>NC_081300.1:42297583-42606666 GCF_030435805.1 Mustela lutreola
ATCACAAGTAGGCCAAGAGGCAGACAGAGAGAGAGGAAGGGAAGCAGGCTGCCTGCTGAGCAGAGAGCCCGATTGTAACTCAATCCCAGGACCCCAGGATCATGACATGAGCCAAAGGCAGAGGCTTTAACCCACTGAGCCACCCAGGCACCCCTGATCAGATAAGTTTATGTGCCCAAAGTATCTAACAGTTCTTAGCATATAAAAATTGTACAATAAATGGTGCTATATTTTGCATATCTCTCCTACATGGAAGTATTTAAATCACTTAAATCACTTGTTTACAGTGTTCAAATATGTTAAGTAATTAGATTATCACACCCCTTTGACAGATTCTTTTGTTTTTTAATCATTCAGTCATTTAAGATGGTCAGAATACTTATTAGGTGCCATCGCTATATTGAGATACAGACATAAAGAAAACAAAATCTTTGACTCAGACATTCACAGTGTTACTAGAACCATAATAGTTCCCATTTACTGAAAGAGCACATCATATGAAAAGACATGCGTTAAACACTTTCAAGACAGAGTTATTTAATGAAGACTGTTCTCCAAGTCAGGATTTGACCTTCCATTATACCTTAGCACAAGTTCTCAATTGGCAGAATATACTACTATGGAAAAAGAAACACAATTTGATACAGGGAAAAAAGGGCAATAATTGATTGGTTTAATGAAAAAAATCCACTTTTTGCCATTTATTCTTCAACTTCGTAGTGATTTCAGGAGAGAAAAACAACTGGGTTTTATTTCTTTAAGTTTTGTTTGTTTCTTGCTTTTTGTTTTATGGTTGGTTTGTTTTTTTTTTTTTTTTGTTGGTTTTGTTTTTTGTTTTTTGTTTTTTTTAAACCACAGACATTTATTCTCTCACAGCTCTGGGTACTAGAAGTCTGAAATCCAGGTGTCAGCAGGACCACACTCCCTCTGAAGGTTCTACAGAAGAATCTTTACTTGCTTCTTCTAGTTTCTGGTGGCTCTAAGCATTCCTTGGCTTGCAGCAGCTCAACTCAATTCCCGCCCTCATTTTCACATGCCTTCTCTCTCTGTGTGTCCTTTTCTCTTCTCATGCGGATGCTAGTCATTAGACTTATAATCTGCCCTAAGTGCAGTAGATTATCTCAACGTTAGCTCCTTAATAATACATCTGCAAAGACCCTTTTTTCTAAAAAGGGTCTGAGGTTCTAGGGGGACATAAATTTTGAAAGGGAGGAGACATTATTTAACTCACACAATTTATAATTTGTAACATTACTGGACATAGCAAAGATTCCCTATTGAAAATGCAGCAGTATATATTCACTTATTAATTTAAAATAGTTTATTATATTTCTGAGGCATACATAATACAGAGTTTGTCTTAAGTAAAAGATGTCTTGATATTTATTCTGCATGTCTTTTACTATATGTGAAAGATATGTATGGAGTTCTAAATTCATGGATTATCTTTTAGTCAAACAATCCAGTAAAGAATCCAAGCAAATAATGAGTAATTACAAAAAAATATTTAGTTATATGTGGTATCTGGAAGAAGGCAAAAGAACAAGTACTATCAACACTTATATCAGGTTTATATATCAGGTGGACTTGACCCAGTCTTGCCAGTTGGATTCCCTGAGGAAGTAATATTTAAATTGAAATTAAAAGATGACTAAGAATTAACTAAGAGAATTTATCTACCTCCCACTATATTTTCTGAACAATCTGTAGTATAAAATAAGTGATTTTAATTTGATGAGAAGCATGTTAATTATACTCCTTTCACTTATTCACCTTTATAGTATAACCTAATATCCCCCAAAGAGAAACAGGTATTTGTCCTGTGAGTAGGCAAAATAAGCTCATATTTGCATTTTTGGTATACAGATGTAGCTGGACAGAAACTGTAGGAAAACTTCAAGGATAGAAGCACCCAAATTTGACTGATTAATTCTATTATCTCTAAACCCTTATAAAAATCTTGTTTTATATCAGTATAATTATAGGTAGAATCATCTACTGTAACACTAAACTATAGTCTCTGGTAGATTTAACTCCCATTTGTAGAAAAAAGCTTAGAAATACTGCACTTATCCTAACATCACTGCTTTGATCTATTCTGAATCAATGGATCTGCTACTGATTCTATATTTATGTATACACACACATGTATATAATGTAAATATTTATATTATACATATTATATTATACATAATATAAATATCACATATTATCTGTGTTATTTATTACATATATTTATGATTTTTATCCAGCAAGCCTTTTACCATCTATAATATACAATAAGACTCCTAGGAGATTACTGCATCTGCATATTTTTCTATTTCTTTGAACACCTTTGATAATTCTGGGAAAATGGGGGTATTTGAGAACAGATCAGAATCTCTGCAAGCTTGATTCCTCAAACAAAAGGGGATTGAACAGAAAATCTCGTTGACCATAACATTCAGGTTAATTAACCATAATAAAAATAAGTCAAAATATCCACATAAGATTGTTCCATGTGGAAACATGTCTACTTTCTGATAGTATGGTTGAATGCTTTCTCTGAATAGCTTCCTCAGAATATCCTGAATCCAGAGATCAGATAGAAAATTTAATAAGTAAGCCTTTGCCATAAACAAGAAAGTCCATATGAGACAAAGAAGCTTAGAAGAACAAGGTGACAATTTAATTTAATTTTATTTAATCTAATTTAATCTAATTTAATCATATTCATATCTCTACTGTGCCAAATAAGACCTTTCTCTAGCTACAGATTGTTTGCACTTTTCTTGGCCTCTTATCAATTAAACAGTCAATTGAAACCCTGTTTTCAGTGTGATTCAATCACAACACTTGATTAAAAAAGACTCTAGAAAAACTCCTCCTTGTTGGTTTAGGATAGCTTTGCATACATCATTTGGGAAATAATACATGTAAATCTGTTGAATGCATGATGGTATGCTTTCTACTTTCAGCACTGGAAACCAGTGTAAAAAAGATGTTTGATTATATCCTCCACAGCTCTAAATCAGACAAAATTTCCTCCTTTATTTTAGAGTATTATAACTCACTGCCTAGAACTGGGTACACATTTGTTGTATACATCACTCCCACTAGTCTCCAAAAACCAAATTTCTTACCTGCAGATTGCAAAATTCATTTAAATTCTGATCACCAGACATAAATCAAGGACTCTGTTTCAAGCACTGAGCTGGGCTCCACAGGTGCATGAGTAAATTTGTCTCTTCTCCTAAAGCCATCTGTACCCTAGACAAAACAATTATGCAGAACATTTCTATACAATGTTAAAATTGCTGTAGAACAGCTGATATGTATTGGGTTCTCACTCTGTGCCCGGAACTGTTCCAAGGGTTCTTCATGTACTGATTTAATTCTGTATAGCGTCATTGTGGAAAAAAGCAACATGGAAAATGTAAGTAATTCGCCAAATGTCCCAAAACTAAAAAGTAAGAAAAACACAACCTTTTTCATACTTCAAACATATCACTAGTTAATGTGTTTGTATATTGGCATTGTTCCTTTCATCTCTGCTTTATATCCTAACTCCTTCCACCTTCTAAAGGACTATATCAATCATCTCTTAATTATTTATATAAAATCTCTCTTGATTGCATCCTTCACATTAACATAAATATGCTCAAGTCTCTACCTTACAACAAATAATACTAAATATAGGAGTATAGTAAGGTCTTATACGGGGACTTTTTTTTTATATAACCTTTTCCTAGGAAATGTTACCCTCTCTCAGGCCTTCCACTATCATTGATATGAAAATAAGTCCAAACTTGTGCCTTCTATTCTTAACTCTTGGTACCACGATATCATTGATTTCCACTGTCTCCTATTTTAGTAAACAGCATTTCATTCTTCTATTTTGCAAGCTGGAAATCTAGATATCACCCTACCTTTGAAGGTTTTCCTTCACTAACACAACGTCCTGTACTTTTACCTTTTAATACTGAAATGTATTCACTTATCTCCCTCTCAAATCACGTGATCCTAAATCAAGCTATGATCCCTGCCCCCCCCCCCCGCCTGAATAGAGATAGCATGAAAGTGGATTTCTCTGCTTCCACTTTTGCCTTTTGCCATACTCCAATTTATTCCATACTCTATAAACAGGATGATAACATAACCTAAATTCAACACATAAATACAAGGAGGATGTTTCTCCCATAAAACTCCTTTCAGTGGCTTCAAGTATCTCCTGTGATAGAAATTCGTTAGCATAGCCATCAATGTCTCATCTGCTTTAGCGCCTGTCGCCCTGACTCCATTGTATAGTGGAATCCATCTCTGTCCTTTTCTGTCCATTTTGCACTTCACTTACCCTTCCTTCCATTCCTTTCCATGTTCCTTCATATGAGACAGTACGTACCACTCTCTCTTTGTAGCAGTTTCCCATATCACACCTCTATTTTATTTTATATTTTTAAGATTTTATTTATTTATTTATTTGTCAGAGAGGGGGGTGGAGAATGCAAGCGGGCAGAGCAGTAGGCAGAGACAGAGAGAGAAGCAGGCTCCCTGCTGAGCAAGGAGCCTGATGTGGGACTCAATCCCAAGACCCTGGGATCATGACCTGAGCTGAAGGCAGAAGCTTAACCAACTGAGCTACCCAGGCATCCCTCATACCTCTATTTTAACGTCAAACAACAAATTGGGCTTTACTTCATTAGGGAAACCATACTTTGACCCTTCATAGTAACTTAGATCTGCTTTACATCCTTTAGAAAACATACTTTTTAAATAATCCTGATGAGTTCCTCTGATACATTTCTATTTTTGACTATCATTAATATGTGTGTCTCTCTAGCCAGAAATAACTCCTTGACATTAGCTAAAATTTTTAAAAATGTTTGTATCTCTATCACTTAGCATGTGAATAGCATATAGTAGATGTTCAATAAATATTTGGTATATAAATGAGTGAAAAAATAAGTTGAAGATTTTTATCTTCAAGTGTTTTGATAGATATTTTTCTTTCATATATGTTATGTATCCTAGGTTTTCTTTCATTTTAAAATATTTTTCAGGAAGAATTTCTATTTTTTAGCTAAATCTTTAAGTTAGGGTCTTAGAAACAACAACTGTTTCAAAGTATAAAATATAACTCAGAAAAACTCAGGAGAATTTTTTCATGGAATTTAGTCTATTATGTCTCCACTTTCTTCAGTTTTCTGGGAATATTATTCTTACCTGAAACTTGCTAGTATTAAGATTTAATGGGCATAATGCATGTGACAGTCTTTCTCAGAAAATGAACACAAGGAAAATGAAAAAGATTGATTGACAGAAACATAAATACAAGACAGCAGAGAATAAGCTGGGAAAGTACATATCTGAATAACTATATGGCACAAAAAGCTATTAAAAGTGACAATAACTTCATCATTTTTCTACACTGTCTTTTACTCAAAATGCACTCAAACCTGACCTGGAGTGTCCTCTCCCCAGATGGCACAGCTTGAGGCATTTGAATACATCTTGAACTGATGTTATATTTTATTCATTTTCATGCTGATAGTGGCAATAGCATGTAATAATATAAAGACCACAAGCTCTATCTGTGTGATATTCAGGACATTTCTACCAGGTCCTCTCTTTTCTAGACAACTACGATGTTGGTATTGATTGTCTAAATGCACAAATGGGAAACAAGGGATGAGATGATGGAAGAGGAGCTTCCACACTCATCTAGAAGCAACTTTTTGGGTCTCTGTTAAGTGAAGAGAATTGATAATCATCACTCAAGGAGGGAAGGTGACTATGGTAAAACTTTCTGGATCATAGCTCATCCCGTCTAAGAAATTCTACAGAAAGCAAAGAGATCATGCAAGTGAAATGTTTTCTACAGTGTCTTCTCACTTCTCCACCTAAAACATATTTTTCTTTAAAGTGTTGACTATAAATCCTGACCTCCCTGCTTTGTAATGTGAAATCAAGTTATCTCAGAAATGGAGCTCTGCTGGATATGGGATTTCCAATTCTCTTAGCCCTGCAATTGTGTTTTCTTTTACTGCTGGTACTGCTAGAGCTTGTCCATTTTTATGAGGAGATAAATGCAAACTCTTATTCACATACATTCAATAATACCACACAGATTTTAGAACCCAACTGTCAAAATTGTATAAAGCTTTGACATAAACATAATCTTAGTGCTGAAAATGGACCGAAACTATTGCCAACTTTTAGAACTACATACTTCCCAGCCATAAAAGGGAAAGAATTCAGCTGACTATAAAAAGGGGTTATCACACTGTTGTTGCTGTTGAAAGGTGGAAAATAAAAGACTGCCTATCACAACAGTCTTTTAATTATGAACTGGACAACAACACAAACAAGTTGATATGAAACGTCATCCTTAAGAACTTCATGAATGAAATGTCTTTTGAGTTCTTGTTATTAGAACAATTTTCCTGTCTATTTAATGAAGGTAAGATGACGTCAATGAGAATCATTAAATTGATCAAAATGCATAAGGTAAAAACAATGGAAACGCCCTTAGTAAAAATTCACTACAGGAGCAGACGCACCTGGAATGGGAAATGTAGTTTTTGTCAGTGTGTTGACACGGAAGCAAGTAAGGAAGATGGTGTTTCTGGCCATTTGAGCTAAACATAAAGCTGCTGAATATGTAAAGTGCAAAAATATCCTAATAGTCAAATGAAAGAGTAACTGAACAAGAGAATGACCTAATATCTATTGTGCATGCATCACCCATGTGGTTTGCAGAAGGCTGGAGAAACAAAGGGAGACATGAAATGGGAACAGTGCCTGCAGGATCAGCAGAAAAAAAATCAATAACATATTTGGTGTATGTACTAAGGGAGAAAACATCTCTCCGTTGTGTTATTAAAATGGGATTCAGTTAAACTGTGGGACCCGGACTTTGTTTAGGTGTGATAAATGGCATGCCATCAGTGAGTGTATTTAGAGTTTCCAAGATTAAACTTCATCTGAAATTCTTGGAAGGAGAAAATGGAACAGCTGAGCTTTTGCAGTGTTCTTCAGCCTTCCCTCTCTTTTTGGGACATTTTTCTCTAAAATGCTTAATAAAATGTAATCGAATATGAAATCTTATAAACAAACACACATACGTTTGACTTCTGAAATAAAAACTGACACAGAACCATTCATGTGCATTAATAGTTGGAAGCAAATATTGATAGCCCCCATGAAAGCAGGTGGGTGCATGATATTTTTTATGTCACAGAGGCAGGGTGGCTGAGTCTCAAAATGCAAATTAAGTCAATATAATTAATTTGGTGCTATAGTGAAATAGAAATATTAAGCCATCAGCATGATAAATCATAATAAATCCTGTAGGATACTGTTCCAGAGCTGTTGGGAGGAAATACATCATGACTCCTGGACATCTATAAATCACCAAACAAGAGAGGATGGGAAGCATAGGAAACACTTCATGTTTCTAATATAGCTTATTTTTCATCCTTAATATCAGGGAGTTCAATGATATTTTCACGTATAATCACTTGTAATCTTACTGTGAGTAGACAACATTACATAAACTGTTAAATTCCTACTTTCTTGAAACTGTTAAATTCCTACTTTCTTGAAAAAACTCACTACCACCCAACCATACCAATATATGTAATATGTGTAAGTAATACAGTGGCACTCATTTATGTTACTGAAATATCAACTCATATTTTGGCATAAATAAACATATGCCAAAAATAAAACATGACTCGTTTCAATAGAGCTATCAACATGTTTACAAAAAAATAGAGTGAAGGAGCTCTTGTTTAGAGACTGGACTAAATCTTATCTTATATCTTGGGTTTATTCACTTAATTTTTCATTAAATTTGTTCTGTTCTAAATAGACTTTGAAGTGTTTAATTTTTTTTTCCTTCAAAAGATTTAGAATCTGCAGGGAAAATGCAAATAAATAGACTATTATAATAAAATGTGCTAAGAGAGTTAGAAATATAAAGTACTATTGGAGCAGTTAAGATAAGGTGTTTCAGACATATGATTCTATATGTGCAAAAACCCCGAGTCACAAAAGAACACACAATTCCAAAGGAAGTCCTGGCAAAGAGAGTGTAGGAGATGTGGCAAGAGATAAGACAAGGAAAATAGACAGGGTCCAGTTAGTGGAGAACTGTTGACTTCATGCTAGGAAGCATATCTGTTGATCTGTAGGTCTCAAGAGCCAATAAAGGACTTAAAGAGGGGAATGACATCAGGAATGTTATATCTTAGAAGATAAATCCCAGTAACTGTAGAAATGGCTAGGCATTAGACTAGTTTAAAGAAATGGATAGCAGGAAGATGATTATTCGGAGAAAATAAGATCTTAAATGAAGAAGTAACACAGGTGTTGGAGCAGGAAATATAAGAAAGATAACCTTTTGCAGAGAATCAAGAAATATAAAAGTAGAATTATTAATAAGAGAAATAAAAGAATCAGGAATAATGTGCAAAACTCAGGGGTTGGCAGTTTTATGGATAATTGTGCTATTGAAAAAGATGAGAACACAAGAAAAACTACAAGTTTGGATAAGATGAAATAGTAAGTTCATCCAAGTACATATTGATTTAAAGTATATGTGAGTTGTTCAATGTAGATACTCAGTACATAGTTGAAGCTCAGAAGAGAAATCTGGATTAAAGAAACATATTTGACAATCGTCAACATATAGATATCAATTGAAACCATGGGAAAAGATAAGATCACTGACAAAGTGTGTACAGAACAGGATGTAGTTTGATGGCAAAATGTTGGAGAACTCTGATGTTTTGGGGGCTGGAAAAAAAAAAAGAATCCACAGAGAAGGCTAAGAAAGAACTAAAATAGGAAAAGATGTAACTAGTGTTATCCATAAAGCCAAGCAGAAAAAAATATTTCATACAGTACGTGGTCACCAACTCAATGCTTATAAGAGCTTGAATTAGAATAGAAAAATGGCCATTTTATTTAATAACTTTAAATAATTTTTATTAAGTTGGAGTATAAAAGTCTAATGGTGATGATGAAATCCAAATTCATCTACTGCAAGAATAGGAAGCAAAGACATTATGAAAGTTAGTCAAGTTTTTGTTCAATATCCTACCTACAGAAGAAAAAAAAAAAGTTTAGGAACCAGAGAGTAGCATGGGTTTTAAGGAAGAATTTCAGAGACCTGATTTATAAAAGAAACAGTTTTTAGAGCAATTACTAAGGAAAATGATATTTAGAACCATGGCTGAGAAACTTTAAAGACAAAAGAAACATCTTTTTTACTCAGAAAGTGGTTAAAAAGTAAATATAGATATACACTGAAACATGTATGTTTGTGGGCACAGAATGTAGGGGGGCCTTTATTCATGTTCACCTTTCTCTCTCTTTTTTTAAAAATTGAGATTTAATCGGTATGCAATATTACATTAGTTTCAGGTGTACAACTTAATTATCTGACATTTGTATACATTGTGAAATGATAGCTACAGTAACTCTAATTATTATCTTTACCAAAGTTACAATTTTTTGGTAATGAAAACTGTTGCGATTTCTTTTCTTAGCGACTTTCAAATTTGTAATACAGTATTATTGACTATACCTTCTTGTCATTTCTCATAATACCTCTTCCAAATAGTCATTATCATACTCAAACATCTTCCATAATCTCTTCCCATTTCTCAATTATCACTATATCATGCCTCTTTTTCTGAAGAGAACTTTTAGGATTCCCTAAAAGTGGGCATAGAATGAAGGGACTAAGGGCTAAAGGGATGCTGGGAGGAGGCAGAGCCCATCCAGAAGGGCTGCTGTTCCTACACAAGGGTCTTTGTCCAGGAATGTGATAGGGCTTGAGCTCTTCAAACAATGTTCCCTGGACCTTCCCAGACTCATGCTATGAAACTTGCTTGCTTCTTTGGAGTCGCTGTGCCCCATGCCAGAATGCCAGGATGCAGGTGCACCACACACAACCTTAATACCCAACCTTAGCATATAATCTTCACAGAGAGGAGGGCTGTGTGTCCTCACATAGTGACTGTAGATATACACTGAAATGTGTATGTTTGCGGCCACAGAATGTAGGACACAAAAATAAGGAAAACGATTGCTAATAGAACTGAATGGCCAGTGAGTATAAAAAATGTATAGAAACATCCATCTGCAAAGATACATGATTTTCTCCAGCAACTCTCAGCATCCTGAGAAGAAGAGGTAGATCACTTGATTGAGCTAATTTTTAAGAATTTTTATGAAGCTTGTGACAAAAATTGTATCAACAAGCCAGTAAAACAATCCAAACCACAAAATCAAATTAGCAGCGTACAAATAAAATGCGGGTATGATCCACTACTGAGACTGGGATCCATAAGAAATAAATGAAGCAATGGGAATGGGAGACAAATGAAGGAAGAATGAAAAATCCAATGACATGATAAAGATAAAATGCTATATAGTGAAAGTAATGAAGTGAGAAGCTGAAATGAATGGAGGCTGTGATTAGAGATTAGTATTTTGGAGTTTATTATATTGAAGGTAATGAAATGATAAGTGATGATAAAATCCAGCTGTGACCATGACAATGTTTGTCTAAAGTAAGGTAGAAATTAAGAGAACTGGAATACAGGAAGTCAAATGTCTATGAAAATAAGGGACCCAACAAGCTTGCCATGTATTCTTTGAAGTCATTATGGAGGTTATTGGGATTTGAAGTAAAAAGAAATACCATGACCCATGTGCCCGAGGGCCTCAGCAGATGACAGTATCAAATGATAATAAATCGAGGCAAAACTTGAAAGACAGGAAAATGTTTACATGCGCTAAAAAGCGACGCTTGGGAAGTAGCAGTGAGAATTAAGGAAGTACAGATTCCATCTATGACAACATGGTAGATGCAGTGGGAATGAATGAAGGATCTCCTCTGCAGGAGAAACTGGCAAACACAGGGCAGTCGGATTGTAGCTAAGTCTAAATGTTGAAAAAAAAATCTTTGGATGAGTAAGCATGCAGTTAAAGCTTTGGTCAGACCATGGGAAAGTGATCAGTGGGAGAGGAAATGCAGAGTAAATTATGGATAACATTGGAGAGGAAGAAAGTTGATCAAAGAAGCTGAATTTTTCTTGTAACTATGAATAGCAAGTCATGATATTTGATTTAGAGCCAATGAGAGGGCTTGGAAAAGGTAGCAAAGTCCAAATAATTACATTTTACTGGACTACATTTATAATTTTTCCTTAACCTAAGAATGTCAGGGAGAAATTTAACATTTTGAGCAACAAAGTGTCATAATCAGATTTGTGAGTTAAAATACTGTTCTGACTTCAGGGAGAGTAGATTGGGGCAAGTGATACTTGAGACAAGGAGAACTATGAGGAGGCTCTCGTAGCCAACCAATGGAAAGATTGTGATGGACAGATTTAGAATCACTGAGTGAGATGGAGAAAAGTGGGTCAATGTAAGAGATACTTCAGGATGATTACTTGACGGGATTGTCATGTCAAATTCACTGAGTAGTTGTCAGATGACATGAAAAATACAGATGTAAATGACACTGATGCAAAGTTTTGTTAAAAATAGTTATATAAGGTTTTACATATGCATTGCTATTTTCGGCCACTTAAACTATCCCCCTGTGTCACAGAGTCTGGAAAATGGTATTTCCCAGAATCTCTTGCCATCAGGGTCCTACTTTATATTGCAACAGTTAAAGTAATGTTTTGAGATTCAATAAGCAGATGAGAATATATATTTCCCTTCCTTTGGAGACTCCAAGGAAGTGAGTGAACAGACAGCTCTCATTAGTTTCTTGGAAAACTCCTTTGACTCTTGAGCTTTGGTGCTCCAGGGGTCTAGATCATTATCAGGGATTTCCTGCAATGCTTCCTGGACACATTAAATCCAGCAGGGCTTCTCCTTGGCCAATGTTTAGCTAGCTCTTCGGAAGTAAGCATTGAACCCCCTGTATTAAATCTGTTCCCTCTGAAATACCTAGAGCAAGTGTGCTGTGCTGTTGGTGTTCCTAACAAAACCCTTGACTGATGCAGAATTGTTTTGAACAAAAATGGCTCAAGGTGGGAAACTGTAATTGATTATCAGACCAAGTTTTATGTGAAAACAATGACGCCATTGCTAAGATAAATGAAATGCTAGTAGACTCTGGCATGCCAAAAACCCAACAATATTCTATTACTGCTATTAAAGAAACTCTAATCCCCTGGAACCTCAGGGCCCATGTTAAAAATAAAACCAAAATTAACATTCATTGTCCAAAATCACAGTTAATTGATAGTCATGGAGTCATTCACAGACTCTATAGGGCTTTTATATGAAACTCATTGAATGGGGGAAAAATAAGACACATAAATTTGGAATGGAGATATTTGGTGAATTCTGGCAGTTATGAATACCTTAGACCTCAAAATTTCACTATGTCTTCCAGGCCAACAGACTCCACTCCTTCTCATCCATCTGAAATGCATGTCCTCTTATTGGAAGAGTCCAAAATAAGGCAATTAAATTCTTGCAGAGCGTGCTATTTCTCTTCAAGATCTATTCCCCACAAAATTGTGAGCCTGCATACTTATCATGAAAGGCAAATCCTAGTTGATTCCAAAAAAATAAGTTTCCTTTCTTCTTACTCTCAAATGAGAGAACATATTAACCAAAATAATTGTAATCATTTTGTCAATTTATATGAAAAGAAAATTGCAGAATGTGTATAAGGATGTGCTTTGAGATTGTATACCAGAGAAGAAGAAACATAATAAAACACAAAGATGTCGGTAAACAGGATCTGCCTCTGGTCCACCATGTTAAAGTTTATCATGGTGTTTGGATCAGAGAAGAAGTAGCAAATACCCTAATTGGCTTGGCAAGAAATATGCCAGTATACATTAAAATTCAGAATTCAGATGCATGCCACCTTGATGAAGTTTTTAGTTTAAGGCTTGTCAAAATGTCCTTCCAAAATAAAAGAAAAATCACTGCACTTTACTAAAAAAGAGACAAGACTTGTTAGACTTCTTGAGATTCTGCAAACAGGTAGAGTATTTGAGAACGCTGCTCCCAGCCATTTAGCAAGTTGCCCAAAGGCACACATTTGAGTGAAGATCAGAGTAGGCAAATGCTTTGCAGGTAGTAAAGACTTGAGGACAAGATGCTCAGCTAGTTGTGAAGCAGAAGATGCCAAGAGGCTCAAAGAATCTATCACCAATGGAGATGCAATATGCAGTCACTATTTATATGAAGCAAAGCAATGCCTTCTTCCACAAATAATTATTTCACTTTAAGAAATAACTCCTAGATTGCTATTGTATTTGTACATATCAACTAAATTTATATTTTATCCTTCTCTTCTTCCCACATATTTTGTATGAGCTGTGCATCTAGTATTTTTATTTAGCTTTCTATTTTTTTTTTCCTTTTAAGTTGGAGAATGTAAAGTAGTTTGTTAGTGGACAGGAGCTGCAACAATTATTACACAGATGGAAACAGGAATCTGTGGGACTTTCTCTCTTGCTCTCTCACTCGCTCTCTCATATTCTGACCAGGAAAAGAAGAATATACAAACTAACTAACTGTCAGTCATATTAGATGGATACACACGGTTGCCTTGAATTATTTTTAAGAACTTAAATGTAAATAGAAGTATTTCCTGGATACCAGGAATCCATGGAGGAGGACTGAATAAATCACATATTGTTTATTGATATTTATTAGCATCTGTATTGTTCTAAACTCTCCTTTGTAACCCAAGCTTTGGAACCTAAAAATTATGCTTTCCAGGTTCTTGACAGCAATATTCCAGTTTAGATTTTTATTATAGGCATTTGTATGAAATTAGGTAGGTAGAAAGCGAAAGTCATTTTCTTCTTCTAACGGTTAGGCTGATATATATGTAACCAGGCAGTAGAGGTATCTGTCAGAGGCACCTGGCAATCTTCAAACCACTTTTCTCCGTGCAGCAGGCAGCTGAGTTCATAGACAGTTTGCACTATCTGATTTCCCCAAAGTCAGTAGTGGTTTTTCTGACCTTCACTCACCCAGCCTTACCAATGGTTCTTTCTGTAGGATTCTAATTCCTTGTATTAAATCTTGTCTACCAAAACATCTAGATTCCTTACTAAACTTTGACTTACGTAATCTATAGCAATATGGAAGGAAAAAATGAATACTAATTAATTTTAAGCAAGAAAGAACAAAATAAAGTTCGACCTAGAAATTGTGATATTTGGTTGTGATCTGATGGGTGAATCCTCCCAAGTGTATCGTGTACACACCCTCCCTCCTTTTATTTATTTATTTATTTTTTAATCATCCATGGTCATTCCCTTACGGAAATGTCTCCAAATAACTTTTTCCTCCTTTTTGGATCTCTGTAATTTGCTAACTTCACATTTTCCTACAATTAAATGAAATGCTATTACAGCAAGTAATCAAGCAAGAAACACTATTTTTGAGCAACTGCTGTAAACTCTAAAATTTTAATGGTTAGGCAACAATTAAGAGATATGCAGTGATTGTCACAAATCACTCAAAATAATCTTTCTGAAACTCAGTTTCCTTATAAGTAACGTGAAGATAATAATACCTCTTAATGAAGGTACGAAACATAAACAAAAGACTGTATGTGCAAAGCACGTTGTTAACAGTAATTTGCAGTACGATTGATAGTTACTGTTTTTGTTACTACTATAATGTGGATTTATAATATCCTTCTAACATTTTAATCATTATTTAAACAGATGTGCCTTATTATGTGGAGATTTCTTCACGATAAATCTGCCATAATTAAAAGAAAAATGAAGATTTATTTAGCATTCTTTCTGGGAAGACTCTTATTAAAGGAATTCTACTAATACCACTGTTGGCAAATAAGAGGTTTCTGAAAATGTATTCTAAATTGGACTCCCAGCTGTTTCCATCTCACCACAGCCACTGCAAGATGCCAGTGACTGCTGCTCCGTCTCTTATTCTCTCCACCTGGCCCTCAAGGAAAGGCCAGCTGAACAAACCAGCTGAATATGGCTGGGGAGAAAACTAATAACTATATTAAGTGTCCTCACAACGCATTCAAGACCACTAATCTCAAACAGTCCCTTGCTGTTGCTAAACACTTATTTTACATTCCTCCAATCTGTTCACTCACTTTCCTGGGCTTTTCAAACCTTTCCCGTTTTCTTGAAACCTTGACACCTGTTCATTCTAGAAAGCTTAAGTCCTATTTAGCTTAGTTTTTATTTTTAGGTGTGTAGAGAATTTCCACCAGCTCCCACCATATATACATGTCTACATGCTTTGAATTACTACTTTGCCACTGTCCCTTTTCCTTTTATGAATGAATTCATAAAGGAATTAGTTTATGAATGAATCTTTCTCTTTCTTTCTTTCTTTCTTTCTTTCTTTCTTTCTTTCTTTCTTTCTTTCTTTCTTTCTGTTAGTGAGGTGGAGGGGCAGAGGGAGAGGAAGAGAGGAGAATCTTAAGTAGGCTCCAGGCCCAGTGCAAAGTCCAGTGCAGGGCTCAGTCTCACAGCCCTGAGATCATGACCTGAGTCCAACTCAAGAATTGGAAGCTTCAGTGCCTGAGTCACCCAGGCACCTCTCCTTCTTCCTATTTCTAAGGGCAGCGTGCTTAGTTTCCTTACCAAATACCATCTCCTTTGGTCTCTTTGATGACTGTAGTCTGGTAACTCTAAAAAAATCAATTTATCCTACCCTATTAGATCACTCACATGAGTGTACAAAGGTATACTTTTTCCTTCCATGTTAAAACATTTCCAATCCCAATTAAATCTGCAGTTACTGCACCATTTCTCTGCTGCTCTATAAACTCCATATGAGAACTGTGACAATGCTAGGCATATTCAAGGACTCTCTTCTTATTCTTATTCTATCTTAAACATCCTTCAATGGCATTTGCCTTCAGCTTTTCCATCAAAATTTACTCAGTCATGTCACTGATGCCTTAACTTTGTGAAACCCAAGGATTAATTCTTAGTTCCCATACAACTTTGATACACTTGACCAGTCCTTCCTTTTGTAACTCACCCCTTAGATTCTAGGGCCTCATCTTCTAAAGGTTTTCATCCTATCACACTGACCTCCTTTTTTAGTTCTTTTCCATTTTTTGAGCCTTTTAATGTTGGGTTTTAGTCTTGGAAGGTATATTGGTTTACTAGGGTGGCTATAACAAACTACCAGAAACTGAGTGGTTTAAATAATCAAAATTTCTTTTTTCTTTTCTTTCTTTCTTTCTTTTTTTAGATTTTAATTTGTATTTGAGAGAGAGAACATGCACATGAGTAGGGGTAGGGGGCAAAGGGCAGAGGAAGAAGGCAGATTCCCTGCTGAATAGAGAGCCTGTTGCAGGACCCTGAGATCATGACCTAAGCAGAAAGCAAATGCTTAACTTACTGAGCTATGCAAGTACCCCCCCACCCCGCGCGCGCGCCAAAATTTATTTTCTAACAGTTCTGGAAGCTAGAAGTCCAAGATCAAGTTATTGGCAGATTGGTTCCTTCTGAGTGCTATGAAGGAGAATTTGTCACATGCCTCTCCTAGCTTCTGGTGGTATGCTGGCAATCTGGTGTTCTTTGGCTTGTAGACATATCGCCTCACTCTGCCTTCATATTCAGATGACATTCTTTCTCTGTCCTAGCCATGTCTAAATGTCCCATTTGTATAATAAGTTCAGGTCATACTGGATTAAAGGCTCACTCTACTCTAGTATGACCTCATTCTAATTAATTATACCTCCACTGACCCTATTTCCAAATAAGGTCACATTCTCAGGTACTGGGAGGATTTGAACATGTTAGTTTTGAGGAAACATAATTCAATCCAAGAGAAACCACTTCCTAAACACATTGTTATATATCTCATTTAGATTTATGCTTTATATTATGTCTGCACACCAAAGACTCCTTAAATTTATACTACAGGCTAGACTTCTCTAAATTCCAGACTCATATATCCAAATGTATTTTCAGTATTTCTACTTTGATATATAACAGACCTTGCAAACATAGCAGTCTTATAAAATGAACTCTCATATAAACCCAAACCAGGGTGATAACATAGAAAATAACAAGAACCCCATACCTTCAACATGTCCAGTCATTACTCCCTTCCTTCAACAGTACTAATATCCTGACTTTAATAGAATTCACACCTTTGTCTTTTAACTACTCATATCTAAATAATATTGTCTAATATCACTATTTTTGAATGACATATAATTGAAATTATACATGATGCATTTAGCTATATCTTGTTATTTTATTCATGATTATTATATCTTTAAGATTTGTTTATGTGGGCTCTTGGGTGATTCAGTCAGGTGGTTAAGTATTTGACTCTTGATTTCTGCTCATGGTGTCAGGGTCCTGCACTGGACTCCACCATCTGCAGAGAGTCTGCTTGATTCCCTCTTTCCCTCTCCCTCTGCTCTCTCCCCTACCCTCCACTTACGCTCTCTCTCTCTCTCTCTTTCTCTCTCAAATATTTTTTTCTATTTTTTTTTTGAAGATTTTATTTATTTGACAGACAGAGATCACAAGTAGGCAGAGAAGCAGGCAGAGAGAGACAGGGGGAAGCAGGCTACCTGCTGAGCAGAGAGCCCGATATGGGGCTTGATGCCAGGATCCTGGGATCACAACCCAAGCTGAAGGCAGAGGCTTTAACCCACTGAGCCACCCAGGCACCCCTTCTCAAATAAATAAACAAATTTTTTATAAAAATTTTGTTCATATTATTGATTTTCATTGCAACTTATTCATTGTTGAATGGATTTCATAGCAAGATGATTTCATAATTCATTTACCTGTTATATTGTAATAAACTTTCAGGATATTTTCATATTTGGGCTATTATAAATATTCCTGCTATGGGCATTCTTGAAAATGTATCCTGGTCAAATAAGCAAGAATTTATGTGGGCTATATGCATAAGAGTACAATTACAACATCATAGAAGATGACATACATCTTATTGTGAACACTGCAAAATATTTTTAAATATTTTCTCTTATTCAAATTTGTTAAGGAAAATGGAAGACACTTTTTATAGTTTACAGATGAGGGGTTTATATTTCAAAAAGTTTTTTTTTTCATCATGTCAATAATGGAAGAAATAAAGAAATTGAAAAACCCACCCAATGATCACCCTCATAGCATTTTTATGTTAGTAGCTGGTGAGGAAAAATTTAGAATAATCAAATATGAATAAGAGAAATAAAACTACAGCTTTTTAAACATAATAATATAAGGAAAAAACTTAAAAGCTTAAAAATAGAAAATGAGAATTGAAATATATGGCAGAAAAAATAACTCCAGAAAAATACTAACTCAAAGCCAAAGGAATATAACAAAACAATGTTATTCAGTGTGCCATATTTATTGCCTTAATGGACTTAAATAATAGTCTGCCTCTTTTCATGACCTTTGCCCTATAATCTTGTGGTCCCATCCCATTCTGACTGTTAGTATTGCTACGTGACTTGGTTTAACCAATGGGATGTTAGAATGATATCCACAGAGGCTTGATTAAACTCTTCAATCATTTCTGATTGTTCTGTTATTCTTTCACCTGTGTTCTGAGAACAATCTTTTGATAGCCTACTGAACAATGAGAGATTGCATGGGTGGATGTTAAGACATCTCGGCTGAGTTAGACCTGCTAGCCTATAGTCTACCTGCCAACCCAACAAAGACACAAAAGTGAGCTCAGTTAAGATGATCTCAATCTGGCCCAAATAGCAGACCTGAGATGCTTGCAGACTCATAGACCTGTTTTAGCCACTAAGTTTTGAAATGATTTGTTATACTGTATTATTGTTGCAATAAATACCAGATACAAGCACCATGAAATAGAAATTCAAAAACTCAGAAGATATCATAAAACAACAGGAAGATACAAAATGAAAAAACAGAAAGTAAATGGGGGGGGAGGACAAAAATTATTTAATAAATGAAAGCTTAATTATGAGATAATCAAAAGAAAAATAAGAAAAATAGACAATAAAAATATGGGAAAGTTAATGGAAATAAATGAAAATTAAGAAGAAATTTGAAAAATGGATAAGAAAAATACACATGGAACACAGTCAAAAGATCTCCAATATATGTGTATTTAATGTTCTGAAATAAAAATAAATAATTTTAAAATTGTTCTTTATTGTATATTATATTAGTAGGTTTCCCTCCTATGTAAATTTTAGGATGGATCTTTCCATTTCTGGAAAAAAATGTCGTTAGGATTTTTGTAGGTATTGCATTGAATCTGTAGATTGCTTTGAGTAGTATTAACAATCTTATTTTTTTTAAACTTTTATTTTTTTAAAGATTTTTATTTATTTATTTGACAGAGAGAGACACAGCAAGAGAGGGAATAAAAGCAGGGGGAGTGTGAGAGGGAGAAGCAGGCTTCTGGCTGAGCAGGGAGCCCAATGCAGGACTCAATCCCAGAACCCTGGGATCATGACCTGAGCTGAAGGCAGATGCTTAAGGACTAAGCCACCCAGGTGCCCCCAGTATTAACATCTTAAAAATATAAAGTCTTCTAAGAGGTGGCTGTGGCTGACTTCAAAGAGGTTTCTCCCTGTGTTCTCCTCTCGGGTTTTGATTGTTTCCTGTCTCTCATTAAGATCTTTCATCCATTTGAATTTATTTTTGGTGTAAGGTGTAAGAAAGTGGTCCAGTTTCATTCTTCTGCATGTTGCTGTCCAGTTTTTCCAACATGTTTTGAAGAGACTGTGTTTTGCCATTGGGAAAATCAATGTTGTAGAAGATTAGTTTACCATATAGTTGTGGGTCCATTACTGGGTTCTCTATTCTGTTCCATTGATCTGTGTGTGTGTGTTTTTGTGCCAGTACTGTACTGCCTTGATGATTATAGCTTTGTAATACAGCTTGAAGTCTAAAATTGTGATGTCTCCAGTTTTGCTTTTCTTTTTCAGACCTGCTGTGTCTTTTGAGGGTCTTTTGTGGTTCTATACAAATTTTAAGATTGTTTTTTCTAACTCTGTGAAAAACACTGGTGATATTTTGATAAGGATTGCATTAAATGTGTAGATTGCTTTAGATAGTATAGACATTTTACTTCTAACAACCTATTTTTGACATCTTTAGATTTTTCTATTGTAAGATCACATCGCCTAAATGGCCAACAGGTATATGAGAGAATGTTCAAAATCATTAATCATCAGGGAAATCCAAATCAAAACCACAATGAGATATTACCTCACACCTGCTAGAATAGCTATAATCAAGAATGTAGCAGATAGCAAGTGTTGGCAAGGATGTGGAGAAAGGGAGCCCTTATATGCTATTGGTTAGAATGTAGATTGGTTCAGCTACTATGGAACAGTTTGGACGTCTCTCAAAAAATAAAAAAATTTAAAAAAAAGGAAAAATGGGACAGATGTTGTTTAAGGGTACAAACTTGCAACTAGTAGATAAATAAGTCCTGGAGATCTAATGAAACATAGTGACTATAAGCAATAATATTATATACATTAAACTTGCTATACTTCATTATTCCCGACACAAGAAAGAAATAATAATTACATGGCATGATAGAGGTATTAACTAATGATACAATGGCGATCAAGTCATAATAAATAAAAGTATTAAATCAACATATTGTACATCTCAAAGCTGATTTGTTTTCAGAAACTATGGAGACCAGAAGGAAGTGGATTGACATTTAAAATGCTGAAAGAAACAAAAGCTGTCAACGAAGACAAAGCATCCACAAGAATGAGGAGAGAGTTGCTCCTGCGTCCTGGTGCTGCATCCTCTCGGACCCGTGCGATCCTTTAGTCAAGATGCCTGAGGGGATGCCTGGGTGGCTCAGTTGGTTAAGCAGCTGCCTTCGGCTCAGGTCATGATCCCAGTGTCCTGGGATCGAGTCCCACATCGGGCTCCTTGCTCCGCAGGGAGCCTGCTTCTCCCTCTAACTCTGCCTTCCACTCTGTCTGCCTGTGCTCGCTCTCGCTCGCTCTCTCTCTGACAAATAAATAAATAAAATCTTAAAAAAAAAAAAAAAAAAAAGATGCCTGAGGTAACCCAGACCCAAGACCAGCCAATGGAGGAGGAGGAGGTGGAGACATTCACCTTCCAGGCAGAGATCACACAGTTGATGTCGCTGATCATCAACACCTTCTACTTAAACAAGGAGATCTTCCTCCAGGAGCTGATCTCCAACTCTCCCGACGCTCTGGACAAAATCCAATACAAGAGCCTGACCAACCCCAGCAAGCTCGACTCGGGGAAGGAGCTGCATATCAACCTCATCCAGAACAAGCAGGACCAGACCCTCACCATCGTGGATACCGGGATTGGCATGGCCAAGGCCGACCTGGGCACCATCGCCAAGTCGGGGACCAAAGCATTCATGGAAGCTCTGCAGGCGGGTGCAGATATCTCTATGATTGGCCAGTTCGGGGCTGGGTTCTATTCAGCCTACTTGATGGCCGAGAAGGTGATGGTGATCACCAAGCACAACAACGATGAGCAGTACACCTGGGAGTCCTCTGCAGGGGGCTTGTTCACAGTCTGCACCGACACACGCAAACTTGTGGGTCCGGAACGAAGGTTATCCTACACCTGAAAGAAGACCAGACAGAGTACCTGGAGGAGAGGAGGATAAAGGAGATCATGAAGAAGAACTCCCAGTTCATTGGCTACCCCATCACTCTGTTTGTGGAGAAGGAACGTGATAAAGAGGTGAACAATGATGAGGCTGAAAGAAAGGAAGAGAAAGAGCAGGAAAAAGAAAAGGAAGAGTAGTCTGATGACAAACCTGAGATAGAAGATGTTGGTTCTGATGAGGAAGAGGAGGAGAAGAAGGATGGCAACAAGAAGAAGAAAAAGAAGATCAAGGAGAAGTACATTGATCAGGAAGAATTGAACAAGACAAAGCCTATTTGGACCTACAACCCCGATATTACCAATGAAGAGTATGGAGAATTCTATGAGTTTGACCAATGGAGGATCACTTGTCAGTGAAGCATTTTTCTGTGGAAGGACAGTTGGAGTTCTGAGCTCTTCTCTTTGTGCCAAGACATGCTCCCTTTGACCTATTCGAGAACAGAAAGAAAAAGAACAACATTAAGTTGTATGTTTGCAGCGTTTTCATCATGAATAACTGTGAGGAGCTCATCCCAGAGTATCTGAATTTCATCAGAGGTGTGGTGGACTCTGAGGATCTTCCTCTAAATATTTCCCATGAGATGCTTCAGCAAAGCAAAATTTTAAAGGTTGTCAGAAAGGACTTGGTCAAGAAGTGCTTATAACTCTTCACCGAACTGGCCAAAGACAAAGAGAACTACAAAAAGTTTTATGAGCAGTTCTCCAAAAACATCAAGCTTGGCATCCACAAGGACTCTCAGAATTGGAAGAAACTCTGAGAACTGTTGCACTATTACATGTCTGCCTCTGGTGACGAGATGGTGTCTCTCAAGGACTACTGCACCAGAATGAAGGAGAACCAGAAACTCATCTATTACATTACAGATGAGAACTCAGCCTTCGTGGAGCATCTTTGGAAACACTGCCTGGAAGTGATTTATATGATCCAGCCCATTGACGAGTACTGCATCCAGCTGAAGGAGTTTGAGGGAAAGATGTTGGTATCTGTGACCAAAGAAGGCTTGGAACTTCCAGAAGATGAAGAAGAGAAAAAGAAACAGCAAGAGAAAAAGACAAAGTTTGAAAACCTGTGCAAGATCATGAAGGACATCTTAGAGAAAAAAGTTGAAAAGGTGGTCGTATCAAACCAACTGGTAATCTGTCCGTGCTGCATCATGACAAGCACATATGGCTGGAGGGCAAACATGGAGAGGATCATGAAGGCCCAGGCCTTGAGAGATAACTCCACCATGGGCTACATAGCTGCGAAGAAGCACCTGGAAATCAACCCCACCCACTCCATCATCGAGACCTTACTGCAGAAGGCCAAGGCCTACAAGAAGGACAAGTCTATGAAAGACCTGGTCATCCTGCTCTACGAGACATTGCTCCTGTCCTCTGGCTTCAGTCTGGAAGATCCGCAGACGCATGCCAACAGGATCTACAGGATGATCAAGCTTGGTCTCGGTATTGATGAAGACGACCCCATCCCTGACGACAGCAGTGCAGCCATGACCGAGGAGATGCCACCCCTGGAAGGTGACGACGACATGTCGCACATGGAGGAGGTTGACTAGGTGCTGCGAGAATGACTTGTATATGTATTCGATACTTTTTATGTTTTTCTTTAGTTTAATTAACATTTTAAGAATTAGTATGGCATGACAATAACTACTTAAGGGGAAGATAAGATTTCTTTTTGTTCGAGTGTGATACTGTGATGTGTAGGAACTAAAGCCCAGCTAGTTTTTCTTCCCTAGTGCCACACCGGCTCATTGTAACCGGACAAGGTGACCTTGTTGTGAGGTGTGCGTAACCTAACATTAACTGTGGTCTAAAGTGTTTAGCTACCAAGCGGATTTGTCTGTCACTGAAGTGTTCTGAGCTATACCTTGATGTTTTAAAGAGAAATGTTGGTTAAAACAGCTTTCACCCTCTAGGATCTACTTTTTAAATCTTCTGTCCCCTGTAGTTACCAGCTGCATGTACCAGGCCTCTAGAAACTAGTAGTTAAACCAATCAGATGGGAGTAACCATGTATAGGTCTTGTTTTCCAAAGAGGAGCATTGTTTAGAGTAGCGACATTCTCAGCCTACTTAGTTAGGCGTGTTGTAAAGCTGTTGTAGAAGTAACTCCACAAGTTCCGTGAGTGGAAATGTAGTGCTCAAGTCACATTCTACATTAAAAGGTTGTAAGAAATACAAACAAATTAAAAAAAAAAAAAAGAACAAGGAGAAATTAAGATATTCCCAGATAAGCAAAAGCTAAGCGATTCTGTCATTAGTAAACCTGCCCTACAACAAGTGTTAAAGGGAACTCTACAGGCTGAAGCAAGAGAATATCAGAGAGTAACTTGAAAATATCTGATGAGGGGCGCTTGGGTGGCTCAGTGGGTTAAAGCCTCTGTCTTCGGCTCAGGTCATGATCCAGGGTCCAGGGATTGGGCCCCACATCAGGCTCTCTGCTCAGCAGGGAGCCAGCTTCCTCCCTTCTCTCTCTCTCCTGCCTCTCTGCCTACTTGTGATCTGTCTGTCAAATAAACAAATAAAATCTTTAAAAAAAGAAAATATCTGATGAAATAAAAATTCTAGTAAAATAAATAATATCTATATAGATAAATATAAAAGCTGGTATCTTTGTGTTTTGGGTTGTTTTTTTCTTCTTCCCCTGTTTTTTCTTCTTCCCCTGTGTCTTAGAAGACAAATGCATAAAACTTTAATTATAAGTCTATATTGATGGATATGCAGCTATAAACTATAATTATAAGTCTAAATTAATGGATTCATATATATATATATATATATATATATATATGGCAGAGATTAGAATATAGCAAAAAATCATTGAAAACAAAAATTTGTTCTTGTAAAAGATTACCAGAATTAACAAATCTTTTTCCCGATTGATGAAGAAAAAAAGAGAGAAGACTACAGCATATAACAAATACAACATACAACAAAAATGACAACATAAAGGGGTAGGGAAAAACCTGAATAGAGGAAGAGTTTTGGTACACTATTCAAATTTAGTTGGTATTAAATCAAACTATTGTTATGAACCTAAGGGGTTAAATGGAATCCTCGGGATAACCACTCATAAAATACCTAAAAAAAAAAAATCCATAAAAAAAAATGAGAAGGAAATCAGAGTGGTTCATTGCAAAACATCAATTAAATAAATAATAAAGCTGTAATGGGAGAATCGAGGACCAAAAAAGATTTAAGACATAGAGAAAATGCAATAGAATAACAGAAGTAAGTTTTCTATCAGTAATTATTTTGAAGGTAAATTAGTCTCTTCAATTGAAGGGCAGATATTAACAGAATGTATTTTTTAAGAAGTTGTTCAACTATATTCTGCTATTTTTAACAGACTCACTTTAGATCCAAAGATACACCAAGGCAGAGAGTGAAAGAAAGACAAAAGATACTGCATGTAAATAGCAACTGAAAGAAAGCAAGGGCAATCATACTTACATCAGGGGAAAAAAAAAAAAAGATTTTTAAGACAAAAATCATCACAAGAATCAAAGAAACACATTACATAATGATAATAACATCAACTGAGTAGAAAAATATAAGATGTATATATCATCGGAACTCCCAAATATATGAAGCAAATACTTATAGAATTGATGGGAGAAATAAGCAACAGCACAATAATAAGAGATTTCAGTTCCCTATTTCCAATAATAGATAAAACAACCAGAAAGAAAATCAATAATGAAACAGAGAACTTGAGCACACTATAGACCAATTGGTCCTAAGAGACATATACAAAATATTTTACCCAATAACAGCAGAACACACACTTTTCCAAGCGCACATGGAACATTCTCCAGACTCGGCCATGTTAGGCCACAAAATAAGACTCAATAAAGTTAAGAAAGCTGAGATCATAGACAATATTTTTTTTTTTCCAATGACAGTGGAATGAAATTAACAGAGGAAAACTGGAAAATCCACAAATATGTGGAAATTAAATAACATGCTCTTTAACAAGCAATAGGTCAAAAATAAATCTCAAGTAAAATTAAAAAATAATTTGAAGCAAATGAAGAAGGAATGCAAGCAAAATGCAAAGCCAGAAAAAGAAAAGAAAAATGATAAAGACTAGAGTGATGAAAAATGAAGTAGAGATTAGAAAAATAGCAAAAAATCACTGGAAACAAAAATTTGTTCTTTAAAAGACTACCAAAACTGACAAATGTTTTCCCAGATTGATGAAGAATAAAGGAGAGAAGACTAAAATTACTTCATCGGAAATGAAAGTTGAGACATTATTATAAATCTTACAAAATATCAAGGATTAAAAGAGAATACTATAAGACAGACAAATGCACAAATTTTTAAAGCCTACAAATTCACAAAGTTGACTCAAGAAGAAATTTAAAAGTCTGAATAGAACTATAACAGGACACTGAATCACTTATCAAACACCTTTCACAAAGGAAAATCCATGACCATATGACTCCCTATCAATTCTACCAAATATCTAAAGAAAAATTAACCAATCTTTTTCAAATTCCTGTGAAAAGTAAAAATAGAAGAGGAAGGAACACTTCTAACTTAATGGTAGAGGGTTTCTTTTTGGGATGTTGAACAAATAAGACATCAGGACTAGTCAGTGATGATGGTTGTACAACACTGTAAACGTCACTGGATAATGCACACTAAGATGGTTAAAAAGCTGTTTTTTAAGAAAATAATAATATTTAAATAAATTTAAATAAATAATAATATTTATTTACTTGCTTGAGCGAGAAAAAGAGAGAGAGAGAGAGAACATGGGCACAGAGGGAGATTGAGAGGGGAAGCAGACTCCCCGCTAGGCAGAGAGCCTGAGGTGGGACTTGATCCCAGGACACTGAGATCAGTGGAAGGCAGAGGCTTAATCCACTGAGGCACCCAGGCACCCCAAAATGGTAAGTTTTATGTTAAGCTCATTTTACTATAATTTTAAACTCATCTTAGATCTTTAAATTCTAATGATCGTAGTATTTTATTTCTAAAATTTATATTTGAACTTTTTTGGCCATGGATAAAAAGTTTGCACTCTCTTTTTCCTGTCCATATTTTAGATTATCTACTTTTTAAATACATGACACATATTATGCATCCTATAGATGATAATTTATTTCCATTCTGTACATGATAATTTCCAATGTCTAAAATCTTTATTTGTTCTGGTTGCACATATCATTTATGCTGTCTTACTGCCTTATTTGCTTTATCATTATATTTATGGATCATTTATGTTTGAAAAAACTCTATTTGTTTGTGGAGGGCCCTTATGACCTAGACTGTGAAGTTTTGTTCTTTCAGCGATTATTTGCATTTGCTTCTTAGGGTTTACATTCTTAGCCCTTTGAACAGTCAGAATACATAACTTCATGAGATGCTTTCAACTTTACTCCTTCTCCTGGGTTGTCAGACCACATAAGCAGAATGAGTTTGGACCCCAAAACTGCATGAGCACCAGCTTGTGGTTAAGAATTCTGGAACCCAAGGCTAAAATAGACAAGCTTCTATCTTTGCAAATGATTAATTTTCTGTTTTATTTGTTTTTCCGGGTTCCTTCTTTCACTGAAATTGTTACACTTGAATCTCAGGTTTATGTGTGATCTCTGATTTGATCGTTCACTTTATGTGGGCTCTAGGCACACACAGGTTATTAAAATCAAAGCTCTATATTAAGGAATGTACAACTTTTCCCAAGGAAGCCACAGACTTTATTTCACTTATTACTGTGGATTTGCGCTTTCTATTTGCTTTCTGCCTCTAAGGATTACTCTGACTTTATTGCCAGCTCAGACATGCACTTTAAACTATTCTTTTAAAAATTATTCAACTTTCTCTGGCATTTTTGGAATAGGATAATTTGGAGGTATCCATTTCTGCCATATTGCCAGAGATGATACACCCTCAACTTGTTTTTTTGTTTTTTGTTTTTGTTTTTGTTTTTTTTTTTCCCAGAGATAAAGGAAAAAGTCAGGTCCTAATAGTGTATCATTGTCCGAATTATCCTAATGATGAAACAAATCTACCAACTTCCCTTGTCAATATATCTGTGCTGATCACAATTGCTTTCACCCAATATTTCCAGCTTTCTAACTTTTTTTTTTTTTAAGATTTTATTTATTTGTCAGAGAGAGGGAGAGAGAGCGAGCACAGGCAGACAGAATGGCAGGCAGAGGCAGAGGGAGAAGCAGGCTCCCTGCCGAGCAGGCTCCCTGCCATGTAGCTTCGTTTGGCTATTGAAATGTGCGTGAAAGTGAAATGCATGCCCTCTGCCCAGAAAATTTTGGAGATGGTGAGTGATAAAATGCACATGACTCCCACTGCTGCACAGGTTAAGCAAAGGTCACTATAATGATCTGTTCATCTAGATCCCTCTGAGGGATGATGATGGCCAGAGACAGTCCCTTCTCATTGCTGTATAAATAATTAAGTTTTTGTTATCCTGAGCCCCTGAGAATTGGGGGAGTTTTTGTTACCCTAACGTTTCTTAGCCCATACTAGTTGCTATTTTGTCAAATACTGTTACTTTTTAAGTTCACTCCAATGCCCACTACTTCAACAGGTGTTCTCTGATATTGTTCAAAAAGTAATCACTCTTCCTCTATACTACCCTGATAAGAATAACATGTGCTACGGTGAGTGCTGTGAATTGTGTAAGACTCATGATTCACAGACCTGTACCCCTGAAACAAATAATACATGTTAATAAAAAAAAGAATAACAATATAAATGGCTAATTGAGTTTACTATTAGTGAGCTGCTGTGATAAATATTTTATTCACATTAGATCATGTAATATTACCATAAGACTATGAAGCAGAGGTATTATTATTTTTATTTTACAAGTGAGAAACATAGGCTTTAACATTATGGCTCACACATATTGCTCATATGATATTTGTCATATTTAACTGAAATTTACAATTACTGGTTGATTCACATACTATCCCAGTTAAAATTAGAACACCTATTTAGCTTCATGTCTACAAGTCCCAGCCAGTGGCTGGCACACAGTAGGTGCTTGATTATTAAAACATCTTTATCTAATTTTAAAAAGTATATTGAAAATTTAAAGATGAAAGAAAATGTAAATGATAAAAAACAAATACTTTTATGTTTTACCATTCTAAGAAAGTTTTAATAGAGATCTTTAGTTTATTTCCTTCTACTTTTTATGTGCATGTGTAATTTGCACACCACTGACACAATATTCTGTGTGTAAATTTGTAGATTGAATTTTATACTTAAATTCAAATATTAAGCACTCCATACTCTTTTCTGTAACTTTATTAAAATACTGAGTTTATTTCACATGTTTATTTTTTTCTCCCCACTATTTCCATTGTCTGATTATCACTGCTACTATGTCCTATCATCACATTCCATACATACTAAATCCCAAGCAAACAGTGGAGTTCCATCTTTAAAAAGTAGAAAGGCATTTTGGACAACACATTCTTGGCATTGGAACCTAGACAACATTTAATAGACATGGTAGGGAAAATTCTCACTCTGTGTTATAAAAAGGATATCCAGATGTTAACTGTTACAGAAATGAAATGATGGAAAATTTTAACAAACTTTTAAACTATTTTCTTAAAGAGGTTTCTCCAATGCTGGAGATCTTGAATAAACTCCTGGTCAGTCATCTGGAAGCAATTCTTCACATAATTGATGAACTTGGCTTCCACTCTGGAAAGAAAACCACCTTTTTCTATACTTACTTGCATTTTTGTTTTAATGTCCTCTACAGAACTAGGTCCTTTGGGTGTCTTAAGAAAAGTTTTTCCTGTTCTATTGATCCTATACCTTTTGATCTTCATGTGGATAGTTTTGAGTCTGTTTCATTCTGGTTTGCAATTTTGGTGGAGAATCTCATATAGGTTTTTTACTGGAGCTTTTTCTTCAGCTTCTTCCTCATCATTATGGTCATCATCATCATCTCCTCCCCCTCCTTCCTCCTCAACCCCTCCCCCTCGTCCCTCCTCCTCCTTCTCCTCTTCTTCTTCTTCTTCTTCCTCTTCTTCTTCTTCTTCTTCTTCTTCTTCTTCTTCTTCTTCTTCTTCTTCTCCGTCTTCTTCTCCTTCTTCTTCTCCTTCTTCTTCTCCTTCTTCTCCTTCTCCTTCTCCTTCTCCTTCTCCTTCTCCTTCTCCTTCTCCTTCTCCTTCTCCTTCTCCTTCTCCTTCTCCTTCTCCTTCTCCTTCTTCTTCTTCTTCTTCTTCTTCTTCTTCTTCTTCTTCTTCTATCTTTATCATCATTTCCACAGCACCAAGTTTTGCTTTTCTCTGGAAATGTTCTAAAAGTTCCAAAGTTAGAGCACTTTACAGATGGCTAAGGAATTTCACATCCTCTTCCTCTTCATCTTCTGACTCAGCATCTTGCCCCACAGCTACTAAGTGCTTTCCACCGCTATGCACAGACCCTGAACAACATGTCAATCATAAGACCACAGGTGGTGTTATTTCCAAGCCCACAAGGGAAATCTTGGCTATACAGACATTTTCAAATTTTCCAGTGTGACTTCCATCAGACTACCTTTGTACTTCATTGCCTTTGCTTTAACAATGTGTAATTCATCCTTCGCCCCAACCCCTAAAATGACTGTTTTTAAAGATAACTTGTGTTCATTTTCATCATTATCCACTTTAAAATGGTAATCTTTGTCAGCCTTTAGTTCACAACTGAAAAGTTAGATCTGGGGCCTCAGGGGGCTCATGTCCATGTCCATTAGATCTCTCATGGGGCGCTGGTGCTCCCATAGGAAGTTAAAGAAGGCAAATAGAGATAAACTACCACTATGCCAGAAAAGAGCCAAGCAGAACAAGCAGAACAGAATCACACCAGGGAAAGCAAGTATTCATTGTCTTAGCCTCTATTTTATAAATAAATACAATGCAATCATATGGGTAAAACCACAATCTTCACATTTCACATTTACATTTCCTGGATGTTATTAATTTTATCCATTCTTTCCTTCAGAAGTATTTATTGAGCTCTTCTTATATTCCTAGAGACTCTTCTAAACAGTGGATACAAGGGCGAAGCAAACAAACAAAAAAATGTCTGCTCTAATAGAATTTATTTTCTAGTGGGAGGGGAGAGATAATTAGTTAATAAATGTATTATTTACTGTAAGCATTATGAAGAGGTAAAGTCAGATAAAGTGATAGAAAATGATGGGAGTTTTTGTTTGTTTTTGTTTGTTTGTTTTTGTTTTTTTGTATTTTCTTTTTTTTTTTTTTCTTTTTTTTTTTTTTTAAGTTTTAAAAATTTTTTTTTTTTTAATTTTATTTTTTATATACATATATTTTTATCCCCAGGTCTGTGAATCACCAGGTTTACACACTTCACAGCACTCACCAAATCACATACCCTCCCCAATGTCCATAATCCCACCCCCTTCTCCCCAACCCCCTCCCCCCGGCAACCCTCAGTTTGTTTTGTGAGATTAAGAGTCACTTATGGTTTGTCTCCCTCCCAATCCCATCTTGTTTCATTTATTCTTCTACCCACTTAAGCCTCCATGTTGCATCACCACTTCCTCATATCAGGGAGATCATATGATAGTTGTCTTTCTCTGCTTGACTTATTTCGCTAAGCATGATACGCTCTAGTTCCATCCACGTTGTTGCAAATGGCAAGATTTCATTTCTTTTGATGGCTGCATAGTATTCCATCGTGTATATATACCACATCTTCTTGATCCATTCATCTGTTGATGGACATCTAGGTTCTTTCCATAGTTTGGCTATTGTGGACATAGCTGCTATAAACATTCGGGTGCATGTGTCCCTTTGGATCACTACATTTGTATCTTTAGGGTAAATACCCAATAGTGCAATTGCTGGGTCATAGGGCAGTTCTATTTTCAACATTTTGAGGAACCTCCATGCTGTTTTCCAGAGTGGCTGCACCAGCTTGCATTCCCACCAACAGTGTAGGAGGGTTCCCCTTTCTCCGCATCCTCGCCAGCATCTGTCATTTCCTGACTTGTTGATTTTAGCCATTATGACTGGTGTGAGGTGATATCTCATTGTGGTTTTGATTTGTATTTCCCTGATGCCGAGTGATATGGAGCACTTTTTCATGTGTCTGTTCGCCATCTGGATGTCTTCTTTGCAGAAATGTCTGTTCATGTCTTCTGCCCATTTCTTGATTGGATTATTTGTTCTTTGGGTGTTGAGTTTGCTAAGTTCTTTATAGATTCTGGACACTAGTCCTTTATCTGATATGTCGTTTGCAAATATCTTCTCCCATTCTGTCAGTTGTCTTTTGATTTTGTTAACTGTTTCCTTTGCTGTGCAAAAGCTTTTGATCTTGATGAATAAAAAAACAAAACCCATCTATATGTTGCCTCCAAGAAACACATTTTAAGCCCGAAGACACCTCCAGATTTAAAGTGAGGGGGTGGAAAAGAATTTACCATGCTAATGGACATCAGAAGAAAGCAGGAGTGGCAATCCTTATATCAGATCAATTAGAGTTTTTTTGTATTTTCAACAGATTTGCCAGGGATGATTTTTTTGTTGGGGTGATAAAGTTTGAGGAGAGAGTTGAATGAAGTGAGAAGTAAAATCACTTGGCATTTGAGGTTAAGGAGTTCCAGGCAGATGGGAAAGCAAATGAAAAGTAAAGTCCTGAGGCACTTGTTTGGCTGGCTCAGGAAGCATCAAGGAGTTAAGAGTGCTGGAGAAACCCAATGGGTAAGGAGGTCTGATAGTGATTAAATAAAAAACCAGGAGACACTAAGATCTTATAACCCATGGTGGTTCTTGAATTTTATTTTAGTTTATAGGGAAGTAATTGAATTATTTTGATCATAAAAATGAAATGCTTAGATACATATTTTGACAGGATTTCTCTAGTTGCTCTGTGGAAAGCACCTTCTGGGACAGAGAGTCAAAAATGCAATCCGGGAAAACAGGCAGAGGCTGCTTCAGAATTCAGGCAAGAGAAGATGGTGGCTCAGTGCAGAATGGTAGTGGTTTAAGTGATAAGGTATAAATGGTTTGGTTATTAGGGATTTATTTTGAAGGTAGAGCCAATGTGACTTTCTGACAGATTGCATGTTAAGTATGAAAGAAAGAATTAACGTTGATCTATAGCTTTTGTTTGAATTAGATTTACAATATATGTATGTAATATATATATAATATATGCTGAGATTTCCAAATTATCTATAATAAATAATACCTCAATGGATGTCTTCTGAATATTCATCTGCATTTCTCAGATATGTCTCCTTTCCTTAGAATATTTCCCTAGAAGAGGGATTATCTGTTATTGGGAATTAAAAAAAAAAAAAAAGACTTTAAATTCATTGGCATGCAATGGCTTTTGTGGAAGCATTTCTTTAATAATATTTACTTTTTGTTACATATTTATTTGCATGTATATAGTTTCTCTTTCTTGGATTAATTAGATGTTAACTCATAAGCTTTTCCATTTCATTGATATTTTTCAATTTCTGCAACCAACTTTCATCTCATACATCTTCTTTTTGTAAATATGTAGTCATATCTCATTTGTTGTTTCTAAACTACTTTATCTTTTACCTGATTAGTTTTGTAGAATTTCCCTCTACCCCACTAAATCTTCAAAAATTTTAACTATGCTCACAATTATATTTATACTCTTCAAACTACTTTCTTAATTTTATTTCAGCTTTTCCTAACTTTTTGGATTGGATGTTTTATTCATTTATTCAAAGTCATATGTATTTTTTTGTGCATGTAGAGGTAGATGTGGAAACACTAGTAGTATGTCTCAAAGCTATACATTTGCAACTATTAAAATTTCAGAGAAATTTGAAATATGTTCACAGGTAATTTTCAAGTGATCTGTTCTTTCCAAGGCATATGTAATTTCATATTTATCTCTTCATTATTCCATATATGTAAAACAACGTGAGTTTTTTTTTTAAAGATTATTTATCTATTTATTTGACAGACAGATCACAAGTAGGCAGAAAGGCAGGCAGAGAGAGAGAGAGAAGAGGAAGCAGGCTCCCCACTGCGCAGAGAGTCCAATGAGGGGCTCAATTCCAGGACCCTGAGATCATGACCTGAGCCAAAGGCAGGGGCTTTAACCAACTGAGCCACCCAGGTGCCCCTAAAACAATGTTTAAACACTTCCAAATAGTTATGTTGTTTTATAATTTTCTTATTAACCAGTTTTACTGCAAATTCATTGATGTGGCCATGTAGTTACATAGGTATGTTCCTTCTGTCAGTCTTGTTTGTTATATTATGAAGCCATAGGGGATCTAAGTCCAATTAACATATATGGACTTTAATTCTCCATCAGACATCAACTATTGTTTAAGGTTCATAAGTTAATGGCTAGAAGAGACACACTAATCAGATGAGTTCTACTTATTTTTAACTCAGATCTTTCATCTCCCAGTTGGAAAAATTTTTTGTTATGCATGTTATTTATGAGAAGTCTTTCTATACTTATTAGAAAAAAAAATCCTTAAATTCTCTCTTCCATATTTGTTATTTTCTGGGTCTCCATCTTGGATTCATTTGACTTTAACATATGGAAAAAGAGGCTGGAGGAATGAGAAACAATTCTACTAACCAAAGAAGTTTCCAAATAGAAATATCTATTAATTAAAGGAAGGAAAGAAAGAAAGAAAGAAAGAAAGAAAGAAAGAAAGAAATTTATTCCTTTTAATACATAGCTGAATAAGATCAAAGAGAAAAGAAGGCAAACCCAACCAAAGAGAGGAAATAAAACAGAAACGAGGAAAGATTGTGATATAAGGGTTCTGCATGTTGAAAAAAGTCACCATGTTGTTTTTTCTGATGATTACGTTATGCAAGAACATTGCCCAGTAGTTTTTCCTTGATCTGAATCAGAAAACCATTCACAAGAATAAAATGTTCTGACTGGTTACCATAGAAGACAGAAACCTCTGAACCTCCTATATATTTTATTGTGATAGGTAAACTCCTTCAAATTTAATTATTTCCCTCTCTCTTGTGAACTGTCTATTTCACAGAATGGCATTTCTCCATATTATTCTGAGAGGGGCAGTATCTACTAATTTACAATACCACTACAAAGACTGCCAGGTGGTTTTATCTGTTAACACATTCTGGAAAGTACCTGCTTGTTGAACATTTCCACTCAGGGAAGAACAGCTACTCTATGAGCTTATCCGATTACGGTGTTACTCTTGGGATGAAGCCCAGGAGTAGTGGGTGTCTGCTTTTTGTTCCTACCAATGCTGGGAGGAGTCTGTTACTTTGGCTTGCTACATGTGGAAGACATCACTTGTAGATGGAACCCTGCTGCTGTGTTGGCTTTCTGCTTTATGTGTCCACTAACTTCTTGGATTATAACATGATCTTCTCCACTTACAGTGAAAGGAATAACTAATTATGCCTGCAAGACTAGTGAAAGGATTTCCAGAACAGATGGTATTTGAGCTGGCTATTTATAGGATGAATTGCAACCTGCTTTATGGTAAAGGGCAAGGGAAGGATATTTCAGGTTATAGAAAAAACATCTGCAAAAGCTGGATTCAAAATTAGATATTTTTCATTTGCAAAGCCAAGTATATAATGGTGTCTCTATAATCCCGAGTTTATAAGACTTCCAAAAGAAGAACTAATATGCCATGTCGAAGAATTTTTACATTACAATATGATGGTGTCAAAACAAAGTTACATGATTAGATTTAGGATGGTAATTGTACCCTTATCACTGTATTAATCACCGAGTCTTCTGCCAAATTCCCTATGCATCATCCCCAGAATCAAGAGCATTCATTCAGACTGATCACAGCACTCACCTCACTAGGAATTGTGTTTTAGAAGTCGTTTTAGCTCTTTTTTTTTTTTTTTTAAAGAGGGTTGGGTCTCCCAAATGATTCAGCAATGAAGATAAGCAGTAAACTCCCTGAATATTCTGGCTTAGTGTCCTCTCCCACTCCAGAGCCTAATTCTCAGCCATATGACTTGTATTTCTTTCAGACTTTATTCTTCTCTGTCCTATTTTAGAAGGTTCTTTCAATGATCAAGTTCTGTCTGAAAATCCCACCAATTCTGCCTTGCATTCTGTAATACTAAGGAGCTGGCGCCTTTGTTTATTTCTATAAAGGACCAGATACTAAACATTTTAGGGTTTGTGGTCTATAAGGTCTCTGTCACAACTACTCAACTCTACCTTTATGGTGTAAAAGTAGTCACTAACAATAAGAAGAAGAAATGAGCCTGACTGTGTTTCATTAAAACTTTGTTTATAAAAACAAGAAGTCAGCTCGATTTAGCCAAAAGCTATAATTTTTGATTTCTGGTCTAGACCTCCTTGAATCTCAAATACTGCTTGGACTCAACTGAATTTATTATACTTGATTTCTGGGAATTGATTTCTACATGCTGATTTTATCCTTGGAACAATTACCTGGCTTCCATTTTATTATGCTCACCAAAAATCTTTCTTGTTATTCTTGTACTACAGCAGCATGGCTAATTTTGCTCCCTAAATTCTGTGCCGCTAATCCTAATTACCATGTGACACTAGGAACAGGTAATATGGCAGGAGCTCAGGAAACTGAATATGAGAGCCAAAGGAATTAAAGGTGCTGATAATTGGTAGATGATATTATCTAATACTTATAAATATTTACTATATGTCAGATACTAATTGTTTACATATAAAAACTCATTTAATCCTCACAATAATGCTATGATTATCCTCTCTACTTAACAGAAGAAGGAACTGAAAAAGATAGATAAATTAAGTAAATTGTCCAAGCCCAAGCAGCTGGTAGAGGTGCAGCCAGCATACAAACCCAGGAAGTTCAGCCCCAGAATCAACATTCTTACCTACTGCACTCTCCGGAGAGGTGCTGCAGAATGGGAAAATGCTCTGAGAGGGAATGATCGGCACTCAGCAACCAGTCAGATGGAGCAAGAGTTGCAGAAGAAACTGAGGATAAATTGCAAATGATTTGAACGGGACATTAGTTAGAGAACACAGGAGAATATTTGTTGACTATGTTAATTTTTCCATTATTTTGTTAACAGTTTTCAACTAGTTTAAAAGTAGCGTCCTCAGAGAGGAAAATAATTACCTAGACTTCATTAGATGATTTCTAGCAGGAAAGAGAGTCTTAAAATCATTTTAGTCCTTCCATGCTTTTCAAAATCTGTGTACAAAGGAATCATCTAAGTATCTTACTAAGAATCAACTAGAGTTTGCTAAACCTAGGCTCCCTGGGCAAATTCAGCCAACTGTTTTTTTCATAAATATTTTTTTTTTAATTGCAACATAGTCACACCTACTTTTTTAAGATATTGTGTATAGCTTTCTGTATTATAACATGAGTTGAGCACCTGTGGCTAACAGAGATGATATAGCCATCAAAACTTGAAGAATTTGCTATCTGGTCCTTTACAGAGAAAGGGTATTCAATCAGGGGTCTAATTGGTGAAATTAGAGGCCATGGGATCAGAAATAGCATGTTAAGCAAATAGTTTTCCAATACTTAGTAAATTGATGCCTCACATTTGTTAAGTTTTTGGAGTTATGGTTGTTTGTTTGTTTTTGTTTTTGTTTTTAAACAAAGCGTTAACCTGCATTATGCAGCTTCTTTCATGGCATCCCTTTGAGGTACAAAATATACCCTTAATTGTACCTATTGAAAACTGGGGTTCACAAGGCTTAGCAGATTCATCTTACTTCATATAATAATTTTCTTCTAAAGAGCCCCGGATGTTTTCACTTTTTCACACCCCATTCACATATTCTATTTCTTTCTGATGTTCTTCTTAGACAATTTTTTTCTAAGTAGAAGCTGTAGCTACTTATGGTCTTATCCCACAGTGGCATCATTTTTATAAGTAATTCAGTGGTCATCAAACTGTATTGCTAACAGCTAATAGGTTCACAAAGATTCTTCAGAGGCCACTGAAAATAGGCAAGATACGGAGAATAACCAAGCATGTCCAGGACACTTTACTGACTTTGTGTATTAGATCTTTGTGTTACATTTAGTCTGAAGAAATATTTCCACTTAAAATTGTTTTTAAACACTGCTTTAATAATTATTATTTCTCTTTGTTTCGTTGCTTAAACCACTCTAAATTCCCTGGAAACATCTGCTTTTCTTCCCTTTCTCCCTATCCTTCAAACAATGTAACACAGCACTGTATTATAAATTGGTACACCATTATCTTTAACAAAGTTGATTATCTGTGAATCATGTTGCTCAGCATGACTACATTAAAGCATTATGCAAATTGGCTCTATTATTTCCTCTTTTTTGTATATGAAGGGAGGATTATTTAGGTAGGAGTAATGGTGAAAATTGATTAGACATTATATCCTACTACACCACAACAATAATTAAGACAACGGTTGAAATTTTCACAGATATATGACAGAAAGGCATATTTAAGAAATAATGTCAAAACTCTCAAATTAAAAAAAAAAATGTGAATTTTATATAGCTTTAGGACTTTTAGCCAGAAATAACATGAGACTGAATATGACTGTGGGAAGGACCACCTTTGGTTTTAATAACAACAGTAGAGTGAACTTTCACACCAAAAACAAAAACAAACAAACAAACAACAAAACCAAGAGGAAAATGAGCTTTCTTTATTAGTATTTCAAAACTAAGTTGATAGTAGAGATGGAAGTGTGTCTTTTTACCTCACAGTGTAGGTTTATCAAAGATAATTTTAATAATTTGCTCAATTGATTTTTCTTCCAATCATATTGCCTGCTGAAACTGGCATCCAGCCCAGCACTATCTCCTAGTTTGTGGTACTCCTGTTTCCTAAGACTGGATGTCCTTTGATTTTTTCTCATGAACTACAATCTGTAGAAGATTTTCAGCATATAATCATTATTAACCTCTTAGATGGAAGCATTCCTTACCAACTATTGAGTCCTTACCAACTATTGAGTCCTTATCAACTATTCCTTACCAACTATTCCTAGTAAACAGAAGTGTACTTGTTTAAAACAGGCAAATTTCAAAGACAAGTATTGGTTGGGAAGTGGGCCAAGGTCAAATGACTTTGAATAAATGAGAATTAAAGGTGAATTCAAAATACAATTCTAATTTCTGCTACTTCTTTGTGTGTATACATGTATTTGTTGTACATCCTTCCATTTGCCTTCTTTTTTGAAGACTTTGGCTCTCTAAAAGATAATATAAAAGCATACCTTTAAAAAAGAATACCTATACGATTTCTTAAATAGGACATGTTCAAAAAAGAAAACATCAATAAATTGGATTACATAAAGATCAGGTTTCTCTTGAACAGAGTCCAAAAAGCAATTCACCAATAGATATATAAGGCTTACTTTGTTGGCAGTGATGTAGGATAACTAGAACTCTCATACCTCGCTTAGTCTAAAGTGGGTAACTATTCTAGAAAATTCTTTGGAATCACCTATTAAAATTATAGATATATAGTGATAATGTCACTTGTTATAAATGTAAATTTCCAGAGACATGCACAAGAATGTTTAAGGCAGCTTTATCTGCAATTGCTTAAAATTAGAAACGATCAAAATGCCCATCAGTCATAGATTAGATAAGTAAATTATGGTGTATTTATAGAGTAAAACTCTATAAGGAAATGAAAATGAATTGCTGCTATATGGAATAATTTGAAAGAAACAATGCTGAGCAAAAAAAATAATAAAATTAAAAAAAAAAACAGACATAGAAGTACACTTAGAGAATTATTCCATTTACAAAATGAACAAAGACACACAAGTCGCACTGTAGACTAAAAGTCAAGATAGTAATCACCTTAAGAAAGGAAGTGAGAAGTGATTGTGAGGAGCATGAACATGGCTTTTGAGAAGCAGTAATGTTCTTTTCCTGGACCAGGTGGTGGTTACTTGGATTTTCATTTGGTAATATGTTATTGAGTTCTATATTTATGGTTTATGCCTTTTGTTTTTATATTTTGCACATTACATTTCTTTTTTTTTTACTTTTTTAAAAAATTTATTTTCAGCATAACAGTATTCATTATTTTTGCACCACACCCAGTGCTCCATGCAATCCATGCCCTCTCTAATATGCACCACCTCATTCCCCCAACCTCCCACCCCCCACCACTTCAAACCCCTCAAATTTCTTTTTGAAAAAGGGGAAACATTGCAATAATAAAATATAATCTATACAGTTAAAAATTACTTTTCCCATTAATTCATTTCAGAATAATGCAAATATGTGATAGATGCAATTTTGTCACAGTTCAGCAGAGGTGATTAATTTTCTTCCCACTCTAGAAATATATGAACATCCCACACTGATTTGATTGAGCTAATAATGCTTCAAATAGCTTGCAACCAACTATTAATATAAGATAATTAAAGCAATGGTAAAATAGGCTGTTAGTATCCATAGAACTGATATTCATACTGATGAAGTTATAAATTAAATCACTTAAACTTAGAAATAGTGAGATATTACTTGAATTTGCATTTGGCATAGATATCTTGAAATGGTTAGGAGAGAACAGTTTAACCCTGTTTCTGTTAGAGAATAAAGAAAGGTCTTCCTTTTACAGAATCTTGAAGGAATACTGATACCTAGTTAGATTCTTTAATAGCTGAAAAATATAAGCAAAAGTAAGAATTACTTCTGCCTAAAGAAAATATTTCTAAATACAAAAAAAAAAGTAGGAAAAAGTTGTGATACAACTGTTTTGGTAATGAAATAGTTCAGAGTTGATATCAAATGGTGGTTCTTAGAATGTGTTTATCTTAGCATGAGACAATAATTTCACTTTTAAAATGAAAGCTGAGAGCCATCTGAAAGATTTGACTAATAAATATAATAAATATCAAGCAATATATTTGGAAGAGTTTTTAACAGGCTGTGGATTCAGAGCCATCTGAAAGATTTGACTAATAAATATAATAAATATCAAGCAATATATTTAGAAGAGTTTTTAACAGGCTGTGGATTCAAGAATACCAAAGGATTAATTTTTTAAATGTATTATTATGTTCAATTAGCCAGAATAGAGTACAGCATTAGTTTTTGGTATAGTATTCAATGATTCATTAGCTGCTTATAACACCCAGTGATTATCACTATATATGCCCTCCTTAATACCCATCACCCCATCCTCCCAAACACCCCTTTCCTTTTGTAACCCTCATTTTGGTTCCCAGAGTCCAGAGTCTCTCACAGTTTGTCTCCTTCTCTGATTTCTACCCATTCAGTTTTCTATCCCTTCCCCTGAGGTCCTCCATGCTATTCCTTATGTTCCATATATGAGTGGAACCACATGATAATTGTCTTTTTCTGCTTGACTTATCTCATTCAACATAATACCTTCCAGTTCCAACCATGTTGATGCAAATGGTGGGTATTCATCCTTTCTGATGGCTGAGTAATATTCCATTGTTTATATGAACCACATCTTCCCTATCCATTCATCTGTTGAAGGACATCTTGGCTCCCTCCACAGTTTGGCTACTGTGGACATTGCTGCTATGAACATTGGGGTAGATGTCCCCTTCTTTTCACTACATCTTAATCTTTGGGGTAAATACCCAGTAGTGCAATTACTGGGTTATAAGGTAGCTCTATTTTTAACATCTCAAGGAAACTCCACACTGTTTTCCAAAGAATTGCTTTTTTAAAAATAATGCAAGAAAAGTATAGTCAAACAAAGCAACTGTTCCTAAAGCAAGGGGCAGCAAGAGGCAGGGTCTAAGAAGACAAGATAATTATTTAATTGTTATTTTGAAGAGATAGAACATATTTTCAGTAGGACAGTCAAGTAGCAAAGGGCCCTATATAGGAGCTGATAAAACGGAGTCTAAGCAATTTCTACAAAAAGCTCCATAGGGAATCCTATCACAATAGATGGATAGTAAAGATATGGAGGACAAAGTGGTAAATACCAGTCAGAGTTCAGAGATATTGCTATCAAAATAAAAATATAACGGAATATAACTTACACTATAATTTGCAGAAAAGAAAATTCTGGTCTATTGCCTGATCACCTTGTGTGAATATTATTTTTAGAGTCCCTTATTTTCCCTGAGAGAAAAATAAGTACAAACCAGGTGCATTTTCACCATAACCCTCAATTTATGGTCAAAATGAACAGTCGAACATAGAAATCTTAAGTGACAGCTGGGAGACAATAAAACAAAGTTTCTCAACAAGTGAAAGATTATTTTTCTTATGATTCTTTGAAGTATCTGAAGAAGGATTGTTTTCTTATATAATGAAATAAAATTAGCATTATTTGAATATTAAGGATATTAGTTTGTCTCTAATTCCTAGAGTTTCAATCACGTCAATCCCAAAATAAGCACAACAGGAGAATCAGAATGGAGAAATGGAAATGACTTTCTGAGTCTGTAATATGTGCAAAGAACTGTGCTGATTTTAGTTATATGTTCTATTTCCCAGAAGTGCTTAGAACTTTAACTATATCTTACATGCATACACTCTGAGAACCACAAAGATTAAGCAAATTGCTAGAGGTCAGTTAATGTTAAGTGCCAGAATACAAAGTTGAAAGCATACCTGTTTGACACATTCCTTTTACCTCACACTGCTTTGTTCTATCTCACTAGAACCCGGAAGTATCAACAAACCTACTAAGCCTTGCATGCTTGACTTTATTGTGGGGGATCAAGAAAACAGTCACTTATGAGACACAAGATCTACTTTTGCTGGATCAAACATTTTCTGGAATTCCCACTGTTTACATATGCATTTAGAATTGAAGGCCTCAGACAAAATGCAAATATTCTCAGATGAAAAAGACATCACAATAATTCCTCAGGCGCTGTGTGCCTTAGAAATCCAGGTAGCCTAAGGGAGTCGCTGAGGTTAAGACCTAGGGGCCCTTCCATCTATTTCCATTGTTTCCTAGCGACAGGTGTTCAGGGAGTGGTTATAGTTTTCTAAACTGTAAACATTTCCCAGCACCTCTTAATAGTAGCTCTGAAAATTAACATTTGATAAAATATTTTTGAGAAACACTATGATTTGATATAGTAAACCATAGTTCAAGCTCCTATTACTGAAGTATAGATTTTGGTTTGTTATATATATTAGTTCAGTTAATAGATGTAAGTTATGGTCTTACTCTATATGAGGCATTTTGGCATCTTCTGCGACCATGTAAGTGAAAACAGTTTGTCTCTGGAACCTGCGCTTAAGAACATTAAACCTGTTGGGGAGAAAGACTTTTTTGCACTCCAATCCAACTAGCCTTGCTTCAATTCCAGGAACATGCCATTCCCCTAAAGCCACCCCCTGTAATGATTGGCATTTGATATTTGCCCCACTCCCACTTCCCCTCACGTAAGTAAAACTATTCATACTTAAAATTCTACCTAAAATATCACTTTTTTTTTCATCATGTTAGGTTAATCACCACAAAAAAAAAATCACTTTTTTTTTTTAAGATTTTATTTATTTATTTGTCATAGAGAGAGAAGCAAGAGCGAGCACAAGCAGACAGAGTGGCAGGCAGAGGCAGAGGGAGAAGCAGGCTCCCTGCCAAGCAAGGAGCCCGATGTGGGACTCCATTCCAGGACGCTGGGATCATGACCTGAGCCGAAGGCAGCCGCTTAACCAAAATAACCTGAGCCACCGAGGCCTCCCAAAAATAATCACTTTTTAAGAGCAGACTATTTTCTGGTCTATGTCAGAGAATGGAGAACTCAAACTTTTTGATAGAGTAGAAGACTTCAAAATGGAAAATGCCATTGCAGCCATTGAGAACAGCATATGTCCACTTATGGATATGCTAGCTCTTTGATTTGCTGGAAGTTTATCTAAGCAACAGGAACAATGTCAGTGATTTCTAACCATATGCCTCACAGTCATCTTTGCATTTTTAATCAGAATAAGAGTATTTAAGCCTCACCATCAGAAATAGTGATTTTAAATCCCACTTCTTATGTCATCTCCCCATGAAGACTTCTTGATCCCTCCATCCTCTGTCATTGAAGATAAAACTCATGAGCACAGAAATCTTCTGTCTAGGTCTGTTCTGTATCCAAATGCTTATAACAATACCCAGAAGACTTTCTCAATAAATAATTGGTTGAGAAAATGAGTGCTTCTTTTAATCCCCCACAGTACTTATATCAGCTCATAATAGTCTAAGAATTATTTACAACTGTGTTTCTCCTATAAGTGTGGGTTTCTTGAGGACACAGACAGCATGCTCCAGTCACTTTCACATACTAATTAAACAGAATAATATGTATGTGCATGAGTCATGTTTGTTAAGGACACAATCCTACTTGCTTATTAGGGAAGCATGACATGCAGAGGACGGATTTGAGGAACTAGAAATTGCAGTCTCAGAGCAGTAAAAACAAAATTAGAATAGTTGGAAAAAATGATGTGTGCATGAAATATATTAGCAATAAAAAGGAAGGATAAGAGAAGGGTATAGTTTATGATTCTTTTGGTGTTTGATTGAATATAGATAAAGCAAGGAAAATGAATTAATAAATATTTTAAACAATTTAAAATTTTCTAACATAGGAAACATGGGTGCCATTAGGCAAAAAATTCAAGAGGAAAATCTAGTTTGCAACAACAAAGGCTGTACTAAACAGTATTGGAAACAGAGGTGGGATATGCAGGTGATTATAGATGTAGGTAATGGGAAAAATGGAGTCTAAACGCATTTCTCCAGAAAGAGGACTGAGTTAGCTTATAAAATATTTGAATAAAGGGAGCATAGTGGCAGAGTAAAGCAATATACAATTTCAGACACAAGAAGTATACAATTAATGCAAGCGATGGAAGAGTGAAAACCACTGTACGAAATTTAGTTTCAAGGAAAAGAAGTCATCAGCAAACTCAAAGAAACCAGTTGACTGGATTTGACAAGTAGATAATCTTGAGGACTAAGCTTGGAAGAGAGAGGGAAAAATGTTAATCCAGTTTAGTCATGTTTGCAATATTTCAAGGGCTGTGTTAGTGTCTGTAAGTACAAAAAGATATAAAATACCATTCTTGTCCTGGGGGCATTTAGCATGAGCAAACTTGGCATATGTAGAAAAGTGTGGGAGAAAAATGCTGGCAAAGCAATTTGGAGTAGTCATTTGATGCCCTCTCCTCTGAAAAATAGACTGCAACTTGGAAGCTTCAACATCACTTACATCCTAGGAGATATTAGGAATTTTAGAATGATTGTTTCTAACCTTCATTTCTTTTCCTTACCTAACCACTATGGCTAGTACTTCCAGTACCATGTTGAAGAAAGGTGGCACAAGTAGGCACACTTGTGTTGCTCTTAATCTTAGAGGAAAAGCTTTCAGCTTTTCAACATTGAGTATGATGTTAGCTGTGAGCTTATCATATGTGGCTTTTGTTGTGTTGAGGTGTGATCCCTCTCTTCTACTTTGTGGATAGTTTTTTTTTTTATATCATAAGTGGAAGTTGAATATTGTTAAGTGCTTTTTTCCACATCAACTGAGATGATCCTATGATTTTTATTCTTTATTTTTTAAATATGATGAATCACATTTGATATTTAGATTGATTTGTAGATGTTGAACCATCCTTGCATCCCTGGAAAAAAACCCTCTTGATTATGGTTTATTATTCATTTAATGTATTGTTGAACTTGGTTTGTTAACATTGCTGTTGAGGATTTTTACATCTATATTCATCAGTTCCTATTCATTGCCCTATAATTTATTATTATTTTTTTTTATAATGCCTTTGCCTGGTTTTGGTGTCATGGTAATTTTGGCCTTGTAAAATGTGTTTGGAAATATTTTCTCCTCTTTATACAACATTTTATATAGTTTTTTAAACATTATGGAGGGTAAAATTCTACATATACAGCGAAACAAAGCTGAATAAATATTTCATGGGGTTTTCAAAAGTGAAAAATTCCATTTCTAAACAGAACAATATAAATTTTACAAAATGGTATATTTTACTTCATATATGCAAACAGAAAAATATGATTTCTAATTTCATTTCCATGGATATGGTAAGTTCTGATACACTTAGAAAATAGATAATATTTATGAATATAACATATTCCTACTATTAAGTAGAGTATGTTACTATAGTTGTGGATAATTGATAACATTAAACCCACAAAAACAAACAAAAAAAACCCTGACATAGGATATGGTAAGTTCTGATACACTTAGAATATAGATAATATTTATGAATATAACATATTCCTACTATTAAGTAGAATATGTTACTATAGTTGTGGATAATTGATAACATTAAACCCACAAAAACAAACAAAAAAAACCCTGACATAATAGATGATAACTGTTTTTTAGCTAACAGATTTTTCCCATTTCAAGAGAGGAAATATTCAAAGGAAACTTCTTAGAGATTAACAAATATATATATGTACATATATATAATATTCTCTAATATAACCTACCAGCTGAAATTTCTAATATCCAAAATGTCCTTTTCCATTTTTTTTTTGTAAAAAACTTATTCTACAAAAGATACCTTGCTGTGTCTATTACAGCTTAACATCTGCACACTCTTAGGTTTATATTCAATAGATATGTATTTTTATGTTACCAAAAGTCTTGTATAAGAATGTTTAGAGCAGCACTATTCAACAATCCAAATATCTATCAATAATAGAATGAATTAAAAATTGCGGCATATTTGTACAATGGAATACCATAGATCAATGAAAATAAACAAACTATAACAGCAAATATGAATGAATCAGTAAAGCACTTATTTGTTTATTTATTTATTTATATTTAATTTTATTTTTTTGTCAGGATAGGTTGTAAGATTGTCTGTAGAAAGCCAGATTTTGAGTGATTTCATTGGCTGGGAAGGGTTTGCTTGCCACTATGAAACTAGTGAAGTTTTTTTAACCCTTTTTTGTTTTTAAATTGAGGTATAACTGACAAAACATTGTATTAGTTTTAAGTGTACAAAGTAATGATTTGATATTTGTATATATTGAAAAGCGATTACTATAATAACTCTAGTTAACATCCATTGCCATACATAGTGACAAATGTTTTTTCATTTTGTTATGAGAACTTTCAGGATCCATTCTCTTAGCTCCTTTCAAATATGCAATAGAGTATTATTAACTGTAGTCACTGTGCTGTTCATTATATCTCCATTACATTAATTTTGTAACTGGAAGCTTATACCAACAAAAACAATTTATTGAGTGAAAGAAGCCAAACACAACAGAGTACATACTGATTTATCCCATCTATATAAAGTTCACATATAAATAAAAGTAATTTATAGTACTCACTAATCAGGTTATTTACTACACTTCAGGAAGTGATAACTGGAGGAAGATACATGGGGCTTCCGGGCTACCAGTAGTATTCTGTATCTTGATTTGGGTGCTGTTTACAATGCACCCAGTTTGTGAAAATTCATCAAGCTGTACACTTGTGATGTACACATCTTTATGTAATACTTAAATAAAAAGTTTAACATGATATGTTTGGGGTAACTGTGAAAAAAATAAATATAATTTTTAGTCGTTTAGCCAGGAGATCCTATTTCTAAATGATTTTCTACCTCTTTAGCTACACTGTGACTAAATCTCCACCATCCTTGTGGGGCTGGTAGGGTCATCTCAGCAACTGTTGCCATACCATTTGAATGCCTAATTTCAGAGGATTTTCCAAAATGATTTATGTATACCACCATAGTCACTGTTTGTTAATAAGAATGCTTATGGAAGAAGATAAATTTAGGTGTTTTGGTGACCAGATTGTGAGCCCAGATGAGGCTCATTGGATATTTACTCATGGCTCCCCAGAAGCATATGAAAACCAAGTTTTTTTGACCTTCTTAGGATGAGATAGATTTGATTTTATTTACTCTCTTCTATTTTCTGCAGCAAAGCATTGTTCTAATAGAACAGCAAATCTAAATTTACTGAGTTAAATTTTGTATGAGTTTTCTTCTTCTGGATGACAAGAAAAATATTTTGCTTAGGGAAAAAAAAAAAGGCCAGAGCATTATGTCTGCTGTAAATTTAAAAAAAAAAAAAATGTGTTTTTAAAAATGTGACAGCAAACTATAAACTGAAAAAACAACAGGCTTGCATGGTGGGCGGTGCCATATGGAAAGAATGAGTCAGTCAATCTGTCAACAGACATTTGTTGAGCATCTACTTTGAGTCAACCCACATTCTAGCAGTGAGAATATAGTGGCAAACAAAACAAATGTGACACCTACCCTCATGGGGCTTGCAGTAGAAGAAATATAGCCAGTTAATCAAAAATATTGGTTGTAATGAAGAATCATTATAATCACAGACAAAATCTAAGTATTTTATTTTATCCTTTGTACACATAAAACATTTTAAATAATATTCAGCTCTTATTTTTTCTTATTATAGATCCATGTATTAGAGTTCTATGTTTTGTCATTAAGCACAACCATAAAATTACTTATGACATCCAGATTCATTTTCTTTAAATAGAGCAGGAACTTCACAACACTCTTGAAATGGCCCGAATGAAAATCCCTCTCTTAATCATTTTTCTTTGGTCTTTCAATTGTCCATACTACACTTAAACTAATTCTCATAAAAACAACTCTAGTTTTACACTGATGTTTGATAGGCTTATAAACAAATAAGTTAAATTATTAGAAGAAAAAACAATGCACATAAACAGGTCTGCAAAAGAAGAGAAGAGAATACAATTGATTCTTCATAAACATATGATCCAACTGATGGAAAGCGATGTTCACGGATGTTTAAGAACATTGCCTGTGAGTGCTGGACATTCAGTATCCTGTAAGCACATTTTAATTAACAGAAGATAAATTTCAGTGTTTTGGTGGTTAGACCGATTCATGAACTAAGTTGTTTAAATAGGTGTAGGTTGGAAGAACTACTAAAACTGTGGTGTTTAACAAGGGAGCCTCCAGCCTTGTGTAGCCATTGAACTTTTGAAATGCCTCTAGCCCAAACTGAAATGCACTGGGAATGCAAAAAACACTAGATTTGGGAGTACATTTTTTGTATTGAAAAAGGTAAAATGGCCACATTAACTTTCTGCTTATTACATGTTGAAATAAGTAATAATATTTTGATTAAATTGAATTAAGTAAAGTACTTTTGAAATTAATTTTATCTCTTTCTTTTGTTCATTTTAAAGTGACCACCAAAAAATAATAAATCACCTGTGGTTCACATTTATGGTTCTCAACATATTATATAGGGTCAGAGTTGTCATAATGTGTGTATTTGCATGTGAATATATATAAAATTTATAAATAAGAAGTAACTGAAGAACAAAATGTGTTAAGAAATGTGCTCAACCCTACATATAGTGGTAGGAGGAGAGAGAAGTGGAAAATGAGGCTGCAGACCCCGGAGGCTGTCCTCTGATGCCCTACCCATGCTACCTCCAATTAACACATTCTTAACACTAATACAGGTTTTTATGTGTTCAAGAGAATGACAGTTCTAAACAGGCACGTTAAACTAGACCTGTTGAAAAGATGTAAAGTATAGAGTTTGAGAAAATGAAAGAGGAAAAATGTAATACACTTAGAACAGCAACATCAGGGAGCTGAACTCCCCCTAGCGCCCAAAGGGCAGAGTTGTTTCCAGAACCAAGAGAAGTCAAGAGCAGAAGAATATATATATCCGAACTTCACTCTCCTGCTGTCCCCTGATCTTCTGCTAGTGTCTCCCATTGATGAAGACCAATAGGAAGCCCAAGAACAAGTGCACCGTTAAGCAAGCCATACGGATTAGCTTCACAGACTACAGAGGACAGTGCAGAGTGAAGGGTAGATCTACGCAGACAAATGAAATAATTGCACTCCAATGGATTATGAGTTTATTTCTAACCATAATCTTTGTGGATGGATATACTTTCAACGCAATAAAAAACAATCACAAATGTTATTGCATCTAAATTTTGTGTACACTCAAATGGAACTATTTTTTTTTTAAGGGAGAGGCAGTAAATACAGTGTGACAGTAGCTTAAAGTACTAGTCTGAAAAATAATATATAAATTTTGGTCTCAGATCCACAGCTCAATAAAATCTCTTTCTTGTTTGCATGTTTTAAAGATTTATTTTATAAAGCAACAAAAATATTCCCCCAACTCTATAACAGGGTTGTTGTAAGGGTCAACATTTCATTACTTGAAAGGTACAAAACTAGGCAGTACTATAAGACAGATGTCAGTTTGGGGTAGGGACCCTTAAGATTAGAAAGAATATACTCTAATGCTTTATCTAAACTGTGAAAAATCCAAAGCTCTCCCCAAGGTTGCTGAAAATATGCAAGGGTTTTGTTCTTTTAGGCACAACCCCTCTTAGCCTAAGCTCTAGACATGGGTTATGAATTGTCTAATTGATCAACATTCATTTTTTTCTGTATTACAGTGTGAAATAAAATATCTTTCTCAGTTTTAATTAAAAAATAAAATCCCACTTGAAATGAGATTTGTGGATCAAACAGGCTTGGCTTTCAGTGTGAAGGATAAATTCAGCTTACCAATGTAAATATAGTGCATTGTTATTATAAATATAACTTTGGGCATGTTACTAACTTTTATCTCTTAATGATTTCATCTATGAAAATGAGTTGGCTAGAAGAGTTTTATATTTTTGAGAGTATTACCTAAAAATAACAATATAAACATAACAATTATAAGACAACAAGTTTGTTTGATCAAACATTTTTCTTTTCTAGAGGTTATGTTAGTGTTAAGTAGCCACACTAATAAATTTGCTCAATAATGAAATTATTTCATTATTATTATAGAGGTAATTTCTGAAGTTTATAAAAACTCTAATATAACCTTCAAACTACCCTCCATATTAAAATCAAACTTTTTTTCTACATCTGAAATAGGATATGTTAGTAGTTTCCAACTACAAAATTCCTCAATAGCTCTTTCATGTCCAAAAGTAAAGTTCAAATTATAACATGATACCTCTTGCTTACCTTTCTGGTTTTCTCTCTCTCTCTCCCCTACCTTCTCCCAACATCCTCACTATTCATACTCCTGTCATATGAAACCCCTTTGAGACATGTTTCTTCCCAGAAACCCACATGCATCCACTACTGTCATTATCAATACCAAGGCTGGATTGGAATTATTTGTCCATTGTATGCTTTTCTATAATTAATATAAAATAACTATATAAATCTACTTTAATTCACTATTAATGTCTGTCTACTCACCTCTCTTCCCACTAGAATTTTTGACATTTTAGGACGGAAATTGTTTCTTAATCATCTTTATATCTCCAATACCAAACAAATAAATGAAATATATTAGCATGTGAAACACTAGGCATTGACAGGAAAAGTAAAATCATTCATAGTAAATATGAAAATTGGCTAGATTAAATAGATAAACAAAAGAAGAAATTCCAAGACATGAACAAAAGGAAAATTCATATTGAAATCAAGTTCAAGAGCTATTTCTTAGGGACAGAGATAACAACAAAGTTATTGAAATGTAGGATGACAATCAAGAAGTAAATTACAATAAATTCTGAAGAAATGAAGCTAGGAATGAAAGAGTCCTACTAAGTATAATTTAGTTTTTTGTTTTTTTTTTTTGTCAAGCTCTTCTCCTTTGTCAGAATATATAAAAGAATATTTATATATTTTATGGTCATGCATACCAAATGAGTTATTATACATCAATTGAACACGGATGCTTTTTCCATACCCACAATATCTAAGCTACCCCAAGGACCATTTATAAAGGCAAAATTGTTCTAAGAGCGGATCATATACTTTAACCTAGCATAAATGAAGTTAAATGGTAAATATGCATTGCAAGATGATTTTGGAAGACCTCTGTCAAAAAAAAATTGCACTGGCCAGAGTTAAATAGGCAAGGAGGACTTTATTTATTAAGATTATTGCAATAAGGGAGAGAGATTAAATTCAACTCCCTGGAAACAAAGGGCAAGAGATTTTCCTAAATTTGAGGTGAGCTGGAGGAAAATTTATGGAGGGCACCAAGGGAGGGATTGGTCAATGATATTAGGCCATCTGTGTTTGCTAATTGGCATTTATCAAAGTTAGGCTCCTATCCTCCCACAAAGACTGGCATATAGCATGCTATCTTTCTTAATGATTATGTCTGAAAGGGATGGCTCTTGGGTCCTTGAGAAAGACATTCCTGGGTATTAAATCTGGCAGGAGGTTGGGAGAAGATTTACATCTCAAAAGGGCGGAGAAAAAATTTACAATTGCAAATTTTCTGAAGTAAATGCTCTAAGTGAAGGAAAGTCAGGGGCCTAGCATGAGAAAGAAACCTGTCTGAAATGTAGTGAAGCTGAGGGGAATTTTAAAGCTGTTTGGTCACTCCAGTTTAGGGCTTTTAACATGGGAAACTCTCCTGAAAGAAGAGGTATAAGAGGTAACCCACTTTGTCAGCTTCTTGGTCTTTGCTCCATTATTTCCCCCATTAAGAACAGGTGTCAGGAGAAAAGGGACCGGGATATACCTCTTCCAGTATCTCTACAGATAACCTTTTTTATGGTGTGGTGTTGCCTGATGCATAGATAAAATAGGTGTGTTTGATAGAAAGCAATTTTCTCTCTCCTATCAAACATATATGCCTGAGTCATCTGAATCGCAAACATTTATTAAATGCTTCCCATAATTTAGGCATTTCCTTAGAGTAACTCAAACTCTTAAAATGTCACAGAAATATATTATTATATCCACTTTACCTATGAAGACGGTGAGATTTGGAAAGTGCTCAGTCCCATGATAGATAAAGATGGTATCAATCATGGTCTGATATTACCAGACATCCTAATGCATTATGAGTTTTTGAGGAAACTCGTATTCTAACAATAGAACTATTCCTTCATTTTTGTCCATACTGAAACTAATTTGGTACTGTTATGCCCCAATGATGGGTCTGTGATTAAAGGAGCGAGACTGATACAAAGCGAAGGTCAGGCAAAGCTTTATTTCACACCAAGCATCAAGAATCTAATCAAACTTCGGGGCTGCACCTCTTACAAGAGAAGACGACCCTTCTCTGTTTCACAGTCTAGCTTTTAAGGGCAAAGGCCATGCGGTCGGGTCTGGCCACGCACAGGTGGCCAATGTGATTGTAACACACACAGGAAACTCCACAGTGATACCAGGTGAGCAATTGAGTTACAATTTACCCTAGTAGACATTTGAGCCAGCCTATTACACCCTGATTGGGATTGGTGCCCAAAAGGCTCCCAAAGGGCGGGGCCCATACTCCTTGGTAACCAGGGAGACAGTATGCATCCCCCCCATTGATCAGATGTCTCCACCTGGCCTGACCCACCTTTGTATCTGGGCTTGGTTTCCTGAAGCTGGTTTCTGGGACTTGTCTCCAAGTAAATCCCCTGGAGCAAGGGGAGCAGGGACAGTTTCTAAATAGGTCCTTACAGTACCAGTATTTTTCTATGTATAAAAAGATATAATTGGAGTTAGAAAAGTAGTATATCTAATCTCTCCATATCCCACTGATACATAGATGACTATCATTTATTAATTAAAAGGTTGAAATAGCAAAAAAAAAAAAAAAAAAAAAAAGATAAATACTCCAAAATAAATTTAACAAAAATGAGAAAAATTTGTATGAGGAAAAATGTGTAACACTACCAAAAGACAGAAAAGTAGATTTAAACAAATGGAAAGCACACTCTTGTCTTTGGTTAGACATACTATCAAGATGTCAGCTCTCCCCAAGTTAATTTAAAAATGTGAAACCATCCTAATAAAAATACCTAGGAGCTTTGTTATGGAGATAGGACTGTTGACACACCATAATACCCCCCCCCCAAAAAAAAAACACTGGGAAAGGAAAGCTATAGCAGAAAGGTGAGAATTAATTGTACAAGAAATGAGAAAACCTTTTAAAGCTGCTGTAATTGAAAGAGTGTGTACTAGCCCAGGAAAAGACAGAGCAATAATGAAACAGATAAGAAAGTCCAGAAACAGACAAAATTGCTCAGAGAAGGGGTGCCTGGGTGGCTCAGTCAGTTAAGCATCTGCCTTCAGCTCAGGTCATGATCCTAGGGCTCTGGGATGAGCCCCCCAATAGGCCTCCTGCTCAGTGGGGAACCTACTTTTCCCTCTGCCTCTGCCCCTCTCTCCTGGGAACAAAGTTGCGCTCTCTTCTTTCTCTCAAATAAAGAAATAAAATTTAAAAAAAAAAAAAAGAAAAAAGAAAAAAAAACTGCTCTGAGAAATCTAGTTTATGAGAAAGGTTGAATCAAGGATTAATGGAGTAAAGTTTGTTTTTTGTTTTTTGTTTTTGTTTTTTGTTTATTTAAATAATGTTGGTTCTATGGTTTGACCGTTTGGAAAAGATAAAATTAAATCAGTGGCTCACAACAGAATGACAACTCTAAACAAATCAGATATCCAAATATTTTTAAAAATCTAAGTCATAAGAGAAAAAGAATGAATTCCTATTTAAGAAAATGAGAAAGTTTCTTAACTTCAATGATAAATTTATTTATTTATTTTAAGATTTTATTTATTTATTTGACAGAGATCACAAGTAGGCAAAGAGGCAGGCAACAGAGATCACAAGTAGGCAAAGAGGCAGGCAGAGAGAGAGAAGGAAGCAGGCTCCCTGCTAAACAAAGACTCCCATGTGGGGCTTGATTCCAGGACCCTGAGATCATGACGGGAGCAGAAGGCAGAGGCTTTAACTCACTGAGCCACCCAGGTCCCCCAATTATAAATTTAAATGTAACAAAAGATTAACACATTTAACAATGTTTTTAGAAAAGTCATGGCCAAAAACCACCATTTTTTTACCACAATAAAATTTTTTTTAAAAATAATAATAAGGAAAGTCACATGACAGATGACAAAATGGAAGAAAATATTTGTCACATATATCATAGAAAAAGAGCTAATATCCCTAGTATGCAAAGGCCTTTTAACAACTGAGGGGAAAATCTCAAGAATATTACAAGAAAAAAAAAGAATAAAATACATGAATAATTTAGACACACATATATTACTTAATATAAAGTTTAGACAAAAAAATTAAACATAAAATTATGTTCACCTTCACTCACAGTGAGAAAAATGCAAAATAAAATCACACGGATTTATGATTTCTTACCTATCAAACCAGCAAAATTTTAAAAACTTAACAATATATATCTAAGTAAGACTGTGGGAAGACAGCCATTCTTGTACATAGTTGCTAGTGAGAATTCAGAAAACACAAAATGGTTCAAGCTCAGTGGAAGGGAATGTGTCAATATCTTGGAAAGTTACATCTGCGATCCCACTCCTAAGAACTGACCCTGAAAATACATTTCCAACAGCATAAAAATTATGCATGAAGGCTATTCACTACAGCATTTTTTAATAATTGCAAAATATTGGAAGATACCTAGCTGTGTAAGTGTAAGAAATTGGTTCAGTAAACAATGGTACCATATAGAATGTCATATTATGTTGCTGTTAAAAAAATGAAAAAAGGAAAAAGAAAAGGAGGCACTCTATGAATTTATAATGAAGTGATTTCTAAGAGATATTAAGTGCCAGGAGCATACTGCAAAGAAAATACATAATGCTTTATCTTTTATGTACCTTTTATGTAAAAAGAAAAAGAATGCATGTATCTACTTAAGTTTTCAAAAAGAAATCCCGAAAGTATAGGTAGACAATAAAATTTTGTTACTTCAACAGAAGAAGGGAGCGTGATAAGGCGAAAAGGTTGTGGAACGGAAGAGTGTGTCTTTGAATATAACTTTTTGTATTGTGCTGACTTTTGAAAACATGTCACCATTGTATCCACTCAAAAAAAAAAAAAATGGCCTTTTTAAGATTCAGTTATAGTACTGACAACACCTTTCAACAACACTTATTGTCTAGGTGGCAACACTTCCCCATAACACGTTTTTATACTTGTGAGGTCAGTTCTATGTCATTATTATGTCCTCCAGAAATCCCTAAATCAGCAACCAAGATAATGCGCTGTTTCTTCCATAGACAAGGTTTACCATCTGGGGATCAAGGGATTAAAATGGGTGTGTCTTTTCTCACTGTGTATATATCTTTTATAATAAGATTAGCTTCTTACTGGGTAACTTTAGGTTCTGCTCATCTTGAAGTATTGTTTCCCATGGGGCAGGGAAATGCTTTCTTAGGGGACTCAACAACTGTTCCATGAGACTGAAATCTGAGACTGCACTTGGCCACTTCGGGATCCATAGGCTAGAGAAACAACCGGTGAAGAAGGGGATTAGTCATTCTAGTTAGAGTGAAGAAGGGAATTAGTCATTCTAGTTAGAGTGATTGAACCTGCAGATTAAATGGGAATTGAATGGATTTTACACGGTGGAGAAAAGGAAGTATGTATCTGGAATGCAAGTGACCCTCTAGTCATTTAGTATTCTTGTATGCTGTGATTAAAGTCAGTGGAGAAGTCAAACAACTCAATACCAATAGAACTGCTAACATTCCAGATTTTGGGGGGAATGAAGATTTGGCTAACCTCACCAGTCAAAAACTGTGATGTACAAAGTAGCTTGCTGAGAACAGACAGAATATGGAAAATCATGTGTTATAGGAAAAGATATTTATAAATATTACCACCTGACCAGCTCTACACAAGGATTGTAATAATTATGGGTCTTTATTCCATATTTTGGTATAATGCTTGGGTGCATATTAACTTTTCTCCATTCTCATTCCTCTATCATCTAACACACTATTCATTGAGAGCAGTTCACTTGATATCTCATAATTAAAGTCCCAGGAACACATCAAAGGTGAATGTATTTCACCTAGAAGAGAAACGAACTTAACTCAAACATGGAGACACTCCTATTTTGTGAAGAGGATTAGAATGTTTTTGCTATATAAGGAGTAACAGCATTAATTAGGCAGAAGCCTTTTTTTTTTTTTTTTTTTTTTTTTTTACTGTCTCTTGGAAGTTAGTTTTAAAAGGGTAAATGCAGTTGCCAAATTGAGAAAAGGTGGTTGTGGTAGCTTATATAGTGTCAGATTAGTTCAGCTGGAGCTATATTCTTCAGAATTCCCTCCCATGCTTAGGTCTGAATTAACATGGGTACTAAGAGACTTTTCCCACCAGCCTGGGAAGGCAAAATAAAGGAGAGGCTATATTCCTTTTTACGCTTAGGTGGTCACTGTTGTACATCATACATTTTGTCAATCTGTTGCTCCTGATTGACTTGGGAGTGATAACTAGGTGACTCCTCCACTTCTTCTTCTTTTTTTTTTTTTTAATTTTATTTATTTATTTGACAGACAGAGATCACAAGTAGGCAGAGAGGCAGGCAGAGAGAGAGGGAGGGGGAAGCAGGCTCCCCGCTGAGCAGAGAGCCCCATGCGGGACTCGATTCCAGGACCCTGAGATCATGACCTGAGCCAAAGGCAGAGGCTTTAACCCACTGAGCCACCCAGGCGCCCCGACTCCTCCACTTCTTCTTCTTTTTTTTTTTTTTAAAGATTTCACTCATTTGACAGACAGAGATCACAAGCAGACAGAGAGGCAGGCAGAGAAAGAGGAGGAAGCAGGCTCCCTGAGGAGCAGAGAGCCCGATGTGGAGCTCGACCCCAGAACCCCGGGATCATGACCTGAGAGGAAGGCAGAGGCTTTAACCCACTGAACCACCCAGGCGCCCCCCCACCACCACTCCTCCACTTCTTAAAGATGCGCTGTAGCCTCACCAACTCTGGGAGCTCAGCTCTGTAAGGAAGTGCGCCAAAGCAGGCCATCTGCATCCTGGAAGTTGTAGGCTTGGAGGAAGTAAAAAAGCCATGTAGATTCCATTCTGTCCCTAGGAATTTCCCTTCAGCCTCGCAGGTTGTAGCTTTTCCTCGCTTTCACTTCACACCCATCTTGCCTTTCTCAGCCTGCCCTGTGGATTGCGGTCTGTGGCACCAGGCAGAAATAGCCTATAATATATAATAAATATATAATATATAATATATATAGCTTATAATTACAGCCTATAATATATATTATAATAATTTATAATATAGTATATGATAATACTGTTCAACAGGTCTTACAAACACATAAGATAACATCCCCAAAATGTAATGGTTCTGCTTCTCTGATCAAAGATACTGACAGTTACCTGCATGACACGTAAGAGAATGGGGTTGAAGGGATCTAGGAAAGGGTGGCACCTCTCTGAATCTATCTTTTTATACAGCTTTCATAATGGAAGCATGGAGATACTCTATATCGTTAAAATAGGAAGATAATCCAACAACGATGAGAAGAGCAGAAGTAAAACTAAAACTGAAAACAACCTGAAGCAAATCTAGCCAATTATATTTCAAATTAAAATTATAATTAAACTAGAGGAGAAGGAAAAGAAATACAGCAATAATCCAAGTAATTTATGAACATGGAATTGGATGTACATTCTCAGTCTTTGGCTATGTGGGGAGAACTCTTAGCAGATTTGTTTTCTGAAGAGGAAATATGGGCAAATCAATTATGAATATATTTTAGATGTTTCATAGCATTGACAAATGCCAGAAGTTAGGATTCTTCACATGGAAAGAGAGACTTAAATATATGGAAAGGAGGAGGACAAAGGAGTACTCTCATTCAGATGTATCGCAGTTGGAGATATTGGTATAAAATCATGATTTCTAAAATGTATATGTGTATGTATATGGTTATGCTAATTATATGCATATGTCTGCTCTGTCTGCTGAAAGGACTCTAAATGAACACAACTAAAGCCCAGGTCATAGTCTCTAGTGCCGCTCCCCACTAAATGGAACCTGCACCACTGAGATAAATAGCTAGGTGATTCCAGGGCTGGGAAGGAGTATGCACAAGAGGATCCTGGAATATCTTGCCATGCCAGGAAGCCAAAAAGTGCCCCCCCAAATTAATAGGCATGTCCCAAGAATTTAGGAGTCAGCTTCTAGGACAATTTGAAGACCAAAATAATTATTATTTAATTATAATATAGTGATGAATTATTGACCATTGGAAAAAAAAATCCATGTGTCCCTACTGATAATAAACAGGCAAATAGGTGGGGGAAGTTAGAGGGGTTTTGCCAATAATAGGGTACCAAGTAATGAAAGTGGTGGGAGTTTTAGAGGTAGAAAACCAGTATTTTGTGACTATCAGAATAGACTGATTTAAGCAAGAAAACAATCGCACTTGAGGACCAGGATATTTGTGTTGCTTTAAAGTGTCAATACCAGTTTATTTATTAATTATAAGGAAAAAATATGTAACTACCAGTGGAGAAATGAACTATTTGACTCAGTAATTCAAATTAAAAGCATCAGTGAGGGACATCTAGATATCTGCTGTCTCCAGATGTAACAATCTAAGAAAGACATAATAGCACCTGGTGTTTTGGCTGGGAATGCAGAACCTGAACCAAATATGCATACACACCAGTCGGAGCCAAAAGAAGGGTTTTCATATTTTAAAAACTATTCTTCAAAATCTCAATCTCCAAAGACAAAGAAAGACTGTAGAAATGTTCCAAATAAATGGAGACTCAAGAGGATGACCCTGACAAGTAAACACAATATTTGATTCTATACGGGATCTTGTACGGTGTGGGGGGTTGGGAGGAGACTTCTACTTAAAGAGCAATTGATTCAACTGGCAAAACTGGAATATGAGTAGTAGATGAGCTAAAAGCCCTTGCTCAATTTTATATTTATTGCCTCTTATAATTGTATTGAAGTCACGTAAAAGAAATTTGTTTAAAAAAGAAATGATGGAGAGGGGTATGATGATTGTAACGTCTTCTCTAAAGAGTCACAAAAATATAGCGTGTATGTTTGTGTGTGTGTGTGTGGATGTGTCTACAACGCGAGGGAGAGCAAAGAAGGAAGCAAATGAGGTAACATGTTAACAACGGTTGCACCTGGCACTCTTCGCGCTATTCTTACTTCTGCACATATTTTTGACTTTAAATTTACTTCCAAATAAAACCGTCATTTTTGTTTTTATTTTGTTTCATTCTGGAGTACTTGAAATTACGCAAAGGTGGTTGTTTAGAAGAGTACCTAAACAAAATCTGAAATATCTTTTAACTCAATGACATCAATCTTACCTGAAGGCATAAGTTACAAGAAGCACACCTAACTTACTTTAAAAAGAGGAGAATCGTAAGGTTTATACATAATGAAAGCTGGATCAAGTGTTTCCTGTTTGTAATCGTTGATACTTTATTAAAAGTTTCCTTTTTCCATTTTTTTTCTTTCCTTCTTTCTATTTCTTTTTCTTGAGACAGTTGAATCTGAAATACACAAGAAAATATGACCACGTTGTTTGTGTTTTCCCCAGAAATGTTGATTTATTTTTCACTTTTTTACTATAGTTCTGGCCAATTTCAAAAATAGATTCTCACTCAAATACCTTGCAAAAAGGTTTCCTGATATTGGTGCTGAACTAGGTACTATGATGATCTCCGAATTCTTTTCACTGTGTGCCTGAGGCTAATACATCAAATCCTGTTTGGGAGTCATTCCCTAGTGTTGCTTGACTTTGAAACAAACTGAGTTGTCTGCAGATAAACGGGTGCTTAGGCAATGCATTGGCTTAGTGCTAGAAAAGCTAGCCAACCCGTAATTCATAGTGACTAAAGCTATTTAAGAGTAAGGCATTGCCAACATAAGCTGCATGTTTTATGATAAACAGCTCAACTTAAAATTGTTTACTTTTCACATTGCAATGTTAGTAGCTATCTGAATGTGGGTTAAGCAATGTGCAATTTTCCTAAATGTCTATAAAAGTGAAAAAGAATCCTTGCACGTTTTTTACTGAAAGCCAATTTTGGCCAAAGCTTCTCTCTTTTCCTTAAGCCATGGAATCGATGAAATCAGACCTTTGTGTGTATGCTGCTCTCATTTTTTCTTTTGCCAAGACCATGGAGTCCTGATAAGAGATAGGGGAAGCTTTACCCTCCCTCCTCAGTGACTCTGTGAACACACACGAACCATGAGAAGGTCATTCATTGAGCAAGGGTACATCCCTCCTCCTCAACAGACAGATGAATCTTTCTGATCACCTCGAAGAACCACACTGTTTGGATAATAAAAATGATGGGGTTTTACCAAGGTATAGGATTATAATAGTATTTTTCCCAGGAAAGTTTGAATAACCAATTTTTATCTACAGCCGATCATTCTTTTCTGCAAGGTTCCCGAGGGATGTATGCATACAAGCAAAATGTAACAAAGAAGCTTTTTACATTTAGCTTTGGCCATAGACCCTGAAGTCGGATTCCAAGAAACTAAACTAAAACATATGAAAGCCTACTTTATTTTAAAGATAGATATGTTAGTATGTTACTTATAACAAAAGAAGTATAAGACCTATTTTGAGGGGTGCCTGGGTGGCTCAGTGTGTTGAGCTTCTGCCTTCAGCTCCGGTCATGATCTCAGGGTCCTGGGATAGAGTCCGGCATTGGGCTCTCTGCTCAGGAGGGAGCCTGCTTCCCCCTTTCTCTCTGCCTGCCTCTCTTCCTACTTGTGATGTCTCTCTCTCTCTCTCTCTCTGTCAAAAAAGTAAATAGAATTAATCTATTTTCTGATCCTTTTTTTCCCTCCTGTTTCCTGATCCTTAAAACCAAATACTGGTCTTTGAATTTTCCCCTTTAATGGAGCAAAGGTTTAAGGGACCACAACTCTCAAGCCCAGAAAAATATCGCTATATGTTTAGACTAAACAGACTTATTTACACCACCTACAAAATAAAATCCAAAGAGTAGCCTTGAATCCAATCAACTAGGTATGTTTTCCTTGTCTTTGAGCTTGGAATACAATGTGATTGGAATGGACTTCCTTCTTCTGGTAACCAGCTAACCAAGTGGTATAGGAAAAAAATACTTATTTTTCTCTATGCCTGAGTTTATAAGACATAGAAGACTTCAGTACAAACCTGTGTCCTGGAGGCATTATGGTCTACTGAAATTATAATAGGTTTGGGAAGAGTTCTGGATTCAAATTCTCCATTACTTACTGCCTGAGTAAATCTCACAATTATTCTAAACTTATTTCCCATGACTTAAAAATGTGGATAGTAATAGCATCTATTTCAAAGACTCAAATTCCAGGTACCAGACATGTACTGCATGTCAGGCCTTACTCAGAACATTGCGGATTCAAAGACAAATAAGATATAACTTCTATCACTGAACATTGTTTGTAGGGTAAACATTCATCTGAAACACTATTAAAGAGGAGGATGATTATTCTGAGCTTTGCCAGATTTGTAGGAATATGCAGAAGAACGTAAAATATTTATTTAAAATATTAAGCAGAAAGACAACCTAATGTATTCAAAGAACAATAAGGAATTTTATATTTACTAGAACAAAAAATGAAGGGCAAAGTTTAGAAGATAAAACAGGAAGTAAGAAAGGGTCAAACCATGAAAGATCACTATGTTGGCTTAAGAAGGTGATGGGTAACACACACACATGTGCACACACACATGCACACACGCCTAGATCAGAAAAATACAAGAGAACTTGGAAAGCCTGAAAATACTTTATTATTTCAATGCTTGCCTATTCCAGAAAGCTTTTTGGAAAGAAAAATTTAATCACTTTGACTTAGAAGCAATGAAGTTCATAGACAATTTAGCGTAATGGAGAACTGGAATTATAATTTTATGCATCACCTCAGCCCTGATTTTACTCATTTGGGGGCTCCCCTTATAGAGGTGCATTTCTGGTGTCCTGCTACTTTTTTATGCTGCCTAAGTACTAGAAGAACAGGGGAGAGTTTGAGAGAAGTGGAATATTCACGGGCCAATGCATTGTAACAAATACACATAAACATGCAGTTTCTGACTCTATATTTATCTTAAGAGATGGTATCAAGTGATATCTGTTGTCACAATATCATAAAAAATATGCTAGTGCAGTTGAAAGCAGACTAGGGTGATGGTTAGTCCTCTCTAGAGAAGTTATATGTTAAACTGTAGCTGCCTATTTTGGAACATTGTTGCCAAGAGCTGAACCATGCTGAAAAAGCTAGAGCCAACTAATGTGAGACACTCCATTCACAGGCAGTTTCAGCAATAAGGTGAAAATTTACAAGGACGAAGTCTTAGGGTAAAAATGGGTCAGTGCTAGCCAACATTCATAGGGAAGCAGATATACATTTTAGCTCTGGAAAAGAAGGTAAAGCACTAACCAGGGTTAAAAAGCTAACAGACCCCAGATGAAGGAAAAAGAAAGAGTGGTTATAAAAACTGAAATTGGGTAGGCTTGATAGGTTTGGGTCAGAAAAAGATCAGGATTAGAGAGATGGAGGTGCAGTCTTCCAGAAAGCAAACAGGATAATATCAGTCAAGATGGTCTCTTGTGCATGCCTTTATGCATGTTTGCTCCTTAAGCTATATGTTCTGCTCTGTTTCCAGGGAAAATCTTTGTGACCTCTGACAATAGATGATATTTAAATCTTTGTGAACCCAGCTCTGTTATCATGACCCCCAGATGATGAAGAGGATTGCTTTTTCCAACATGCAGAGATTATTTCTGCCCCTTCGCCAATCAGTCAGCGAATGTGTGTTGAGGATTCTGTAACACAGACATACCACCCGCTACAGTTGGAGCTAAAGGAATTAATAGATGCTTGTATCAGTGCCCCTGGCCTGAGTTGCTTAGAATCCGGGGCAGAAGAAAAGTAGAAACAGTTTAAATAGCAAAAGGGGAAAAGAAAAGTACTCCAAAACTATATTTCAAGTGTCACAAAGGAGTACATAATCAATGCCTGTGAAATCAGAGGGCAGCAAGATCACTTCGGATTCTACCTTGGAAATTTATAGTTCTATTTTAACTCCTTTCCGAATAGATTAATGGACTACAACAAAAAAGTGTATAACAATGTATAATGTATAAATGATGCATAATAATATAATGCAGTGCTTGTGTTATTTTTATATTAACAATTTTTATCTGACTCTGTTACCTTGAATGTAACTTCCATGTGTGATTAGCTGCCTAACACAATGCCAAGAAGTAACATTTCCAATTGGATCAATTCATTATGCAATACCAAAGAAAGGAAGAAAGAAAGAAAGAGAAAGAAAGAAAGGTTATATTTTTGTAATAAAAGCAAAACCACCTCATAATAGATAGGTACATGCTTAATAAATGTACGCAGTAATGCAAATTAAAACAAAAAGATATCGTTTTCCACCCATCAATCAGTCAATGATTTTTCAAAATATTCTACTCATCAAGGATAGTGTGACTTAGTTTTACTTGGTAGTAGACATATAAATTAGTATAATTTTCTGGAAAGCAGTGTGCAATATATCTAAAGAGGCCTAAGTATATTCCTACTTTTTGAATCCACTAGTTAAACACCTTGGAATTTAACCTAATAAAATAGTCTCCTGTTTGTACAAAGATGCATATTTGTATTTATATATATTTGTGTTTCTACACATTTGTATTTGTACACATTTATGTTTGTATTCAAATTTTCATTTGATCTTTATTCATTAAAAACAATGTAAAATTATCTTTAAAATGGCATCCATGTCCATAAATAGAAGAGTCGTTCACTAAGAGCATATTCAAATCATGGGTGATTTTAGCCATTACAAAATATCTTTTTAAGGTAACTTAATGATGTGGAAAAATTATCAAATTAAAATATAGTCCAGGAGATTGCTGCCTTCTAACATTTTTTGGACACTACCAACCACCCAGTGGGTAGTATGGAGATGTTTTGTCCTGCTTAACCCCTACACCAGTTCCCAAGCCCTGGGCAGAGTTTAACAGTGGAGTCTTAACAAATGGAACTTGACAAAAACAAGATCCAGAGCTTCAGCTAGACTAAAACACAATCAAGGAGGAAAAAAAATAGAGGACGAGGAGGGGACTTGCTACGTCTGGTGCGGAGCCAGGAAATCTGGATCTGTGTTCCTGAAGAGCTCTAGGCAGGGCCAAAGGAAATAATCACCTTTTAATCTAGAATTAAAAGTTACCTCAAATGTTGTAATAGGAATGAGGAAAGGTCTGGAAGTGTTCACTTAGCTCACAACACCATCTCTGTGATGTGGTTCTTACACCCATCTGGTTACTTGAAAGTCCTGTGACCATAGAAGCTTCTCTGTACCACATCTTATTCTGTTAAAAATGAAATTAAGTTCTTTCCTTTCCAATCTAAATTCTACAATTCTAATGAACTGTAATTTTTAATACAAATTGAAAAAAAAGAACATTCGTTCTACAATTCTAGTAAATTGTGATTTTTAAATACAAATTGAAAAATAAATTTAGAATAAAATGAGGCCAGGCATACAAAACAGATTAGAAGACTATGGAAGAAATGTTCAGAAAGATACCAGTATTACAGTTCTAAATTACCAACACAATTGGGTGTTAAAAAATTTTTTTTCCCAGAAGTCAGATTTCGATTGCATAGAAGTGTTTTATTTCCACAGTAGCCAAACAAATAGACACAAAGTGCTTTTATAACCTGAGGGCAAAGTCATTCCAGCGGGTATATAGGTCATCAGTTTCCTGGGTCCCCCCCCCCCATGCCCAGTACTTCTTTTCACTCATCATTGACCATTAAAAGCCACCACCATTCTTCTAATGTTATTTCTTAAATTGTTTTCTATCAGTGAAATCTTGAACATCTTACAGCACAGAGTTTAGAGTAGGCTTCAGTTGAATAAAGACAAGCATAATGGTAATTAGGAGGGGCTCAACAGAAGAATGGGGGGATAGGGTGAAACAGAGTCACAGGATCCTGCAGCACAGATGGGTGAGGCAGTCCTGCTCCATGTGATTCAACAGCCTTGACGTTCTTTCTGTCATTAGCATTTCCCTCCTTAATCTGTGTTGATTCTTTCTTCCCTACCTACTTGGCCTGAAATTTTTATTTGTAGATTCTTAGGAATTAAGAAAATAAAGGCAGATGAATCGCTTTATATGACAGCTTGATACAGCAGTCAGAACAATAATAATTTCTGCAAGCTAGCCCCTTTTTGCATCTTGGCTTAACTCCTAAGACTTAATCTAGCTGTACCTCACTTTTTTTTTTTTTTTTTTCAAATGTGGAAAAAGAAAAAGAGATTGGGAGAGGAGGAGAGAGGGAGAGAGAGATACTGAGAAAGGGAAAGGAAGAGAAAGAGAAATCTTTCCTTCTGGCTTACAGTGTTGCTTTGAAGATCAAATGGTAGCAATACTACATATTGATAAGCTTTACAAACCTAATGACATTGCATAAAAATTAGACCACTTTAAAATATATATTTTATCTCTTGGGAAAGTAGAAGGTCCTCTAGCTGTCTTTTGCTACATAATAAGCTGTTAGTTTTGTTTACTGTCACCATCCAAAAGAGGAGGTCATTCAAGACAGGTAGTTAGGATCTACGACAAGCTAGGGGTGGAAATGTGCATTTCAGAGCTCTTTGTGGGAACTACCTGTGTCTGGACCACACCTGAAATTACACCGTCACGTTCACCATCACGTGGCTCCTCTTCTTTCCTGTCTGTTCAACACGTCTTATCCTTTACTGATTTCTCCCGGGAACATGTCTTAATGAATCACTACATCTCAATTTTGGGGCTAGGGTCTGCTTCTGGGAGAAGCCAACCTAAGAAACCCAACAGATTTTTTTGTTGTTGTTAAGTCAACAAATGGTCATTGAACATCTCCTAACTGCCAGCAGTGTCCTCGTTCATTAGGCAGAGAGAAGCAAAAATATAATCCTTTTCTAGGCATCTTCTATTTTATTGAGAAGGGTGAGAAATTAAATGAATGAATAGGTTTATAATATGATTTGTGTTAAAATCATGCTAAAAATGCTATGACCAACAAATGAACCAAAGTACATTAGGGAAAGGATAGAGAAAGACAAAATGTATTATTTTAGATAGAGAGGTCAGATAAAGCCTCTCTGAGAAATGGATATGAATAAAAACTAGCCTCTGCCAGAGTAATATTTGTTTTCGTATATACATATAGAATATATATATATATATATATATATATATATATATATATATAGAATCAGGTCAGTTTAAGCCTTTGTAAGAAATTAACATGTGCTGGGCACTCTGGTTGGCTCTGAGAAGATAGGGTCTCAGAAGAATATGGGGCATGGAGCTGAGATTGGGAGTCAAGCCATGTAGGGCTAAGTGGGAGGTGATTTGTCCTCAGCCTCCTACAAACAGGATAGAGGCAGGGGAAATGCAGAAATGCTGGCGTTATTCTGAAGGTTATACCCAAGTAATTTAGACCTCTTAGAATAAAAGAAAAAGGGTTTATTCCATTGCTCCCTACTCTTTTTTGGGGAGTAAAAATGTGTTCTTATCTCTTTGTGTGCTTTGTAGCAATGCTTTTAAATGCCAGTTTATTAGAGGGGTGTGTGTGTGTGCGTGTGTGTGTGTGTGTGTGTGCATGCTCCATATTTTATTTTACACATAAAAGAGTTAACTAGGGTTCTCTTCCTGAAGACAATAAATAGATAGTTGCCTCAAACCATTGTTTAAATTGATTACTGTGAATGTTGCCATAGAAATGCAGAGTCAATATATACATACCTACATAGAAAACACTGCAGGTTATTACTCTAAGTCCACTTTTGCACATATGGATTTGTCTTTTCTTGTAATTCTTACTCTAACAATTTAATCTTTTTCTCCAAAGCTTTTGACTCTGCCTGAGATTGCAATAAGAGCATGCTAAAATAGAGCTAATATATAATGTATCCTAGTCTCCTATCTTTTTCATCCCTTGGAGACAAATCAAAACTGAAATAAAACCCATGATTCATTCTGTAAAATTCAAATTTCCCATAATCTTAATAAAATCTCCTCACACTAAGCATCCAAAAAGGACTATTCAATAATCAAGTACTACTGGCTTTGTTTCCTGGGAGGAAAGGCTAAATCGAATAATTTAAGCAAATCATAGATGCAAATGTGATGCATTGCTTCAGAGTCTCTGTGCCTGATTTCCAGAACATCATCAGTTCACTGGGCTGCACCAGGATCTAGTCTAAGATGAATGAACCATTTGGACTTAAGGTTGATGTGGATGGCAGCAATTCACCACAAGTTATTTCCGTCCTGTGAAATTGCATTCCTCTTTTTCTTTTTCTGTGAAGCAAGGAAAAATAAATAGGCCTAGCAATGCAATTCCTTATTATATTGATCAGACTTCTGGCATTAAAAATGTCTGCCCTTTAACCTTTCCCTTTTCAGAAATCTCTCAATGACTCCTCTGTGCATGACATGAATATGTACCTCTGGAGACATTATCAGCAATATTTTTTTATTACTGACACTGTAAAAAAAAAATGGACGTGTTTTAAGCCCTCTACAAACTACTGTTTAAAAACACAAGACATGATTGATCACCAGATGGAGCAGTAAAAATGAAAACTGGGAGATAAAGATGGAATACAAATATTTAATCATAAATGGGAAAACAATGAAAATCTGAGGATAACTATATTCTGTTTGCAGATAATAACCTTTCATGTGAGAATGAGTCACTTATGGTATCTAACATAGAAACATAAATTCAGTTGCATTCTAACTACAAATTTTTGCCTGCAACACTCTTGCTTATAACTGGAAACATTTTATTTAGCTATTCTAATTCAGCAAAGTCTGATATATTTGAATTTTTACATCACATCAGTCAAGACACATTGCTTCTCCTACTAATAAAAAAGGCATTTTCTTCTGTAACTTAAAATATGGCAGTATCATAAAGCATATTGAAAACTCTCTGACAAAAGCTTTGGGTCCATAATATTGGAGACCTTATATAATACTTTCTTTGAGGTAGAGATTTTTACTTCAGTTCTGGTGTGTCCCAGAATGTTGATGAAATGGAGATTTATTTTAAAATATTTTGCAGATGGCATTGCACTGTTGTCTTACATGTGAATATGGTATGCTAGACCATACCTTATCAAAAAGTAATAACTTGCATTACCGTTTGTTTTAAGCTTAATAAGACACTAATATTTAAGTTTGTTATACAGTGATCAGTGGATAAATATAGGATTTGAATTTTATCACTATGAAAATTAAAAAACAAAAGATCCTACTAAATTATGAAAGACAAAGTACATTATAAGCATTCCAGCATTTAACACAATAGCTGAGGTGTATTATTCACTAATAAAAAATGTTACAGGTGCTTGGGTGGGCTTGATCAGTTAGCACTCATCTCTTGGTTTTGGCTTAGGTTGTGATCTCACTGGTGGTGGGATAGGGCCCTGAGTTGGGTTTAGCCCTCAGTGGGAAGTCGGCTTGGGGCTTGGGGATTATCTCCTTCTGCCCTTCCCCCACTCTTGTGTTCACTCTCTCTTTCTGGAACGAATAAATAAATCTTTATTAAAAAAAAAAAAAGAAAGAAAGAAAACATGTTAAACTCATGGCATAATGGTGTCTTGCATCATCCTACTTGCTTTCACTACTTCTTCTCCCTGCCCATGGTAACCAGTAGAGAGCTCTGCTGATGGTAACATCCATTCACCACCTCATCTCACATTGTGAGATGGTAGCCTAGGAATATCTTCAATAATCATATTGAGCATTACTTTCATATTTATTTCTACAATGCTTGATTGAAGGTTTGCCCTTCAATTTTGACCCGGTTTTCCAACATTATGTATCAAGTCCATACCCTTGGTTCTTTAGCAGTAATGAGGCAGGAGGGACACAACAGCGACTTCTAACACAGCCAATGCAAGAGGTACACAATTTTCTTTAAAAGCACTGATAATATAAGAGGCATGGATGGCCTGAATTTCCAGGATAAAGGAAGCAAATACTGTTTTTCTTGCTCCCCTAACTTTTCCATGCCCTGTCAAAGAACCAATCAGGCAAACACATTAACAAGAGTTCAACTGACAACAGAGAAACAAGACAAGTTCTTCCATTTTCACCATCTTAAATAAAGCATTGAACTAAGCCAGGTAAAACACTTTTGTCTTAATCAGTATGTGTTATTTCAATAAAAGATTTTCCAGGTCGGTGTAAAACACTTTTTTTCCAAACATAATCTGTTTGTTATCAGGTCCAGTACTTTTATGCTTTTAGTTTTGAATTATCTCACCACATAGTTTTCACCAAATTATCCACTAAATGAACCGGACGAGGGCAAGGTAATAAATAACTTGAAAGGACCGTAGCAGTCCCACCTACGGTGAAATATATTATCAAAAACAAAGGCCAATTCCACAATGCTGGGGACTTTACACAAAATTTATAGACCTTCCTTTTTGTTCAAGCTAGTTTCTCATATTCTAACTAATGATTTATTAATCTGCCAGTATTCCACTGTTGGGGGAATATATAAAATGTAGCTCAGAGCCTTGGAATTCGGACTATTCAATAAGACCCATGGTGATTCTCTCAGGAATGTTCATTCACAGAGAATATTTAGCAGATTATGTAGTAATCCATAGCAATCTTCCCTAGGGTTCTTCTCTGTCACTTCAGGGTAATATCAATGTGAGTAAATAATACTCTCCTAGAAGAGTCCATTTACTCTATTAAACCACAACTTCTTAGATTCCCCAAACACCATGATTTCTTGATAGACCTATTAGCCTTCTGGGGGAAAAAAATGGGACAATATCAGCCATATCTAATCAACCCGTTACCACCTAGAAGGTGGCTCAAAAGGAAGTTAAGTTTCTGCCTTGCTCATTGTCACTCTTCTGAAGCAAGTACCAGGGCTGGGTACATAAGGGATAGCTGAATTAATAAAAAGATACCACTTGATTGGGGAAAAAAAAGAGTAGGGCTCATTTTTTATAAACATGATATTCAATAATAAGGATCTTTGAATAAGTTTATTTATCTCATTTCCTAGATGGTTCTGTGGCAATTTAAAGGACTACACCCTAGAGAAAATACTTTGGTCTCAGATAGAAATACAATCTAGGGGCGCCTGGGTGGCTCAGTGGGTTAAAGCCTCTCTGTCTTCTGCTTGGGTCATGATCCCAGAGTCCTGGGATTGAGCCCCGCATCGGGTTCTCTGCTGAGCGGGGAGCCTGCTTCCTCCTCTCTCTCTGCCTGCTTCTCTGCCTACTTGTGATCTCTGTCTGTCAAATAAATAAAATCTTAAAAAAAAAAAAAAAGAAATACAATCTAATTGCAAAATTGTTTAATACTACCTGCTAAAGTTATGAATATTAAATGGAATAAAGCATACACATGGCAAAGGCATGATTTCTAGTATAATTAGAAGTGTTCGATAATTAGAAGTGTTCGATTTTATTATTGTTAATGCTCATTGTAGGTAAGGCTGCTCATAATGCCACTGAGGGTAAAAATGAAGATATTCTGTTCTATTTGCTGCTCAGCAGCAATTCAGAAGTTAAAGTGAGTCCAGGAGAAAATAAAAATGGAAGAGAAATCATACGTTCTTGCTAATTCTAGATAATAGCATAATGTAGATGTTAGATGTTTCTACCTTTATCTTGGAAAATTGGCCTGCTAAAAGCAAAATCATAACTAAAATTTGTGCTCAAATCCAGAATCATTAGACTGCAGCTTTGGGCACTCAAAACCCTTAACCATAACCCTCAGCTGAATCTGTTTCTCCTCCTGTCTCACCATACTCAGTGTAATTCAATTCTTCCATCTGCACATTTCAACTCTGAGTGTTAAAATTTGACAGGAGCTTTTTGTATCGGCTAGGTTATCTGATGCTACCTAAGAGAAAGTGCTGATGAATAAAAAGTGATTGCCATCTTACTCTTCAGAAAGAGCATATTTGCATTTTGATAGGGCTCTGTTGATGGCTTGAGGCACTGGAGAGAGCGATACTGGATCTAGGATGCTTCACTCCCACCCAAGCTTCTCTGACTCATTCTTTCCCAAAGGAAAATAAACTTTTTTGAAATTGTGCGCCCTGGTGCCTCTTCTCTTTGTGGGCCCTCGTCCATTTACCATTCCACCATAAGGTCCAATTATAGGCCAGCTCCAGACTGCAGGAGTCAGTCATATGGATGCTGGGAGTGAGGAATGAGGAAGGAGTAGAAGCATGGTGCCAGTTTGGGGGTAAGCTCCATTTTCCAATCCAGTTGTGAACGGTTTTCAAAAATTGATTTCTTTTGAATTTCCATCTTAGTTCTTATTTACTTTAGAGCACGGAGAGGGAAAGGGTAAGATTATCACCCAAATGACGGGCATACATTTCTTTTTTTTTTTTTTTTTAAGATTTTATTTCTTTATCAGAGAGAGAGAGGGGGAGAGAGCGAACACAGGCAGACAGAATGGCAGGCAGAGGCAGAGGGAGAAGCAGGCTCCCTGCTGAGCAAGGAGCCCGATATGGGACTCGATCCCAGGACACTGGGATCATGACCTGAGCCAAAGGCAGCTGCTTAACCAACTGAGCCACCCAGGCGTCCCTGGGCATACATTTCTTAAACACAGAGTAAGCAACTTATTTTTCTGAAGTTTATGGGAGACCCTTCTGTGGTTTTCCAGCCATGTAATAATCAGGGAAGAACACAAAAACAAAAACCTAGATGTTGAAAGATGTGTGTATAATGCTAGGAGAGTGGATGACTAATCAGAAATAGGGAAAGATGGATTAGAAGTTGGGCATCTACCAACCTCCTAAGAATATCTTCTGGGACTCTGACTCTTAGTGTGGAAAGCAGACTGAGATGGAAAATTTTGTTATCAGTCACCAAGGACTCCAGCTTCGAAGGTCCCTGCGTTTTAATTTCTGTTCCATTCACCATTAGGAATACTGATTCTGAAAGGAGGTTGAGCGGAGGATCTCTGTGTGGGAGCTGAATATTTGTAGCATTGATGTTTCCTTGCCTTATCTTGTAACAGTTCTATTTTTTATCTGTATTTTTTTTTCTAGAGCCTATGCTCGTTAATGAAAATCAAGTCACTGAGAACAATTGTTGCACAGATATCCCTACAATTAATTGAAAAATAGAGTCAAATTCAATTTTTAAAAGATTAAGTTCCATACCTACTTAAAAATCATTCTCAACAGTGATTCACAATGAAGAAGGATTCTTTGTTGCGGTCACTGTTTGCCTGACAGCTACACATCCTGGGCCTAACAATACTTGAAATAGGTGTTTATTGAAAGAACATTGCGTTTTGTAATATAAGAGATTGTTAGTTGTTGTTATTGTAGTAAATACTAAAATCACAGAATGGTTAACAATACATGTTAACCTTGAAGGGATCTTGATTTCCTGAACAATTCTGCATATTCACTTATTTTTTTCTCCTTTTCTTATTTTTCAGCTCATAGGAAAATAATGACATTGAATTTAATTTGGGAATTGAATTCGTTAAAATACTTGATCAAGTTCTTTAGTAGCTCACAGAAGAATTAAGTTTGTCATGTCATCCGTTTACTTGAAAAGTTATTTACAAATTAAAATGTATTTTGAAGTTTGTTATTTATCAATGAGTGTGACATGAAAGTCACTTTTATTTTGCCTTTACAAATGCTGCTTGAATACTCTTATACCTACAGCATTTCAACAGGGAGAGTATATCTGTTGGATAAAACCTCATAAGTAGAATCACTGGATCAAAGACTATATGCACTTATAATTTTAATATGTTGCTGAATTCCATGAATAGGGATGAGATCTTATTATATCCCAACCCATACTTCTGCAATTCAGCAAGTTAGGCAACTTAAATTTTTGTCAAATAAGAAGGTAAAAGAATGGTACTTCAATGAAGTCTTAATTTCTGAGTAAAATTGAATATTTTGGTAATGTTTAACAAAACATTTTCTTTTCTGTTCTGTTCTATTCTTCTCCCTCTTTTCCTCCTCTTTTCTTTGTCTTGCCCAGTTCTCCATTAATGTATAGGCTTATTCTTATCTGTTTTTAGGACCTCTTTATGTATTAGGAATATTAGCCATGTGTCTATCATATGAGTAGTGGATATTTTCCTGGATTATTAGAACTGTGACTTTGCTGCATAAATGGGTTTTTATTGTTGTTGTTGTGGAATTAAATTTTTAATTTTTAAAAAAGTTTTATTTATTTATTTATTTATTTGAGAGAGGGAGTGTTCATTGCGGGAGGGGCAGAGGGCGAGAAAGTCTTAAGCAGATTCTGTGCTGAGTGTGGAGCCTGATGTAGGGCTCCATCTCACCACCTTGAGATCAGGACCTGAGCTAAAAACCAATGGTCAGACACTCAATTGACTGTGCCTCCCAAACACACCGAATTTAATATTTTTTAAAAATCTTATACCTATTGAATTTGAAATAGAGTGAGAAGACTTTTCTTACTATCCATGATAAAATAATTCTGTATTTCCTTCAGAAACATTTATTCTTTTATATTATAGATGTGAATGCTGCAGCTAATTGCAATGTATTTTGGTATCTGATTCGATGCATGAATTTTACTTAATATTCTTATCAGATCATTATTTACTTGTCCCCCCATCATTTATTGCCTAATCCACCATCTCTCATTTGTAAATTGGGTCTATTCCTGGATTTTTTGTTACATCTTATTGGACTTTTCCTTCATGTGCCAGTAACATTGTTTAAATTGTTAAAAGATTTTAAGGTCTCAAAGGGCTCATTTTTCTTCTGTGCTTTTCTTTGAAATTTTTCTTGCTATTCTTTCTTGTCTTTCCATAGAAGTGTCTATTAATTTTATTTGTCCAATGCCCTCTCCTTCTCAAAAAAGACCTAACTGTATTTGCATTTGATTCATATAAATTCCTTAAGAAAAAGTTGACTTCGTGTGATAGAATACTATCGAGACTCAGCCAACTCCAAATCCATTGCCTCTCGCCCCTCACCCACAGATGTGACCCTTTCTTCATATGTGATATCATGTATAGCAAATATATTCAAAAGATTGCTTTGATCATGGTCGTTCCCCTGATCAGCTGTCAATAGTGGAGACATTCAGTTTACTGACTACTTCTCTAACTAAATGTGCTGCACAGAACACTTCAAACTTTTGTGTCTTTTTTGCTCAGTTTCCACCTTGGCCAAATGTCTTTCTTTATCATTAACTTGTACCTCTTTTTAGGACCAAATCACATGTGCTCCGTGACATCTTCATCAGCCACTTTAATCAAGAATGTTTGCTCTTTGCTTTGAAATCTCTTCACACTTCCTCTCTGTGTCAGTCATTTGCCTCAGTCTTTGAATTTAAGGCTAATTACCAATTTATGTGTAGACATCTTCTTAATTAGATCTTACATTGGTTAAAGAAAGAACATAATTCTCATTTTTTAAATATTTCTGACAGACAAGAATGTGTGTGTGCATGTGTTCAAGTGTCCGGTTTTTGTTTGTTTGTTTGGTTTGTTTGTTTGTTTTTTCTTTCCCCATTACTTTCTGGGGATTTTCATTTCCTGTCATTGTTTGTCCTCAGCGGTTCAACATAGTCAGTTTGCCTTTACTTTCTCCAAATAATGACCCTCCTTCAATAAGCAGACAGATCTTTCCTTCCGGCAGCAAGACATTATTCGGAATCCTGCCTTTTTGTCATTTATCTAGTTTTTAATCACTGACAGAACTTTCTGTTGCCAAGAATTTATAGGTGCAAGGGAATAGACCTGCAACACGGTATCGATTTGTCCTGGGGTGGCCGCTAACCCTGTGCACTTCGGTAAAGCTGGACCTTAGCCGGCCAGATGGCAAGAAAGCTTCTTGTGTGTTCTGTAAGTGCAGGCACAGATTTTCACTGTCAGGTGATACTCAGGATAAAAATATCTCTTTTAAAAGGCATTGAAAATCTAAATTGAGTACATCTGGCAACCCTCCTTTATTTACTCTTTGTTAAGCATCATAAAGTATCCTTTCAAGGCAGAGAGGGAATGATTTACATTTGCAAAGCCCAGGCTGATTTATTCCTAACAAATTTTGCTCACCCAGATGATTTGTGTTCCACCTTCTAAGATCTTTTAAACTAGTTTTCCAGGTGCAGAGGTGAGAGTTGCCAGTGTATAATTTTTGGATTACCCTTAACTCCCTTCTGCAAGATGTTCAACACTTTGGCTACACTCCAATCTCTAGCTATAGTCTCTGCTTGAAAGGATAAATTACATATTTTTGTAATTATATAGAAATAAAAACACATTTTACCAGTGAGGATGCCAAATCTGCCAACTATCTTAAAACATCTTTATTCTCAAGCACTCGAATCTAAAAATAAGCTTATTTCAAATTAGATCTCTTTTGCAGGGTTTTACCAGCTTATAATGAATCTTGAAAAACAAGTTCCCTAAATTTAAAATACATGGAATTAGATAGTATAATTGATGATCATTTAAGGTAAGACATAGCAAAGTAATTTCTGTAGACACCAGACTCAGGCTAAGCCCTGGAAAAATTGACTTTATGCACTTATTCTGCAGGGAGCTCTCCTTTATCATTAACCTCAAGCTAAGCAAGACACTGAAATAATACTCATATGTGTGATTCTCAACTTAACCAGTTATAAAATACATGATTCCTAAAAGTTTTTATTAGTGCTTACAACATCAATAGGAGGTATACATTATACGTATAGACAAAGTGCTTAAAAAGTGGGTAGCTGAGGTATGACTAAGCATTGCTACATTCAGTGATCAGGGAAACAATATTTGGAAATCTTGTCTACAAACTCCAGATGTGTGGTTCTTCTATATACAGTTCTCCTGCAGTACGTCTTTAATTACTCCACATCAGTGCATTAGCAGATTTAGCAGTAAAAGAAGAGAACATTATCCTTGGAACAGGGCATCGACCAGCACACTTAAAATGGCAGGCAGGTTGAGAACTTTGCATTCAAATCCAGATCTTTCCTTAATTTTATCTAGGAAAATAATGTTATCTTTCTGTGAAAGTTGTTGAGCGTAATCAAATGGAAGAAAATTATTACTAGGAGGGAAATTAAAGCCAGCCAGAAATTAAAGTTGTGCAAGTGTTAATCAATGATAATTGATAATAGCTAATCAATAGTAGAATAAATAGAGATATCCCCACAAGAGAAGTAAATGAACACTGAGCCTTGTTAACTTTCATTGATCAAGGTCTAAATGTATACCTAGATGTAATGCATTTGAGCAAGTGCATTAGCCCTTCCCAACTTAAAAACCCAAATCCATGACCTCGCATTTTAAATGGTTTATTAAAATGGAAATAGAGAGAGAATAATTGGAATTAACCATCCCTCTCTGTGCATGCTCATTTAGACCCTTGTATAGATATCAATATTCTAGCACTTTTCATATTGCAATTATTTCTTTTAATTTATTTTATCATAGTAATACACAGAAGTTTGAAAAGCCAGATTCTAACAGAAGTATGCAATAAACATTGACACTGCCTCAGTATCCCTCATATTCATTTTCCCTACTTAGAATCAATTAAATCATTACTAGAGGGGTGGCTCAATCAGTGGGGCCCAATTCTTGGTTTCAGCTCAGGTCATGATCTCAGGGCATGAGACATAGTCTGGCAGTGGACTCTCTCTCTCTAAAACAAATTAATCTCTAAAAATAAATAAATAAAATAATAAATTACTAGATTTAACTAGTCTGATGAATAACCCCAGAATTGTAAACAGTTAAAAAAAGTTTAAACTTTTGCTCTGATTTTTCAAATTTATGCATCATTTATTGTTATCTCAATCTAAAAGACCAGGGATTTAACTTACTGTTCATATTTCCAAACTCTGCCTCTCCAAAGAGTTATCCTATAATTTTCAGTTCCTTCTTCCACTTGTCCCAGATGCAAATGCAAATAATTATGTTCTATCGACCTTAATTATTATGTCTTGGGGGCAGTTTGTAAGATGAAGACATTAGTGCCCCGTTTCCTCCAGGTCATCTTTATTTACTCACTGTGTCTTTGCGTTTATATTCTTCTCTTATGGCAAAATTAAGTCTTTCATAATTCATCCATGGATTAATTGGAAGAGTATAATACAAACATAAATTAGAGTTCACAGCAGGACCAAATACTGATTAATTATATGTTCTCCTTTATGATCTGTCATAATGGTCACTGGGTTATTTATACCAAGTGAATATACATTATATATATATATATATGCATGTATATATACATATTATGTATTTCACATATTATACATATTATGTATATATACATGCATGTATATATATATATACACACACACACACACATGCATGAATTTTTTAATATATTTTTGTATATTTTCTTCTGCTCTAAACTGGACTTTAGGCTTACAAAGTTATAATATAAGAATTTCCCTATCCTCACATCTTCCTATCTCTTGGTTTATTTTTTTTAATTTGCTGGATATATCCTTAACTGATTTCCTAGGAAAGATTTTGATTTTTTTTTTTTTACCAAGTATTCATCCTGAATTCTTTCAGGTTTTAAAATATTTTATTCCTTCCTCACATTTTAGTGAAAGTTTGCCTAAATTTGTAAATCTATGATGAAAACCATTTCCCCTAAGAACTTTGAAAGCATTTCTCCATTTTCATCTGTGATGCTAAGTTAATGATGGTCTGATTATCTGTCATTTAGAGATGATTTTAGGATCTTTGATCTTTGTTTTTCTTATATTTTTACAATAGCATATCTAGATATTTTAAGGCACAGTGCTTGGAAAGTCTTTTTAATTAGATTTGTTTCTCTCTTTAGCTTTGAAGGACTTTTTGGAACTTTGTCTTTGATCATTTCACCACTGTTCTCTTCAGCCTCTTTACCAAGAACTCTTATTACTCAAAGCTGGACATCCTGAGTTGATCTCATCTATTCTTTTGTAGATTCTTTAGGTTTTTATTATAGTTATATTGAATGAGCAATTACTTTACATTAATTTCCAACCTTCCTATTGAACATATTATTCCAGTCCTGACTTCTAATTTCCAATTTTTTTTATCCCTTCTCATTCTTTTTTTCTTTGCTTTTCTTCCTTTTTAGGATTCTGTTAATTTGTACGTGCAGAACATTCTCAAATTCATCTGAAGATACTCGAGAACTTTAACATTTATTTTGGTTCTTTAAATTACTCCTATGTCATCACTGTTAGTTTTTACTTAGTCTATCCTCATCATTCTTTCTCATGTTGCAGTAAGTCATGGTGAGTTACTGCAACATGAGACTGAGTCATGGTAGCCAAGTCATACTGGTGAGTCATGGTAGCCAAGTCATACTTAATAATATGGAACTAAGAATACTTACTTGGGAAACTTTGTGTTTGGTAGGAAATGCTTTAGAGTGAGAAGTCTTGGAGGTGACTCCTATACCAAATATGAAAGATTTCACTCTGAGTCTCTCTTAACTAATTACCCTTTTTTCCTTCGGACGGTTTTGTTAAGCTTGTATTTGTGCCAGGGGTAAAGCATCCAGCATAAGGCATTGCTGGAAGAGGTGTGGATGGTTTACTTGTGCCATATATGTTCTCTATTAATCATCTTGTTTTTAGGTCTATTTCTTCCTCCAACCCATCAAGGCACCTGCCATCTCTTAGTCTGCGACCTCTTTGGAGTTTCCGTAGATGTCTGTTTTTCATCAGTTACAGTTACCTCTGTAAGTGATCTAGATTGTGCCTTTCTGTTCTTTGATTAATCACTCACCTATCCATCTCTCCTTTTCTCTACCAGAAATTTGTTGAAATCTATCTTTTGCTAATGTCCCCCCATGCTCTCAACTGTGAGTTTTATTTCTTCTTTACTGTCATTTAAATTGCATGCTGTCATCTGAAAAGGGAAAGGAGGTACAAAAGGTCAGTCCACCATCTTGCCCTGACGAAACTATCTTCCAGAATAACAGTGAATCCCAGAAGTGCAGAGGTTAGCTTTTTTTCCTTTGCATTTCTGTTGCCTACCACAGTGTCTAGAATGTATTATGTGTTACAGAAGTATGTGATAAAAGAAAATAAGGTGAATTCTATCCTAGGCAAAGTATAATATCTGAATATTTAAATGTTGCATTTCTAGTCTATAATTGTTCCAGTGAGCAAGGCTATGCTGTGTAAAGCATAATATCCCAGGAAATGTACGGCCAATCCAAATTCTTCTAATAAAAGTTTCTGAGTTAACATGTTATAATAATGAGGAAATGGTAAATTTCCTTAATAAGGAAAATGGTAAAACCATGAGCCTGTTAAATTAATAAGACTTTTTATAAGTGAAATATATTTACAATGGAAAGCTCATTTAAGGGAAATGCTTAATTTACATGAAATCCTTGCACAGAAAAGCAGTGATAAATAAATTTAGATTTAAAGGCATGTACTCATCAAATACTCATGGCTGCACCTCATATAAAACATTTATACAATTATGTTTGTCACCAATGCAGGCTGTTGATAGCTCAGTAGCTCATTCTGCATTATTGCTTCAGAACAATAATCTTTAAATATCACCCACATGGTAGTTTTTGAAAGGTTTTAAATGGATAACATTATTATAACTTCTAGAGTGTTTATAGAGAACATGCAATTTAGTTTAACATCATAGTGAAGTGCTGTCTTTTTTTTAAAGACAAAGCACACCAGAAACAGTGCTTTCTTTTTAAAACTCAAAAACTCAGGGATCATTTTTCAAAGGTCACTTTATATCTCACATGAAAAAAAAAAAGATAAATTCCTACCTAAAAGTCAACCGACACTTGGGTGCTATACACTGATCACCCCATTATATAAGTTCTTTAGAGGAGAAAACAGAGTTGTAATGATACTTTAGTGTGCACCCAATATTACAAAGTTATTTTTATTATAATTGTTTTATTATTTTTTATTTTTATTACCCAATATTACTAAGTTTTTTCCAGTGTTAAAACTAGAAATCATGGACATTGGGGAGGGTATGTGCTTTGGTGAGTGCTGTCAAGTGTGTAAACCTGGTGATTCACAGACCTGTACCCCTGGGGATAAAAATATATGTTTATAAAACAACAACAACAACAACAAAAAAAAAACTAGAAATCAAAGCCCCTGCATTCCAGTTCAATCTACTATCCTTAACAGGATATAGGATATATAAACACAGTTTATAGGATATATATCCATAGGTGGGGGAAAAGTGAGGAAGCAGGAGCAGTCTGATAGATATTGACTTATATAGATCTATGTTTAAGACTGGACTCCAGATCCTAAGAAACAGGTTGTAACCCTCCACAACTTCCACAAAGAATGTGATAGAACTGAACACTTGAAAACAACCTGAGCCTTGGAGGAGGAAACTAGAAATGTTTCATGATTCCACATTCAGAATTGCTGAAATGACCAAATGTGGATGGTGGTCCGTGAAGGTTTGTGTCATTTTGCTAAAGGACACATTCAAGTTGTTCTCCATCTAGCACTCCTGATGACCCATGTGTAGATGAAAACTGCTTTAGGAACTAAACCTTCTTGGGTCAGAAGATGAAAGACTTGAGAACACAGATGGTGCTGTCACCATACTGTCTTCCCAAGAGTTAGCACCTGAGAAAAAAGATCTAAGATGTGAACAATGGACTGTGCAGATGGTATCAATAGACAGGATCTTGATCCTGGATAATGGAATTACATGTCCAAAATATGAGCTCATAGCCGGGAGTGGAGTTCATCTCATTAAAGATAGGAAAAATTATTTTTACTAGAGCCTAGAAGACCTGTTCAAGAGGGCTTCAGGCTAAATATAGATAAGTAAGGGAGGACAATGTAATAAATGTCAGGCAATGACTAGAAAATGAGCAAAGTACAAAGAAAGGGAAGATGAATGGTTTAGATGATGTCACATATTATCACGAAATGTCTAGTGTGGGTTACCTGGTTGCCCCTCTGGCCCTCGCCCAGGAATGTACCTTGACAACCACATTTTCATTTTGCTTTGAGGCTTTAGTGACCTTGTAAAAACACTTGAAACAGTAGTGTGAAAAATGTAACATGATTAATAAAAGAGCAACCACCATTGGTTTCTATATGGAATACTTTTAGGCAGAGGACAGTTATTTTCTACATCAGAATTCTACTCACATTCTAAAGCATTTTCTGAGATTCAGTAAGCAGTAGAATGCACTGTCCTAAAACATAAAAGTTAGTATTTTCCTAAACATCTGCTTTCAGGTGCACATTGTCAGTAGACATAGTACAAAATGGAGGTAGTAGGATTCACTGGATAACCTCTACAGGTCCTTTCCAACACAGTGTCTTGTTTCAGACAGTAATGAGCATGAGTTATACAAAGAGCAAGGACTGTGACATCCATCTCACCTTACAGAGAATCTACCCTTTGTATGACTATAACATGTAACTATTTTGAGTCCTATATCCTGGTTCCCTGAATTTTTACCTCAGCCTACCTTTATCTCTGTGTGGAAGGCTAATAATTAGCTAGGAATGCTCTGATAGTCACATATGTAAATATTACTTTACATTCCTTGAGCTCTAAAAATTTCTGTCTTCTACTTTACATTGGAAAGTGATAGATATTCAATTTAGAGACAACACACATATACACATACACACATACACAATGTACATAAAAATTACCTCAAACAGGCTAGAAGCAGGAATTAAGGTTCTTGCTATGGAGTAGAAGTCAACTGGCATGAAAGATTCAAAATCTTTGAATAGATCATGGGATTTTTTTTTCTTTTTTTCCCCTTTTGTAAAAAGCAGTTAAATCAAGAAAATCAGCATGAATTGGTGTGGTGTGAGTGCAAGCACTGAGCAAAATGAAAAAGACATAAGGAAGGATAAACTGAAAATAAGAGGAAATTAAAGAGACATAATTTTACAAGGATGGAGAAAAAAGAATTAAAGTTTATTCATATCATTCCAGAGTTAATGGAGAGTGCCACTCATTTTGAAGAGATCGGTGAAATCTAATTTTTGGAGAAAACAGAAATCTAAGGCCACACGTGATAGTTAATTTTATGTGTCAACTTGGGTAGACCACAATACCCAAATATTTGAATAAGAAGTAGTCTAGTTGGAAAGGTAGGGGAGGGGAAGGAAAAAATAAAAAGCAGTTTAGTTGTTATTGCCAAGGTCATTTTTAAATTAGATTAAGATTTAAACCAGTAGACTTTGAGTAAAGCAGGCTATGCTTCAGAATGTGGGTGGGCTTTGTCCAATCAGTTGAAGGTCTTCAGAGAAAAAAAACTAAGGTTTCCCAAGAAAGAAGCAATTTTGTAGCCAGACTGCTTTTGGACTGGAGCTGCAACATCATCTCTTCCTTGGATCATCAACCTACCAAGTTGTCCTGCAGATTTTGGATTTTCCAGTTCCCACAAGGGCCAATTCTTTAAAGTTTCCCTCCACCCTGTATACACACACACACACACACACACACACACACACACACCCTACTATTGGTTCTGTTTGTCTGATTAGTACACCCTATGAGTAACTATTTTTGTATTCCAGAGTCTTTGTCAATTTAGTTATATCAGTTTTGACATTTAAAAAAAAAAGTTTAATCAACCATTTCAGACACAAAGCTACCAGCCTGTCTTCTATAAATGAAAAACAAAACAAGACAAAAAAACTCTATGTTTCTAATTTACTTATGGCTGTCCATTAAATTTTTTCCCAAGATGGTTTAAAAATTCTAAGTACTTTTTTCCTTGAAAATAAGTTTTAAAAAAAGTAATGCTTTCTACCACATTTATAAGCAGAACATAAAATCTGTTTAATTCAGATACTCTAAGGTATACTCAGATTCCACAGTTGACAAAACTCCTTAATATTGAAAAATTTAACTACCACAATACCTTCTTTGCAATATAATATGTTACTGAGTCTGATTTAGGTTAAGAGAAAAAAAGATACATCTGAAAGGATTTATCTATATATATAGATAGACATAGAACTACGTTATCTCTCTATAACAGTTCTCACTGTATGCATTTGATATGAATACACAACTAAAAAAGGGTATATTTTTCAAAGTATAAACAAGACATGGATAATTAAATCTGAGACCAAGCCACACTCTTTTCCTCAAAGGAACTTATTTTTAAAAAGAAGAGCTTTCTATTCTTCCCTGGCCATTCAAACAATAAACTGAATGTAGGTCTCAAAGTGTCCATTAAAAAGTATCTTTTTTCAGAATGCCTTGTGCAAAGTGTCAAGCAGTGAAACATTACCAGCCACCATTAGGGAAAAATAATAATTTTCTAAGAGAAAAATGTTGTTGCAATTTATTCTTATTCTATATTTAACAAGATTATTTTAATGGAGTACTATTGAAGTAATAGCAAGAAAATAGCCAAGAAATTACTGGTGACTTAAAACCTTTTTTTTCTTTTTCTTTTTTTTTTTTGGCTGCTTTTAGAGTAAAAACCTCTGAGGGGGGAAAAAAAAAAAAGAAGAAGAAGCAATATTTTTCTTGTCCTCCTGATAGCAGATGGGAAATTTCCAAGTAAGTCTTACTATAAGTGCCTGTTGTCTTTTTTTGCTATGATTATTTGCCACCACAACATCATATAAAATATGATATGCTGTAAATGGGGGAGAAAAGAGTACCAGTCCCAAATATTTGGGAAACAGAAATTTGAGCTAGATAACCCAGCCTTTCATCTTGCATCAGTATCACTTGGAAGCCTGACAGATGTAGGTCAGCCTCTTCAGTCCCATACATCACCGAAGTCCACTCTTATGATGTTATTAATATAGTTAACATTTCAATTCACTGATTTCAAGGGCCCAGAATGCCATATATCATGAAAAGATCAAGGAGTGGCTGCCTCTCCTCTGACCTATTACAATTTTCTTTTTTTGATCCTGAAGATTGTCAAAGAGTTTAAGCATCTGTTATTCCTAATGATAACTCAAGAACATTTGAAAAGAGCCAGCATAATCTGTAGAAAGAGCCTCCTTATCTGGAGTCTCATGATGACTTCTCATAAAATCAATAGCAAAAGGCAAGCCCTGTGTGGTTTTGCCTCTGCTTCAGCAAAACATTAAACAGCAAGAGGATACATGCATACCAGTTGATATGGAACATTGTACGGTTTGAACAGCATATTTTTAAAGATGTGTCATAATGTTTGCAGTGGTCAGTTATTTGAAGGGCTATTTGCAAGTCTAGAAAATTTTGTAAAATTTAAAAAGGTCAGAGGGAAAATTTTATATATGCAAGTATTTTAAAATAAGTCTTTAAGGAAAAAGGCAGTTGTTAAAGAATATTAGAGAAAAGAGAAGTTTAAGAAATATTACAACAAGTGAAGGGATGAACCATTTATTATCCAGCAAGAACTAGAACAGGTGCATAGAAGATCTGCTCTCCTTCCTCTAGAATACAAGACAGTGACTTAAGGGAGTGTGCATTAACTTTGCCAAAGCAGAGATTTTGAGATGCAAGATAATTCTACAAAAACTCAGCTTCCTATTAGCTCTGATAAAAATGCACATGCTTTTGATTTGAATGTTTCTCAAGCTGACCACTGCCTAGAAGAGCAGATAAGTTGATGAGACATAGTTGTGACTGTGATTCAGCCATATATTTGTAAAAATGTGTCGCTCCAAGCGATTGTTTTGCAGTAGAATTTTCTGGCACACAAAAACTCTTGTGACCAGGGACACTTGAAATAATAAATAAATCATTGAGCAGAGCAGGCAGAGGTTAAATTCTGGTAGATAAAAAAGAAATTTTAAAAAACCCCTATCAAGACAAAGAAGGTCCACCCCCTTTCACCACTCAAAGGGGTAGTGACATTAATGTTACTTAACTATGAAATATGGTATCCAGATGAATAACAGAATTCAAGTATATGGAAATAAACTTTTTTCAGTTTCACATTTTAGTAATTGAGTTTCTTACGTTCAGACTGCAGGGCCCAACCTAGCTAGTTTAAGTAGATATTGCTGTATAAAAGGACATTTCAGTTTAGAAGCAGGAAAGCCAGAGAAATACCAACCTTACAACTCTGGCTGTTTCAGCAGAAATCCTACTACTACTGCTCATAGTCAACTCCACAAAGCCAGAATCTACGCCATAGCTGATAAAGGAAATAAAAAAATGCCTTTATGGTCATGTTTGTCAGAAAAACATTTCCCTTTCAGTTCCTGTATGGACATATCAACCTGGAAATCCCTAATAACACGCAGAGCCCTAGCTGCAAGGAAGCCTGGGATATGAAATCTTCAGCATTCCCGATTGTGAATAAGCTTATCCAGAGTGTTGGCCACCAACACCATGAGTCAAAATGGAAGAGCTATCAAATGCTGGAAGGAGGTTAGGGAGTTGTTAGGAAAGGTACTAGGAGAGTTAGAACCACACTTTCCTGATTGTTTCCAAGATTGATAGAATACTCTCAGAGATCACATAGATAAACTGTATTACTCCCATTTCAGGAATTACATATTTTACCTTGCATTATAATATCATAATAAGGTCCTTTGACTCTTTTAAATAACTTTCCTAAGAATGTGATACAGCAAGAAAACTGATAAAGCACCTATCCTAAGATTTTATTTGCTTGTGTTTGAGATTCTTTTAGTCAATTGGAAGAACTGCTAAATCCTGAAACTTAGCGATGAGTCTTTACACCAAATGCTTTTTTCTTTTTATTACTTTTCACACAAGAAATGACAGTATTTCCATGCTAGACAACGTGAGGTCATTTATAGTCAATTTAGCTCATGCCGTTTACAATCAAACAACTGCACTTTCACATTCAAAGCTATGTGTTACAAACTGAATGACATAATCTACAATATGAGGCAAGGTATATGTCATAAACTTTAAACTTCATGACATATGGGTAAACATCTGAGAGCAAAACAGTGTGATTTATAAGCATTCTAAAAATAAAATAAAATGTGAAATACTTGTGTATGAAAAATCTCAGGGTAGCATAATCAGCTGAGTTATGCACATTCTCCTGCAGCTTATAACCCTTTTGCCACCCGGACATTGCTGTTCTTTTCACATATCAATCATTCTCCATGCCATTTATCTTGCACGAAGACCAGGATACGCATGCACCATCGCCTCGTTTCCAACATCATCCTACTGTTACAACTGACAGATGTCATTGTTCAGACTTAAAATTTTTGCTTCTGACACTGTATAAATATAGTGATTTGCATTCAGGTGCATACAAAGAAAAACTCGACTTACAAACCCGAGGAGTGGAACATAATAGGATAATTTTTTTTTCAAAATTGTACTTATCTTAAGCCTTGGGCCCCTCTGCACATTTTTCCATCTCATTTGTATAACACACTCCATCATGCTTCAGTATGATGCATGTAACCAGACTCTCTGAAAAGTGGAGCATAAGTGTGTAGAACTACCCTTTGCCCCTCCCTAAAATGGCAGTGAACCAAAAAAGAAAAGAAAAAAGACATGTTTATGGTTCTTAATCTCATAGGTAAAATCTTAATTAATTAATTAATTCAATGATTAATTGAATATTAATTGAATATTTATTTGAATACTTAATTGCATATTGATTAAATATTTATTTGAATAATTAATTATTAAATTAATTGATTTGATGATTAATTGGGTGTTTATTGAATATTTATTTGAATAATTAATTGGATAATGATCAACTATTATTAGAATGATTAATTATTCAATTAATTAATCAATTAATTCTTGTTCTAAAGCTTTATTTGGCACTGGATTAAAATGAATAGTATAGCTTCTAAATAGGATCTATTCCTGAACTGATTTCACAATTTTGTTGATAAGGGATTTCCTCTTGATAGTTGGAGAAATGGAAACTGGGCATATTTTGTATTAACTGATTATTTTTGTCTTTTGAAAAACCACAGAATGTTGTGTTTCACAGTATATTGCAGTGTAAAACAGCTTTTCTTTACCAAGAAGTGTAGCTGTTATTGGTTAACACCTCATCAGTGAATTTCACAGACAGATGTTTTGCTTCCTTTCTGCACACAAAAACTTAGTGTTTTTAGGACTAAAGTTCTTGGTCCTGTCACGTTAAACTATGACAGTCCCTGAGCCATCCAGCTGATACGAAGACTCAAACAACTTTATTTACTTGTGAATATACTGGAGGGACTGGGGCGTGGGGGAGACTATGAAGATTTTAATTTGAGCCAGCTGTGAAGCTCCCAGAACTCCTTCGGCAGCCAGTGCTAGGCTAAGATTAAACTAGGCAGAATGCCTGAAGAGATACTGAATAGGTTTGATACAAATTACATTGTCCTGCTGGTTTGAAAGTGCACATTACTGGAGTCATTAACCATAATCATCCTCGATTACAAGCACTGTAAGCGTGCATACAGCGGCCCAGTAAATGCGGCCATTGTTTGCGAGCAATGCCCATATTTGGTAAAGATGGTGCCTCCACTCGCTGGACTTGAAGCAACCTCCTCCCTGCCCCTTTCTTCTCTCCTGTCCTGTGGTCCCGGTTCTCAAGCTTTAGCTCCAAAATAGTGAAATCCATTGAAGTATTTTTTTTTTTCCTCTCATAACTCAGTCTTGTTGAAGATCTCATTTTCCTTTATTCTAAGCTAGGTAGTGTTTGCTAGTTACAATATGTTTCAGGTTAGTTTTGGTTTGTATTATTAGCTTGGTCATTTTTTAAAAAATAATAATTATCTAATGATTATGCAGTGAGGCCATAAAATTCCTATCACTAAGTGGTGGTAAAAGAAGCAATCAAATATGAGATGTGCTCTACAGCCCTCATATTGCAACCTTTCATTATCAGTCTGTGTGCTTCCGGTTAAGCCTGAACTCAACAAGAATTTAGGGATATCTATTTTTTTTTTAATTTAATTTAATTTTTTTTCAGTGTTCCAAAATTCATTGTTTATGCACTACACCCAATGCTCCATGCAATATGTGCCCTTCTTAATACCCACCACCAGGCTCACCCAACCCTCCACCCCTCTCCCCTCCAAAACCCTCAGTTTGTTTCTCAGAGTCCACAGTCTCTCATGGTTCGTGTCCCCCTCCAGTTTCCCCCAACTCACTTCTACTCTCCATCTTCCCATGTCCTCCATGTTATTCCTTATGCTCCACAAGTAAGTGAAACCATATGATAATTGATTCTCTCTGCTTGACTTATTTCACTCAACATAATCTCCTCTAGTCTTATCCATGTTGTTAGAAAAGTTGGGTATTCATCCTTTCTGACGGAGGCATAATACTCCATTGTATATAGGGACCACATCTTCTTTATTCATTAGTCCATTTAAGGGTATCTTGGTTCTTTCCACAGTTTGGCGACTGTGGCCATTGCTAGGGATATCTATTTTTAACTTTTGTTTTTAAAATAATTTGAGACTAGTACAGTATAAAGTACAAAGAATCACAAAAATACTACAAAGAATTCTCATACACCTTTTGGCTACATTCTGTTAATGTTAACATTTTTTTTCACACATTTCATCATTCTCCTTCAGTCTCTTTTATATTATCAATCTATTATCTATCTAGTCTCTCTGTTTATATTTTTATGTTTTTACAAGTTTTGAACTTACATCCAATTCCACCTTACCTCAAATACTTCAGTGTATTTATAAATTCAGTTTAAAACCAGGACATTCCTTTATATAGGCAAATACAATTATCAAAGGAGGAAAATAATTTTGGAAAATACAGCATTATCTAACCTACAGATCTTACTCAGATTTTATCCATTGTACCACTAATACCCTTTCTTATTCCAGGATCCAATCTAGAATGACACATTACCTTTAGTTTTCATGCCCATCAGATTTAACATAATATTATATTATTAGAGTTCAGACCAATTATCTTCTAGAACGTCTCTCATTTTGAGTTGAACTAATGGTTCCATATTATTAGATGCAGGTTATCTAATTTTTCCAAGAATACAGCAGATATGATATTGTGTCCATCTCAGTATATCCTATAAGGAGGCACCTGGTATTGATTTGTCCCACCACTGCTGATGTACATTTCCAACCATGGTTAAGCTTCATTGTAAAGGTACTATTCTTCTCTTTGTAACTAACTAGCTTTTGTGAAGAGATAACATGGAAGACTAAATATCCTGTTCTTATCATACTTTTGCCTACTGATTTTAGCTTCTTGCCTGAGACTATTATCGCTATGGTTGCAAACGGTAACGTTTCTAATTTCATGATTCTTTCACATTTATTACCTGGAATTTTACTTTAAGAGTTCTCCATTCTTGGGGTGTCTGGATGGCTCAGTGGGTTAAGCCTCTGCCTTTGGCTCAGGTCATGGTCTCAGGATCCAGGGAGCCTGCTTCCCCGCCTTACCTCTACCTGCCTCTCTGCCTACTTGTGATCTCTCTCTCTCTGTCAAAAAATAAATAAAATCTTAAAAAAAAAAAAAAAAGAGTTCTCCATTCTTCCCTTTTATTCCTTAATTTCAGCTTCAATGAAATTCCTTAATTACATACATATAAGTATGTAATCTTTGATTCCTATTTTTATTTTATGGATTATAATTTGTTATTCTCAGTATATTTTTCTTTGGGCAAATGCTCTTGTATCTATTTAAAATATCCCCATCATTTTTTGAGTATGTCTTTACCTCCTAGCGCTATAAAATGTTTTAAGTATGATTTTTACTTTCATACTTTAGTCCTGGAGCAGCTGTATATATAAGAAGTCCTATATAACTCTTACTAGAGAATAGTCTTTAGAAACAAAATTCGGGGCATTAAGATTTGCTCATCGGCATTGGGTGGGGGGAGGTCATTGCTCTCAAGAACTCTCAGAGCTAGGAAATACACGTAGGTTGTTTTGTCTATTTTTCTATCTGTGTACATATTGAAATCCATAGGTTTATACTAATACTCCAGTTGCACTCTAGCTTTGTAATATTCATCTCAGTGTTCACCCTTTCCATATTGGTAATTCTTTTCTCTGGCAAAACGAAGTCTGACTTTTCTTCTCTACAAGTTGTTATATATTTCCTCCAGTCATTTCAGAATTGCTCATCCACGCCATGTACAAACAGGCCTACTAACAGTCTTTTTCGTTTTATTTTATTTTTTTGCATTTCATTCAAGTTCAATCAATGGTTTAAACATTTTTCTACTTTTTCTTGTTTGTTTCAAGTTTTTGTTTAAATTCTAGCTAGTTAACATCTAGTGTAATATTAGTTTCTGGAGTAGAATTTAGTGATTCATCACCAACACTCAGCGCTCATCACAAGTGCTCTCCTTAATACCCATCATCCATTTAGCCCTCCCTCCTGCCCACCTCGCCTCCAGCAACTCTGTTCTCTATAGTTAAGGATGCTTTTTTTTTTTTTTTTTTAAAGATTGTATTTATTTATTTTAGAGAAGGAGAGTGGCAGGATGAGGGAGAAAATCTCAAACAGGCTCCGTGCTGAGCGTGGAGTCCACGTGGGACTAGATCTCAGAACCCTGAGGTCATGACCTGAGCCAAATTTAAGAGTCGGACCCTTAACCCACTGAGCCACCCAGGCATCCCTAGATTTTTAACTTTCTCTCAATTTTTTTTATGTGTCTGTTGCTTGTTTCCATGTACTTAATCCTTTTGGAGTTTTGTCTATTTTTTTCTGTCCCTCCCCCCTTTCTGGGGTGATTTTTCAACTGTGATGTTTTAATTTTTGTTTTATATTCTTTGTTAGTAACTTTCTATAGACTTACTTCCTTTTATTTTAATCATTTTGTAAATTTGTAGTTCTTTACACGTTTCCTAACTCAGTGATATTCTCTTTGACAATGGAGGAAAAAAATCCATTTTTTTTAATGGTTATGTGTGTGTGTGTGTGTGTGTGTGTGTGTAAGATGAAGAGGATTGTGGGTCTCATTTTTGTGGTTCTCTGTTTTCTTATATACCCCTAAATTTGCTTCTTTCTCTTTGCTTCTTCTTTAGGCAACTGCCAAAGGACACTTCTAACTTCTATTTTTCCTCTTTTCTCCCAGAAGCTATGCCTTCTGAAGTCAGCTATCTCAAATTGCTTTTTCAATATTTTCAGTCTTTCAGTATTTTCACTCAATGGTAGACTTTTCCTTCCTGAGAATGGTTTTAGAGCAAGTCTGAGCTTGCCACTGGATCCATTTTTCTCTTTAGCACACCATTTTTCTCAGTGCCTATGCTCATGGCTCAGGCTGTGGCTGGAATGTGTTCACTTGGTGGGATTGGATATTTTTTGTTTTGCCTTTTTTTTTAGAAGGTAATTTGTGATTTTGATGTTTTCTGTTTTGTTTTTTGTTTTTTGTTTTTTTTTATCACATTTATGTGTGTAATTTCCTTTGGTCTTCTAATTTTTCTGTATTGTTTTTGGAGGACCTGTGGGGCAATATGATTTAGGTGGCTAGCCTTGTCCATGGCTATGTGAAAATATGGGTAGATCTCTTTTAATAGAGAAGTATTTAAATAGAGAAGTATTTAAAATGATAAGCACAAATTACATGGCTATATTTTACTGGTTTATACATTTTGCACTTGGAGATTTTTTTAAAGTCAGCAAACAGAGGGCACTATGAAAAATGCATAATATATTTGGTGTTTAAGGGAACTAGTCATATTTCCTGTCTTTAAGGAAAGATAAGTATAGTGTAGGACAAGCAAGAACTGGTATGAGGAATATCAAGAATCATGTACAATACAGTTAGTTATTATTGGGTTTTTGCTGTTCAGTCACTTCTATGGCAGTTGGTCTTACTAGATTTTTTTGTCTCACTTCAGTCTTTCCGGTGGGCAAAGTGCAAACTACATGGGAAGTTCACTCAAACCCAAGTGGATTCACTTTCGTGTATGTAGCTGTTGCTGACATTTCTTGCCAACTCTCTTTCAGCAAAACAAAATCAACTCAGCAACATGTGAAATTATTGAGCATTTTTTTTTATAACTCCTTTCAAGCAACGAGAGAATTATCAATGGATTTTTTTTTTTTGCCAAAAGTACAGCCATCCTTGAAATTTAGTAAATAAATAGTTATTTCAAAGAAAGTTTTTCATATTCTTTCAAATATTGCTGTAAATTTATAAATTAATTTATGTATCTCTCACTAATAAAATAAAAATTATTTTATTCCAGAATTTAACTAATAATGAGGCTATTAACATATATTTCTTTCTTTTTTTTTTCTTTTAATTTGCCAGACAGAGAGAGAGAGAGTGCGTATGAGCAAGCACAGATAGACAGAGCGGCAGGCAGAGGCAGAGGGAGAAGCAGGCTTCCTGCCAAGCAAGGAGCCCGATGTGGGACTCGACCCCAGGACGACGTGGCATCATGACCTGAGCTGAAGACAGCTGCTTAACCAACTGAGCCACCCAGGCTTCCCTAACATATATTTCTTTTAGAGCTTCAACTGTCAGATGAAGAGTAATAATAGAGAAGAAAAAAATAATTAGATGATAACTTGATGTTATGGACCAAGTATTAGGATGGCTTTGGGAGGGAACCAGGTCATGCAGATAGAGCCCTTAAAGATGGGATTAGTGGCCTTATAAAAGAGACCCCAGAGAGTTCTCTTTTGTCCATTCTGGCATGTGAAGATACAACAGAACATGGCAGTCTAAAACCTAGGAGGCGCTCACCTGAACCAGACCAGGCTGGCATCCTGATCTTGGACTTGCAGACTCCAGAACTGTGAGAAATAAATTTCTGCTGTTCATAAGTCTGTCTGTGGTACTTAACCTGAACTAAGGCACCTGGCTAAGTAAATTATCTGTCTTGTAATCAGAATAATTTCTCTAAGCTACTAGTGAGGGGAAAAACCCCCACATAACATGAGATAATCTTTCAGGAAACGAAAACCAAAACATCAGAGCATATTTTATTTCTGAAATGTTAAGCAATAGACTTCAGTAATATTTATCATTCTCCAAGACAGACAATATTTTTCTCTACCTTCACAAAAGCTACTTGAAATCCCCTATTTCAAGTGATCTTAATATTAACAGCTTCACTTCTATAGTGCTTACCACATGCCAAGCTCCTTCCTAGCTGCTTTAGAAAAACAAATGTATTATCATCCTTACAATGCCCTTTGAATTAGATCCTAATATCACACCAATTTTAAAGACTAAGAAACCGAGGCAAAGAGTTTAAGTACTTGTCTAAATTTATCTAGCTAGTTTATCTAGCTGAGTGTAAGAACAAGTCATCATATAAACAACAGGCTTGCAATTACAGCAGAGAATAACTTAGTTACTAAGAGATTTTTGGGTTTTAGTTTCAGTGTTCATGACTACCAACTAGCAATATTGAAAACCATGATGTATAATTTGGGAATGTGGCATATTCATCTGACATGAATATTGAAAACAGTATTTTAAAGAGCTATTAAAAATCCCTAGCAAAGGGGCGCCTGGGTGGCTCAGTGGGTTAAAGCCTCTGCCTTGAGCTCAGGTCATGATCCCAGGGTCCTGGAATCAAGCCCAGCATTGGGCTCTCTGCTCAGCAGGGAGCCTGCTTCCTCCTCTCTCTGTCTGCTTGTGAGCTCTGTCTGTCAAGTAAATAAATAAAATCTTTAAAAAAAAAATCCCTAGCAAAAACAAACAATCCCTAGCAAAAAAAAAAAAAAAAAAAAAAAAAAAAAAAAAAAAAAAAAAAAAAACTAGCTGTAAAACAAAAAATTAACCAATTCATTGTTGAATGATTTCACATTTTACCTTTTCGCTTACAGTGTTTGATTGCTGAAACTTACACCTTGGAGATTAAAATGCTGCATATATAGTATACATTAAAAATAACATTTCTCGGGGCACCTGGGTAACTCGGTCAGTTAAGCATCTGACTCTTGATTTCAGATCTCAGGGTGCTGAGGTCAAGCCCTGCATGTCTCAATACTGGGCGTGGAACCTGCTTGAGATTATCTTTTTCCCTCTCCCACTGCCTCTCTCTCACCCTCTCTCTCCCCTTTCCCCTGCCGTCTCTCTCCTTTAAAAAGAATAAATAAAAATAACATTTCCTACCTGCAGATGGCCTTTGTTTTCAATTTATAAGTTCATCCAATAATCATGCTACTTTTGATTTCTGAATTCTTTTATCAGGTCATTCTCACCCCTGGATTTAATATCTAGTAACTGTGTAGGCCACTTACACTTCAGTGAAATACAAGCCACAATCCTGAAAAGAGCAAACTCCTTTCCAGACATTTGAACTTAAAAAATGTGGTATTTTAAAATCTGTATGATACCCTGCAATCTTAACAGAATGACCCAATAGAGGTCTAACCATATTTTCCAAAAATTACTCAAGTGGCATGCATGGATTCTGTCCTGGGTGGGAGGTCTGGGAAGCTGGGAAGAGATTCCAGTAAGGGTCCCGTAGCCCCCGTAGTTGCATCAGGTGGGCAGAGATGCGAAGGGAGTGTAAATAAATCTTAGCACTTTCAGGCCTGAGAGAAAAAGCTAATAATATCTGATCGGAGAAATGTATGAAAGTTATTTTTATAATTAAAAAGAATGTATGGGCAGATTAGGGGAGAATATATATAATTAGAATGAGTCATAAAGAGTTCTGTACACATTGGTAAGCTATCTTGTAAAGCTGTTTTCCCTCTTTTCAACATCTGTTTTTCACCGTATAATATATATATATATATATATATATATATATATATGCCTTTAGAGTTTATAATGTATTTAAAAAAAAATGTAGCCCACCAAATTTTTGCATCAAATCATCCGGGCTGTTTATTAGAAATGCAACTTTTTAGGTCAAGTCCCAGACCTACTGAGTAAGAATCTTAAATAGTTGAATCTAGAAAGACGTTGATTTTAAAACACCACAGGTAAATTTTAGGCATTTAAAAATTGAGGAGCCACTAGAATAGAGACTATGTTGACCCAAGGAATATTAAAAAACACAAAAAACATAAAACTATTATTCTTATTCATTGTTTAGGCTCAGTTAAAAGGTTGAATAAAACCCTAATGGTTGAAATTGCATGCCTGCTGCATATGCCTGCATATTGACATTTTGTTCACTCCACAGGCTGTATCAGTACAGAGGAAAGGAGAGGAGAAAAAAAGAAGAAGGCATATGGGAAAGGGGAGGGGGAAAAATATATATGTGTGTATATATATAAATATATATGTAACATTTAAACTGCTAAAATTACAAAAGTGAATTATGAAGTGATAAAATATCACAATAATAGAGAAAGTTTATTTTTTCAGGCTACTGGACTGTAAATAGGATACATGAGAGAATATGTGAATTATATAAAGCATATTCACATATTTTCCTCAACATATAAGGCAATAAAACCAAACGTTTCTTTCTGAGTTCAGCTTCCTCATCCCCATCGATTCCAGTGTTAACACCCAAATGTCAGTGTTCACAACCACTCTATCCTCCTATTTAAAAGTAAACGACAGAAATTAGATGGGACTCACCACATCTTCTTGCTGAAAGCAAGCACCAGCCAGAACCAAAAATGCTGAAAAGCACCAAACACCCTTCGAGTCTTGGAATTCCTTTTTATTTCGGTCCTCCAGGACCTCATGCACACAGTGTCAGACGCCTCTCCTTTCACCTTTGCAGCAGTCGGGGACCATCCCCACACCATCATCTTTCCTCCTATTGCAGTTATTTCCTTGAGTCCTGTTACTCAAATTCAACTGCTAAGCTTTGATTCCTGATCCAAAGCCTTTGATGCATACACAAGAGGTACTAAGCCACCGATTATCCATTAGGGAAAGTTAGGGAAGAATATTCATCTTGAGCAAAATAAGTCGATATTCAATAAAGCCTCCTAATACCCTATAAAGAAGAAAATATCATAATGTTTTTTCATGACTTGCTCAGTATTTTGGTGGTGAAAGGTTTTTGTTGTTGTTGTTGTTGTTGTTGTTTTAATAATGATAACAACCGTTTGTATTTATATAGTGTTTGACAGTTTTGAAAATACTTGCGAATATATTTATTTACTTGATCCAAAATAGAACAAAGTGAAGGAAACAAGGCAGGTGCTAATACCATTTCACAAGCAAGGAAAATGACCAGGATATTTCTCTTAGTTTTCATGGCTAGCAGGCACAATGATCCCTTCCTCAAAATCAGATTCCAAATCCAGAAACTTTCCTTGGAATTTATATTTTAAGTGATGACTCTTTAGACAAAAACAGAGGTAGTAGTCAAAATAATCATGGTTGAGAGAAAAGGAGAATTTGGCAAAACCATTCTAAGCACTCTTTCTGATGTCATATTGTATCGACTGGATCCATTGTTCACAGACTCTGAAAAACAAATATAACAACTTTTTTTTCCCAGGATATGCTAGTCCTGAAGTCCAAGTTGAGGCTCATGGAGTTTAGACGAATATCTTTACTTTCCAGTTCTCTTTGAAATAGAAAATCCAGCAGATAGATTTTTATCCATACATAATGGATAATCAATGTTTACTAAAGATGTAGAACCAAACCAGTAACAAGTGTTATTATTAAAAGGTAACATTTTTTGAGGTAACATTTTGAAACCCAGAAGATGATGTAGGATTTCTAAACTTTACCTGTGTATAACATAACCAAAAGAACAATGTAAGGTATTTGTAGATGGGGTGCCTGGATGGCTCAGTCATTAAGCATCTGCCTTGGGCTCAGGTCATGATCCCAGGGTTCTGGAATCAAGTCCCAAATGGGGCTCCCTGCTCAGTGGGAAGCCTGCTTCTCCCTCTCCCATTCCCCCCCTGCTTCTGTTCCTTATCTCGTTGTGTTTCTCTCTGTTAAATAGATAAAATATATATATATATATATTTTAAAAGAGAGATATTTGTAGATATAAAAACTTGCCAGTACACAGACTTAAAGGACTAATCAGGGAAAAAATGAAATTGTTCTTAATTAAAGATATTTTATATAGCTAAATGGATGTTTTTAAAAAGCAATGACTTAGAATTAGAGTATAATTCAAGTGCAGCAAGCAGTTGAGATTCCCAAAATATTTCATACATACAAATCATTCTTTATATTGCTACCTAATCTTTAAAAGAGGAGATCGAATCAAACCATATGAAAACTGTAGAAAACTAGATCAGGGAATCTTTTTTGGGAATTACATGTATTCAGCAATATGACTGAAATACTTTACAAACTCAGCAATCTGCTAAGCTTTCCAGTTTTTTTGTTTTTTTTTTGTTTTGTTTTGTTTTGTTTTGTTTTTGGTTTGTTTGTCTTAGTATGAGTGTATCATTTTATTGATGGAAAATTGCATCACTGAAATATTTTATACTACAGGCTATTTCAGAATCCCTGGAGGTTTAAATAACTTAAAGTCATTCTTTGAAGAATAGCAATTGACCTCTGAATAGGTCTTACTTTACAGTGTTCTTTACTTCCAAAAGAAATCATAGCACTAGAAAGATTTAGAAAATCAATCAAATTTTATAGGAGAAAAACCCACAATAATTTGTCCAATAGTTTATGCCCATAGTAAAAAATGGGACATGATTTACATCAAATTTCAACTGAACCAGTCTTAAATATAGGAGTCTCAGCTTACATGATGGCTAATCACATATAACTACATTGACATAATATAGAGATCCATGGGTTTAGATGGGCATTCTGGAAATGGAATCATAGTGCAAATCACGTGACCATTTTCATGGAGTGAAAATAATATTGTGTCTCTGAGAATTTCACCAGCCCCACTTGCAAATCCAAGTAATCCATTTCTTATCAGATGTGACATTTATGATAGGATTTTTGGATGTAGAGTAAGGGGAGCTGAATTGGTATTTGGCAAGTGACATTTTAAAGTGGGAAATTAAATTACAAAGAGGCTAAATGTTGCACCACAGAACCAAAGGGTTTGGCAGCAACAGAGGCTCCAAAGTCATTTTCAGTCTATTCTCTAAAGAATCATTTCACAGTTTATGCAGAAAACCCAACATTTCAGTGGTAATTAACAGAAGTTAATCCAGATGACTGCCTGTGGGATAGTCTTCATAAACTTACAGAATGTGAATTAACTGTCCATCATGAAGAAAAAAAAAGCTTTCGTAGAAGTAGATTCATCATACTGACAAGAGAAATAGAAGAATGTACTTAGGGTATCAAATGCAAAGTCTTTTCATTTCAGCAAATGTCAGACAGAATGCCCTAACAATAAATACTAATGCAGGATGTTTATAATAAATATTTTGTTTCACTATTTAAAAAAAAAAATGTCTAGCCAACTTATATCTTATCTCTGTAATATCCACCTGAAAGGAAGTTTTCATTATTGTCAACATTGAGTCCTCTATAATTTAGCCTGGGCATGCAGCGCTGTATTCTCTAATTAATTAATTAATTAATTAATCAGATAATACCAAACAAAGAAATGAATGAACATGCAAAGTGACACTTAGACCTATTGGTAAGCAACAGAGATATCTTATCAAACAAAAACTATGTTCCAAGGAAAATTTCTGTCCATCATTTTCAGAATGTCTCAGAAGCCTCTACTTTCTTCTTAAATCCACATTAATAAAATATTAGTAAATTTACTTCATTAGCTTAGAATCTTTCCTCAGAGGTTAAATAACAGAGTTCTGCTACTAATTAACTGTCCAATCTTGGGCAAGTCCACTGAATTTCTTTGTGCCTCAGATATAAAACAAGTATATGGGCTTAGATGATTTCCAAGGACATGTCTAGATTTCATATACTAAAAGCTTTTGATTATCTCAACTATTATAAAACCTTCTTAAGTAACATAATATAAAATCATATGTTGAAGAAACTTATTCAGTTATAGAATTTGGAAACCTATGATCTATAAACTAGTTGTAATACGTTTTGTAATCAACACCACCATGATGCAGTAAATCTCCTATTTTCTTTTCTAACCACACCGGCCCCCTCCTACATTTTTCCAAAGACATTAAACACCTCCTGGCTTTTGAGTGTGCTCTTCTTTGTTTTTCCTTCAACACTCTGCCCTTGATATCTCATGCCTCCCTCACTCTGCATTATATTTCTTCTCAAACAGCTTTTTATTTATCTGAGATGCCTTCCCTAAATATCTCATATAAATGTCAGGCCCTCACACCATGTACCCCACCCTCTTAGGCTGCCTAGTAGAACTGATCAGAATTTGACCTATAGCATATGTACTTGTTCCTTGTGTGAGATCCTGAGTTCCCTGATAGAACATAAGCTACACAAGAACAGGCACTTTGCTTGGTTGCCTGTCAGGCACATTGTAGACATTGAGAATATGTTGATTGAATATATTAGAATTTTTCATGATCTTAGTACTTCATGGAACTCATTTTAGGAACTATAGCTCTAAGCAATTTTCTAAAAAAAAAAATTTTTTTCAACCTTATCTTATTTAGTCTTATTTCCACTAAATGATACTGTCCATTCTGACTAAATAGCTACACCTAATACATATGCAACACATTTTAAAGCAAGAAATTAAGTGTATATAAAAAAACTTTAAATTTTGAGGGGCACCTGTATGGTGTAGCCAGTTAAGCATCGAAGTCTTGGTTTCAGCTCAGGTTGTGTTCTCAAGGTCATGAGCTCAAGCCCTGTGTCAGGTCCATGCTGAGCAGAATCTGTTTGGGTTTCTCTCTGTGTCCTCTCAAATAAATAAATCTTAAAAAAACAAACAAACAAAAAAAACCCTTTAAATTTTGAAAATATTTGAAGTTTTGCTAAGTCTCTAACCATACCCATATTTATTTCTATGAAAGTATTATCTTCCAAAAGTTGAGGATATTGTTTAGTTTATTTTTAGTTTTTAAGTACAAATACTTTATTTCAAATTTAATGTTACTAATAAGTCCTACCATACACAGATTATGCTTCCAGCAGATATATATTCTGAAATCTGTTTTAGACATATATATTTTTATAGGAATACAGCTTTTGGACATTTAAATATTTTTGAGTGTTCACCACCTTTTCATCACAAATTACTATCTGAAAAGAATTTAATTGGAATGGATTTTAACTACCCAATGTGATAGAATGGAATAATAATTTAGGGGATCATTTTTACCCTCAAATACATTTCAATCATTATGTCCTCTATTTGATATTGCATTAAGCTACAGAAAAGGTGAATCAGACAAGCCATTAAAGATGCCAAGGCTTAAAAATCAGTAGAGTGGATAAAAAAGGTATTACTCAAATGTGTCAAAATGGAGCCCAACCATGCCTGATCTTAATAAGTCCATTATAAGCTGTATTGATTAAGAAAGCTTGCCAATCATCACAAGACATATTATTAGGATGTTTAATGTGTTAGGATATTTTAAGATATGAACAATTGAAATAAGTTGCCAACATATGTTTGAATGACAATCAATCAACAACTATTTACTGAGTAAAAGCACTAAGTTAAGAACCCCTACTAATATAAAGATGAATTGATACAGTTCTTGCTCTGAAGGGTCCAGCATTTAAGTTGGGGTATAGGATACACACGTGCGTACACTTGTGTAGGTTATCTACTTTGGTCCCACTTTTCTTTCTTTATAAATGGAGAGGTTAGTCTAATTAATTTATATGCTCCCTTTCGGGCCTTTCTATATATTTTTTAAAGTCCATTTTTGAGTTTATATGTTTAATAACAAAAAAAACAGCTATAAGACATGAGCAGCTCCTTGAAATCTATCTGTGTAAGTAAACAATTTATTAGTTTCTTAGTTATGCTTTCACGGAATTCTTTATATAAAGCAAACAACAATGAATGTATATTCCTCCTCCTTTTTAAAACAAAAGGCAGTGAGTACTGATTTTAAAGGCAAATACAGTGTACTTACCCTTGAATGTTTCAATAAAAATAAGTCCTATAAAAATAATGCTTCACTATTCCTTTTTACTGGTGCATAATATTTCAAAATGTTTATTTAACCAACTCCTTGTAATGGGCACTAAGAGATTTTTATTTATTTGTTTTTTAAATTGTTCTCTGTAACAAACAATATTGACACAATTACTTGAGTGCTTATAAAAGGCCTGTTTGGCCAGATATATATACAGGATATGTTTCCAGAAATAGGACCACCAGGTCAAAAGACAAATGCAAGTCTAAAATTGTTTTGGATTGTTTCATTCCCCTCCAGAGTGTTGATATATTTCATTCTTGTTAGCAATGCATGGGAGCTTAATTCTACTCTTTAAACTGAAATTCCATGTGTTTTTAAAAAAAATAATAACAAGACAAAAATCAGAGTTTTCATAGCTCAAATAAAATATATTTGTGCATCAGTGAAGAAAAAATTGTTTTCTTTCTATATAAACACAATTTCATGAAAGTTTCATTTAATCATAGAAGCCAGTTTTGGTTCCTACTACCAAAGACAGAGGAAACTAGCTCTTCAATAAAAGGCAATGGCTCTACATTCATCCTAAGATGTTTTCTTCTGTATTTGGCATGGTAAATAAACTCTTAGCATCTTCCCTATCCCCTAGCTATTCTAATTTGCCCACTTAGTAATTTGGTGTGGCCAGTAGAAAATATCTTCTTAATTTGTAAAAATCCTTTTTCCCATCTGGGGTGTTTTATAAATTACATGATTTAACCAATAAAGGACTCTTCTGCATCTGAAATCTATTAAGATTCTATCAAATAAAGAATTTTTTTCTGTACAAGATGCTAAGTGATCATGTTCTTATGGCTGTATAAAATCCATTTTATTTTATTTTGTTATTTTTTAAGATTTTATATGTTTATTTATTTATCTATTTATTTATTTTTGAGAGAGAGAATGAGAGAGTGCATGTGCATATGCATGTTCATGTGAGCATGGGCGGCGGGGGTGGGGCAGAGGGAAAAACAGGTTCCCCCCTGAGCAGGGAGCCCAATGCAGGACCTGATCCCAGGAACATGGGATCATGACTTGAGCCAAAGGCAGGCACTTAACCAACTGAGCCACCCAGGCACCCTAAAATCCATTTTAGAGTCATTCTAATAAAACCATTATCAGGCACATTTCCTCATTGTCAAGAGTTCTCATTATTTTCATACCTTTACCTGACTTCATTTATGAATAACAGAAAAACCCAGACCCAATGATTGTAGAAAAGGTTCTCAGAGCAACTCACTGAATTTATATATATGTAAATATACATAAATATACACACTATACATATTAACTATATATAAAATATAGTTGATTTTCATTGTATCCTTATATTAGTATATAATACTAATATACACATATATGCAAACACAAACATCACATATTCATATACAGAAACATATATATGTGTGTGTATAGATATTAATTGTAAGCCTCTGAGACAAACCATAAGAGACTCTTAATCCTAGGAAACAAACTGAGGGTTGCTGGAGGGGAGAGAGGTGGGAGGGATAAGGGGGCTGGGTGATGGACATTGGGGAGGGTATGTGCTATGGTGAGTATTGTGAACTGTGTAAGACTGATGAGTCACAGACCTGTACCCTGAAACAAATAATACATGACATATTAATAAAAAGAAAAAATTGTAAGCCTTCGTTCTCTGTACGAGAAGAATGCTCCCAAGTATTAGTATTAATATTGGTGTTTGAAGAGTCCAATAATTCACATTTTTCTAAAAGATTCAGTATGGAAATGATTAAAAGATAAACTGAGACAATAAGCAGATGAAAATTAAAGCATCAGCTTAATTACTAACAGACTCTTAACTGGAGGAGAGTGCTTAATGTAATATAAAAATGGACTCCCTAGGGGCGCCTGGGTGGCTCAGTGGGTTAAGCCGCTGCCTTCGGCTCAGGTCATGATCTCAGAGTCCTGGGATCGAGTCCCGCATCGGGCTCTCTGCTCGGCAGAGAGCCTGCTTCCCTCTCTCTCTCTCTGGCTGCCTCTCTGTCTACTTGTGATTTCTCTCTGTCAAATTAATAAATAAAATCTTTAAAAAAATAAAAATAAAAAAATAAAAAAAAAATGGACTCCCTAATAATAAACCCCCGAATTATACTTAGCAACGCAACCAGGCAACATAGGCTCAAGTGGTAGCCGGACTCTGTAAAACGTAAAACATGAAGGTTCAAACCAAAAGGATGCTCCTGAGTTGAGAGTAAATGAGGGGACAGGCATGCTGATGTGTAACATTAGTATGCCCTTCCTTTAAGAAACAAATACCACAAGCAATTAATTAGTGCTTTTAACTATCAAGGAATGATTTATGTTATTTTTGGAGAATCTGCTAAGGCATATACATTTTATATACATCATCTTCTACAATTCTCAATGTAATTCTAGGGCATATACACTAACATTTCAATGTTAAAGATTTTATTTATTTATTTATTTATTTTCCATAGAAAGAGAGAGAGTGCACAAGCAGGGGGAGCAGCAGGCAGAGGGAGAAGCAGTGTCCCTGCTGAGCAAGGAGCCCAATGCAGGACTCAATCCATGAACCCTGGGATCATGACCTGAGCTGAAGGCAGATGCTTAACCAAATGAGCCACCTAAGCATCTCCCCAAATTTCAGTTTTATAGATGAATAAAATGATAATCAGGAAAATCTAAGTTTTGGCCCAAATTCCACAACTAACTATGGTAGAAGTTGGGTCTTTATAAAGATCCATAAGATTCCAAAGCCCACACGCAGAGCTGCTTTGCAGACAGTCTTTGCTTGGCCTCTAAAATTGAATGTAAATGCAATGAAATATTTCCTTTTGTATGAATATTATTTCTAGGGTCATTCAATCTTCAGATGTCTGGCACAGTCATTCAGATTCCTCTCAGTGATAGTTCTGGGCTCACTGATGCCATTTGACATATGTATTTCCACATCATTTCCTCACTTCATCTTCTGATTGACATTTATGTTTTAGTCTAGGCCAGATAGACCAGAATTAGAAATTAAGAAGTCCTAGTTCTTCAAACATACTGCTATGTATTATTCAACTTGGTAGTGACGATATTCCCAGAATAGTACAAGTCAAATTGAACTTCACTCAAGAAATAATTAATTGTGCCTTGTGTTTTAGTATATTTCAGTTACCTGATAATTTTACTTCTTCACTGATGATGCTTTGAAGTACATCCCCCTAAGTAATTTGGTAGACCTGCAACTTCAAAATCCTTCCACTGGAATAAAAAGTCTACCTATGAAATGGATACATTTAAATCAGTTTCATAATATTTTCTCATGCCTACAAAACTATCCAGCCATTCTATGATGAGTAGGTGTTCTAAAAATATGTATGTATTCTAACTTTCTCTCTTTCTCCATCTGGTTTCTGATACCTAGGGCAGCACTTATAGATTAAGAGAAATGCCTGAATATGGGGCTCTAAAATAAAAGAGCTATTTCTTAGGATTTAAATATGGGTCACCACCACTGCAATTTTTGGGACACTGCCAACCAAATCATCATGACAACACTATACAAGCACTTGCCCTCCTCTGAGGGTCAAGCTCCACTAAGGAATTCATATGGTAGTGAAGAGGGAAAGGCAAATTTAACTGATCCTGTCTACTACTTGCTCCTTGTGATGGAAGTAGAGGGCATCCCTGTGGACTAAGTGAGATGATAGTTGCTGTTTTAGTTAGCTTTGGCTGCCATAACAACTTACCATAGACTAGGTGGCTTAAACAATACAAAGGTCTCTCTTCCTGGCTTGTAGATGATCCCCTTCTTGCTGTGTCCTTACATGGCAGAGAGAAAGGCAAACTCTCTAGACTCTCATCTTCTGTGAACATTCAATCCATTGGATCAGAGCCGTACCCTTATGTAGTCATTTAACCTTAATTACCTCCAGAAAAGTCCTATTTCCAAATATAGTCACGTTGTGTGTTGGGGCTTCAATTGACAAAGGGGGACATTTGTGACAATTCAGTACATAATAGGGGCAAAGTTAATGGATCAAAGAGATTTCCTGATCATTGAAGAGGTGACAACAGCAGTTAATTAGAGAAATCAAAGTTACACCACCATATTTGTATAGCAGGCTGGTGGTATAGGTCATAGTACTAACATATCTGTGAAAAGGAAAAAGAAAACAAAACAAACTAACAAAAAAACTTAAATACTATGAACTCATATGCCAGTGAAATTAGACTAATATTGATACAAATGAGTTCATTTGGCTATCGATAGGTATACACATAAAATCCTTTGCTCAATAATCAGATATTTTGATTTGTATTGAGTTCTTTTTAAATCAAAGCTAGAAACATGGGGCACCTGGGTGGCTCAGTAGTTAAGCATTTGCCTTAGGCTTATGGTCATGATCCCAGGGTTCTGGGATCCAGCCCTGCATCATGCTCCCTGCTCAGCGGGAAGCCTCCGTCTCCCTCTCCCACTCCCCATGCTTGTGTTCCCTCTCTTGCTGTCTCTCTCTCTCTGTCATATAAATAAATAAAATCTTAAAAAAAAAAAAAAGATGTCTTCAGTACTTAGGCAATGATGGATTAAATCATTGGCCCTTGGTGATCCATTTAAAAAAAAAAAAAAGATAGAAACATATTCTAACTGGGGATGGTATAGTTAGTGAATAAAATATTTCAACTTTCATCTTAACAAAAATATTAAAAAACCAAAGTTTCAAAACAAGAAAAAGACCCTGCTTATTATTTAATGCAGACAATTTCCCCCCAGTGTTTATCTTTTCAATGTAGCATGAAATAAAATAGATTGATGTAATAAAGAACATCATGTTTAGAAGACTTATGCTAATGTTCTTATTAGCTAATGAATTTATATGCAGACTCTTGTAATTTTTCTTTTCCTTCGCATAATCTCCATTCCCTATCACCACAAACAATTTTCTCAACGATTTTAACCTCTGAAGAGCATTTCTCTTTTGTTGGAAGGTATGGAAATGGAGGAGGATTACCTTTCAGAAAAGGTGGCAACTACCTTGAAAGCCAAGAATGAATAAAAGGATGTCAACCAGGACAGTGAAAAAGAGTAAGTCATACTTTTTTATAAAATCTTCAGCTTTTTTATAGATTACATGAAATCAGGGCGCCTGGGTGGCTCAGTGGGTTAGGCCTCTGCCTTCCGCTCAGGTCATGACCCCAGGGTCCTGAGACCGAGCCCCACATGGGCTCTCTGCTCCATGGGAAGCCTGCTTCCTCCTCTCACTCTCTGCCTGCCTCTCTGCCTACTTGTGATCTCTCTCTGTCAAATAAATAAATAAAATCTTAAACATAAATTACATGAAATCTACATATATTTAAATTTACATAAATAGTTAAAGAATTAAATATACATAAATATATTGCATAAGTTTTAAGTTTTAAAACTCTCTATCAGGTTTCATACACTCTAGTATCTTCAACATGGTTATTAAAGAGGACCATAGAATATCTTTCAGAAAAGTGAAAGGAGAATGATAGAAAACATAACAAATGAAATGTCATTTAAAATGCCACCAAGAGAGCCAACCATGTCAATACTTTTTTTGCAAAACCATCACCTATGCTTATTTAAACCAAAGAATTTTCAGTTTGTGCAATATCCAATTATTGTCAGTATCATATGTAATTAATAAAATGGTATTAACAGAAGCAGAAATTTATTTGGTATAATAACAAAAAATTTCAAATTACATTTTAACACTTGCTAATGCTAACTTTATTAAAAGGAACAATCATACTATCGAATTTGCTTTCATAGGCTTCAACTTCATTAAGTCTTTATATGTGTATCCTGCTCTGGAACCGTATTTGTACATTTTTCGTTCACGCTCTAAATCACACTTGATAAATCTAAGGAGCTACCGTGTATTCTGAGACATGTGTGCAAGCAAATTTAGAATGCAAGGTAAGACTTCCTTTGTATCTGATTTCAAATGAATTTTAAAATATTTTCCAGGTGGTTTTTCAGTTTTTATAAGTTGGTTGTAATGCAGAAATTTTGTTCTTTTCAGTTAGCTTTGGTGTTTTTAAAGTAAAAAAGGACAATAACAGCACACACACACACACACACACACACACACCCTTTTACAATATTTACAATATTTAAGGTAGATCATAATTCAAATATGTCAAAATGGCTAGCAGGAAATGAGCTTTAAGCTTGCAAAAATTGACAATATATTTTCTTTAGAGAAAGATAAATATATTTAAGATTTTTTTAATATATATATATATATATATATATATATATATATATATAAAATATGGTAGACAACTTCTAAAATGACTCCTGATCCTTGCCCCAGGATCTTCAAACCTTGTGTCAATCCTCACCTTGAGTGTGGCCTGAAACTAGTGACTTTCTTCTAATGAATAAAGTACTACAAAAGTGGTATGATGCCACTTTTGATACTAGGTAAGGAAAGACTGACGTCTGTCTTGTCAGAACACTCTCTTGCTCATTCTGATGAAGCTGCTGCAGTGTTTTGGGCTGTCCCATGGAAAGGCCCAATGGCAAGGAAGTGAGACCACCTTCCTTCCTAAGGACCTGAGCAATAGCCAACAACAAACTAAAATCTCACTCAGTCCAACTGCCTGCTAGATACTGAATCCTATCAACAACCACTCAGAGAACCTGAAAGTGGATCTTACCCTACTAAAACTTGAGATGACCATGGCTGGCTGAAACCCCAATTGTGTTTTGTGGAAGACCCTGAACCCAAGAACCCACAAAGGCTCACCCAGATTCCCGATCCATAGAACCTATGAAATAACACATATGTAATGTTTTAAACTGCTACATTGTGGACAGTTAGGTGCACAGCAATAGATAACTAGCCTAACAATTAATTTAAGTATTTTTTGCTTTAGGGCAATGCAATATAAAACCATTATATAAAGTGGTTAAATGTTATTATGGTTCGATGTTCCCTATTCCATATTCCTTTGTGTTCAGGTCTGCAAAATGAGAACACTAAAAAGAATATCTCTACTATTGTTTCCAGATCTAAATTTTATCTTGTTCACATTATTCTATTACTAAATTCACATCTAGTTTTGCTGTCAGAAAAGAAAATAGGAATTGTGAAGAGTACATTATATTATGCCTGGAAAAGTACCTAGCTATTCACTGTGAAAATGCACAGAAGGTATGAGAAAGCAGATGTTTGTCACAGGATGGCATGGAGGGAGGCAAGCCTCGGTCTCCAGGTTAGCTGTTTCTTCATCGTTAGGGGCTTATCAGAAGGGATAGAGTGGATCAGCTTAGGGACTAAAGTCTTATTCAGATCAATGGAAATATCTCAGTCCTTCAGCATCTTTTATAGACACTTCTTTCTTTCAGATTTTTTATTTTTAAAATGTTTTTTAAGATCAATTCTTAAACTTTCTGTAAGAAAATGTTTAGAATGTCAGAATAAAAATAGAGTGTGAAATACACATTCACAGCCTTACATTTTCAAGTTTAATAAGCACATGATTCTACAGGGCTACAAGTTGGAAAGCTTTAAAGAGGTGGGGAGATAGGAGGGAGTAGCTGGTCTGTTTGATTTTTATATTTTAAGATTCAAAAGTTTCTAAGCACTGGTTGTTCTCATAGCTTTTATGACTTTTTAGATGCGCACTGAATAGGATCCGTCCGTAGAATATTGAAATGAAATACAATTTTGCAGTATTATTTTAGGAGCTTAAAGATGAATGCAAATTCTTTGCTACTCCTTTTCTGAGAGGCAGAGGGAAAATTTACCTCCCTTTGAATTGAGACAGGACTTATTAACATGCTTGGCACCAGGAACATGGCAGAAGTGATGTGTGATTTCCAAAGGCAAGAAGATTTTTAGCTTCCACTTTGACTCCTATAATGCATGCTGTGGGTGAAACCAACAACTATGAAAAAGTCTAGCTTCTCTAGGACCACCATAATAGAGAGGCCACAGGGAGACATACAATGAGAGCAGAGTCCACCCTGCTAGCGATCTCCACCAGAGAATGGGCATTGGAGTGAAGGCACACTGGACCTGCTACCATGAGAAATAGAATAATCACACAGCTGAACTCTACCCTAATTCTTGGTGAATTATATAGTAAAATTGTTATTGTTTTAAGCCAATTAATCTTGGGGTAGTTCATATACAGAAAATCATTAACTGGAAGATCATCATACTCACCTTGTATTAACTTATCTGTTTCAAGTCCAACCAAATACATCTAGTGTCAAGGGCAAAAAATACTTTGCAACATTAACTAAATGTGATCATTTAGGCCCCAAATTATATGGGACAAGAGTATCACTGGATACCCAGAAAATTACCATAAAGAAAAAGAAATAAAATGGAACTGAAGGATTTTCATTTTGGAAGCATATTGCATTACTTTATGGCAATTCTACATTTCTTCTTGACTCACTATGAAACAAAATATAAATGTAAATAGATACATATATATTTGTGTAAGTCTATGCTTACATATGTACTTACATATGTATAAATATATAGTAAAAATGTAATAAATAAAATATAAAGTATAAATAAATATATAATAAATATATATGTAAGAAATTTGAGAATAAATTATATATATGTAAATATATAATGTATATTTATATAGAGAATTCTGAGTTAAAAGACTTTCATTTATTCTACATAGATAGCTAGATTGAATGAAATTTACCAACTTATTTCAATAAAATTTCTGATTCCAGAATAGATAAAACAGCTAAATTACGTCCCTAAAGGAACCTGTCTGAAAAAGACTCATGCTATTTATGTATCATATACTTTAACACAAAAATAATTACTTCCTTCTCCTACCCAACGGGGTGGAGGGGAACCACAAATCTTTATTCAGGTTAACATTTAAAATAATGAAAAGTGACAGCTTGACTAACAGATTCCTGCCTAATTCTTTCTCAAAGCCCCAAGTTTACAAAAGCTTAGTCTTATATATTGAGTGTAACCCCAAGACAGAGATCCTCAACTGATAAAATTCTTTTCCAAACTCCCTTTTGATAATTCAACCTGATATTAAATGATTTTTGTGAATATGTGACAGTTTAAACAGTAGAGTTTTCACATACACTTAAGATTAGTTGAAGCAATTTTCTAACATGTACTGATGAAATATATCTATTTAATCCAACTGTTCCCTTTCAGCCCCAGGCTTAAGTTCTTCAGTAAGGTGTTTGACATATACTTTTCAGAAGAGTCATACAGGAAAATAAATAAATAAATAAATAAAAGGAATTTTATACTAAAAAAAAAAAAAATTCCTTGATATAACTTGTTAAGAATACCATCTCCTCAAATTCCCAACCCATGCTGGTGTGATACCTGTTCTCCAGCTCCATGAATAACAATGACTCCCTAACACAAAATACATAATTACGTAATGTTCACTAAATGTCAGAGAGATAATTGTTGAGTTAAGGAAAAGAAAAACACATTTTTGTTAGGTAGAGAAATATTTGAAATGTGCTTAAATATTTATCCTCCAACTTTTCTGGTAATTAATAGATAAAAGGCTTCAAAATGCCTTTAGAGAATGAGGTAGTAGGTATTGTGGGTTTGGCGTGGTGAGAGGTTTTTGTTCCCTATTGCAATTTCCTTGTTTGCTGCCTTGGAGAAGCTTCCTGGAACCCTTTCTGTACAGAGGTATTCTGCTTTTTTTTTGGTTTAAGGGCAGACATTCAACATTTAGTAACTAAAGATTATGCTCTGTTTTTATTTCATTCACTCATTTTCCTTTTGTTACAAAAAGATAAAAACAAATATGTTTCTCTTTATTTCTCACAAAATGAAGATATAATGGCATTACTAAATTCTCATTCTGAAGTGTTTACTATCCAACTGAAGATACTGCCTTCTTGAAGAAGGTAAATGTATCTGGTCATAAAACTATTAATTCTTTCCTTTCTGTTTTAGCTTTTATTTTATTTTATTTTTTTAAAGATTTTATTTGTTTATTTGACAGACAGAGATCACAAGTAGGCAGAGAGGCAGGCAGAGAGAGAGAGGGAAGCAGGCCTCCCACTGAGCAGAGAGCCCAATGTGGGACTCGATCCCAGGACCCAAAGATCATGACCTGAGCCAAAGGTAGCGTCTTAACCCACTGAGCCACACAGGTGCCCTGTTTTAGCTTTTAGAACATGACTTTTCCTTACTTGCTCTTGTTACATTACAATTTTACATATGTTTTGTAAACTAAACAATTTTTTCCATTAAATTTAGATTTATGATTTAAGAAGGCCTTAATAAGTTTTTTTTAAAGAAGACTTTAATAAGTCTTTTTTTTCCTTAAAGAAATCTTTAATAAATTATCTTTAATAAATATTTTTTAATGCTTTACATTTAAGAAATATATGTTGGTCCTTTAGTTTCTGGCAGTAACACAGATTAGATATCTTGGAAATAGTCTCAATGAAAGCCAAAATAAGTTAAAAACGTTGAATAAACATGTTTTAAAAATGTAACTGAGATTTTAAGTCCTTTAGGTTGTTCTATTTTGGGGAAGAATCAGAAGAACCACAAAGATTCCAAAGGATGACAAACAAAGAGAAAAACCAGCCTACTCCTCAATATATGGTACTAAAGCTTAAAACACAAAAGATAACAAGGAAATCTTAAAGACAATCAGAGCGGAAAGAAAGATTACCAGGACTAATAACAGGCTTCCGAACAGGCATTTTTCAGAAGAGAGTGAAATAGTACCTTTCAAACTATAAGAAAATAATAAATGACAATCTATAATTGTAACAAATGACAACCTATAATTTTATACATAGCTAAGATATTATTACAGAAAAAAGCAGAAGAAAGGCCTTTTCAAAGAGATAAAATCCAAATCTCAGATAAATCTCAATGATATATTTCAGCATAAAGGAAATTGAATTCTGTATAAAAAAAGAGGTATAGGAAAGAATAATCATCGAGGAAATTAGTAAATTGTAGTTAAACATATATTGATTTTTAAAAATAATAAGAATAATTATTTTGGAGTAAACATAAGAAAGGCACAAAAGGCTGGGCAACAATAAAATGTAGGAATTAAGAAGAAAAAGTTTACCAGAAGTTCACAATTCTTTTATAGTTCTGTTGGAGATTATAGGTATTGATATGCTGTAAATTTTAGGTGAAATGTTAGGTGTTGTGTGTAATTTATGTTTTAATACATATTGGAACTAAAAATCTTTTAAAATTAAACATTTAAGCAATCAATGTAAGAAATTAAAAGGAATAAGATGAGCTGAAATAAATAAGAAAATGAAAATAAGAATAGGATATAATTGAATAGAAAAAGATTAAGTAAATCAAACTTGAAGTAGAGGTATACATGTACCTCTATCTAGATTGATGAGTAAAAGAAAAAGAAATGATGATACTGAACATTACTGGATCAGAAAGAGGAGACAATGTTATAGATAGAGAAGAAATTAAAAACGATATGAAAATACAATGAATATCATTTTCAAATGAATGTAAAACTTAAATGACTTGGAAATTTTCCAAAAAAGGGTAATTTAGCAACATTAAATCTTAAGAAGAAAATGTTGAATTTAATAATAACTACTAAAATGTTTTATCACAAGTTTAAAATCTATCTTCAACAAACACACACACTTATAAAATGACCAGAAAAAAATGATTTTAAGGTTAGCTGTTAAAAAATACAAGAAACTGACAATTACTCTTAAAGAAAAAAAAGAAAAACAAAACCTCTTTTGTTTTTTTAAAGACTTTATTTTTTTAATTTTTTATTTTTTCAGCATAACAGTATTTATCTTTTTTGCACCACACCCAGTGCTCCATGTAATCCATGCCCTCTCCAATACCCACCACCCCCAACCTCCCACCCCCTGCCCCTTCAAAACCCTCAGATGGTTTGTTTCAGAGTCCATAGTCTCTCATGGTTCACCTCCTCTTCCAATTTCCCTCAACTCCCTTCTCCTCTCCATCTCCCCTCGTCCTCCATGCTATTTGTTATGTTCCACAAATAAGTGAAACAATATGATAATTGACTTTCTCTGCTTGACTTATTTCACTCAGCATAATCTCTTCCAGTCCTGTCCATGTTGCTACAAAAGTTGGGTATTCATCCTTTCTGATGGAGGCATAATACTCCATAGTGTATATGCACCACATCTTCCTTATTCATTTGTCCTTTGAAGGGCATCTTGGTTCTTTCCACAGTTTGGCGACGATGGCCATTGCTGCTATAAACATTGGGGTACAGATGGCCCTTCTTTTCACTACATCTGTATCTTTGGGGTAAATACCCAGTAGTGCAATGGCAGGGTCATAGGGAAGCTCTATTTTAATTTCTTGAGGAATCTCCACACTATTCTCCAAAGTGGTTGCACCAACTTGCATTCCCACCAACAGTGTAAGAGGGTTCCCTTTTCTCCACATCCCCTCCAACACATGTTGTTTCCTGTTTTGCTAATTTTGGCCATTCTAACTGGTGTAAGGTGATATCTCAATGTGATTTTAATTTGAATCTCCTTGATGGTTAGTGATGAACATTTCTTCATGTGTAAAGACTTTATTTCTACAAAATCTCTACACTCAATATGGGACTCTAACATGCAGCCCTGAAATTAAGAGTTGCATACTCCGACAGAGCCAGCCAAGCACCCTTAAAAAAAAATCTCTTGTGAGAATTAGAAGAAAGTTGTTACCCGACCAACTTCATAGCCAGTACATCCTAGTATTTAAAAAAAAAAAAAAATTGTATTGAAAGACTTTAGTGAAGAATTGATTAACTGAGGAGATACAAATGAAGAGTTTATGGACAGTAAGTCTCAAAATATTAAGGATGCCATTTCTCTCCAAGTTAATTTTTAAATTAATTGCCAATTAACAGTCTCTTAAGGAACACATGTTTTAAGTTAGATAATTAAAAATGAGCATATGGGAAAAAAGACCAAGAATAGCAAAGATGATTTTGATGGATGATAGTAAAAGATTTAAATAATTATAAAGATACAAAAATTTAGAAATAATTCAGGTAGTTCTACTATATTGATCCCAGTAACCAAGAAATGAATCGGATAGGCTAGGATAGGCTACAGCAGACTAGGATATAGGATATAATTGGATAAGATGTTAGAATAGATTAGAATAAAATAAGAGGAGATAGGATAAGGTAGAATAGGATAGGATTCAGTAACATATTCACCTATGTATGGAGATGTGTTATTTTAAATATGTGGCATTGGTGATGAGGGATGAACAATGGCATATTCAATTAAAGACACTGAAAAATATTGTCACTCAAATAGAAAGCAAATCAAGTCTTAACACGAAGTCTTTAATCTAAAATTCAGAAGTTTTAAATTTTGATAGAAATATATATTTATGACCTCACAATCACTGTGGACTTCTTTAAAAAGATGCAGAAAGTACAAAGTACAAAATATACATTGTAAAAGTACCTGTTTGCAATCAGTTACACACACGCACACATACACGTACGCACAGACAAAAGTAATAGAGACAGAGAAATGCTGACAAGGCATAAAGCAGACAAAGAAATACGAGGCTAAATGTAATATAAACTATGGTAAATCTAGCAGGGAAAAAAATGAAGGAGAGAAGAAAGGAAGGAAGAGAAATAAATTCCCAATAAAATGGACAAAATCTAGAAATAGACATATCAAAGGAGTATGCATGTGATTGGTATTTAAAAATGTTGAAACTCAGGAGTAATAAGAGAAACACAAGTTAAAACTACAATAAGAAGCAGTTTCACACTCAGAGATTGGCAACATTTAATCTGAAAATAACGTGTTTTGACAAGGATGTGGAGCAAATATATTTTTTTATAACCCTCTAGTGGGAATTTAAATGGGTACAACCAATTTGAAGGGTAATTTGACAATATATAGAAAAATTGAAGATGTACATACTCTAAGACTCAGCAGTTTTTCTCTAGGGATGCAATCACATACAAGTACCCAAGGAGATACGTACAGAGAAATGCTTACAAAGAAAGTTTAGCAACACCCTAAATTTCCATAAAGTGAAGTACAGATACATATACTGTATATATTTAGTAGCTATGAGATGGATGTACATTAGTTATATGTTCCAAGGTGAATTATTCTCAAAAATACATTGAACAAAAGAAAGAAATCCACAAAAATATAGACAATATATCATTTGAAGAGACATTAATAAAATAAAAATATAATGTATGTATTAAAGATAAAACATATAAACTATAAAATGTAACACTTGCCAAAATATAAGAACACTAAATTAAGCCTGTTTATTACATATTAATGGAATTGAAATGTTTTATTCCTGAAGTAGGTGATAGACAAGTATATAAGGGACTATTCTTTCAAACTTTGTGGGTTTAAATTTTTTTTCACAGAAACAAACTTGTGTGATCATCAGATTCTGCCAAACTATATACACAGAGAGCCATTCAGTAAAATTGAGAAAAGATGGTAATCTTCTAATCAGGAAAATGTTGATATTAGATGTCAATGAGTATGGCAAGTGTCTTTTAAAAGCTTCATCCTCCCGAGCCTAATGAGTGTGCAATCCAGAATTGCAATAGAAGTTGGCCTTCACCAAAGTTTAGGATCTGTTTATGACTAAAGCTATTGAGATCTTTATATGGATCAATGAAAGAAGATGGAGATAAGAAAACCTCAACCTCAACTTCACTTATTTCAGCATTTTAAAAAAATCTGTGTTATCCAAATTCAAGCCTTTATACAATACAGTGTAGCTCTATTATTTTTTTATTCTGCTTTTCTTTTTTTTTCCACAAAAAGTTACAAAGGGGAAATCTGCATCTGTATGTCCATGTATTTGTATGTAACTCTGTGTATGTATATGTATTCTGTACGTATATGCATATTCATGTATGCATATAAACTTTCCAGGAATGTATGAGGATGCAAAATTAAGACAGCAAGAAAAATTTAGTAAAACAGCAAAATCAACTATTCTAAGGATAGAGAAACATAATGGAATAGAATTGAATGGGAGAAAGTTGGGCTATCAAATTAAGTATATCAAATTCAGCTACCTTTTCCCCAACAGTGAAGTGTCAGAGCCAGAGTTCAAAACCAGTTGTATTTGATTTCCTCTGTTATGTTATATCTGATTCCATATGTTATGTTGCCAGTTGTACCTGATTCTATATATTATGCTACCATGCTAAATGGGGTTATTGCAATCATAATAGGATCTCCTAGGATGGGAGCTACATTATCAGATACAGTGGGAAAAGACCAAAGCCCAGTCAGTACCCACTAAGAGGGGACTGCCAATTTCCCTATTACTTCAAACAATACATGATGAGTTAGATGAGGTACATAATGCATAACTGGATGGACCTTAAACTTTAATTTGATTTTAATATTAATTTGATCTAAGTTTAACTTTTATTAAGTCAATAACAATTAACTTTTTGGATTATTTTGCTATCAAAATAAACAAAGAACATCTAAGGGAAAGGACTCTGAAGAGCAAGGAAGACAGAAATCCTTCTGGGCAAGAAAAGTTTCCCTCTGGCAACCAGCCTGCATCAGATGCTGGACAAAGGGGACTGGTGGAATGGCAAAAAGAAAATCAGTATCATTTTTTGCAAATTTAAGCCATGTTTCCAAAATCACCTTATATATTGATGAAAAATCCACATATATTTAATGTTTATAAATCTGTTTTACAGTGTTTAATAGGCTGGAATTTTTAAGTGCTTCATCTCTGATAAACACAAGCCTAGTGTGGGAAAAATAAGATGTCACTTACTTCTTGTAAACAAGCTCTTGAGTGGGGAACCTGGGTGGCTCCATAGGTTAAAGCCTCTGCCTTTGGCTTAGGTCATGATACCAGGGTCATGTGATTGAGCCCCACATCAGGATCTCTGCTCAGCAGGGAGCCTGCTTCCCCCTCTCTCTCTGCCTGCCTCTCTGCCTACTTGTGATTGCTGTCTGTCAAATAAATAAAATCTTAAAAAAAAAAAAAAAAAGCTCTTGAGTGACATTGTTTAGTTTGGTTGGCTTGTTGGTGTCCCTAGATCAAAAATTTGGTTTCATCGTGATTTTCATTATCATTAGATTCATCATGATTGCCAATATTATAAAGTGTATTTAAAGTTTAGAAAGTAGTTATCCCTGTTAATTTATCCCTTTGTGTGTGTATGTGTGTATATAGGTGAGTGAATGGTGTAAATCTTTGTGAAGGAGAACTTTGAACTGAAATAGATAAATTTTCCTCTCACTGTTATTCTCATAGGAATAACAAGAGTTTGAGGAAGGGGAGCAGTAATTTACTTAAAGTTTTACATATATCAGTTTGGTTGGTTTGTGGAGAGTAGATTGTAGAGGAACAAAAGAAAAGCTGAGAGACCAGTTTGGAGATACTTGACAAGTTTCAGTTCAGAGAAGACCATATTTTGTACTTAGATGACAGACAATGAGCAAAGATACACATTTGAGATTCATTAGCATGTAGGATGTTATCTAGAACCACAGGATTTAAATGAGGTCATCTAAAGAGAAAGTAGACAGAGAAGGGAAGAAGAGAAGGTGGCCAGGGACACTACAACAGTAGGAGGACCAGTAGTAGACCAGAAACCAGTGTGGTGACTCACTGGTGTTGACAAGCAGATGAAGGTGATGTCACACTATCCTGGAGAAGTAGAGGTTTGAGGAGGTGGCTGAGATCAATAGATGACTAACCACTGACTTGGGCCAAATAGAGATTGCTACCAGATATTATATTGTTGTCTTGTTGAAGAAAACCAGAACAAACTGGACCGAGTAGAAGTCAAGAAGTGGAGTCAGAGATACAATTGGCTGTAGACTTGTCAACTCCCAGTATTGGGTCACTGCATCTGACATCTCTTATTCTGAATATCTTCTGAGGTCATACAACTCATTCTTCTGGAAAGAAGCATTGATATTTACAGCTAGATACCACTACAGTTCCTGTATAATTCTATTTCACACTCCCTTTGACTGTGATTGCCTAAGTTTTATCTCTAATAATTTCAAGTCCAATGGTGGATTATAAAACCCTTCCTTTGAGTTTTACAGTATGTACCATATGAAAATTTTCAATTAACATTATAGCAAATGTTCCTTGATAAATGTGTGAAATTTATTTCTAATTTATATTGCAATTAAATATGCCTTTTAAAAAGCAAACACTAGGGGCATCACGTTGCCTGATTTCAAGCTTTACTACAAATGTGATCACCTATGATCACCAAGACAGCATGGTTCTGGCACAAAAACAGACATATAGACAGACAGTGAAATGGAGTAGAGAGCCCAGATACAGATCCGCAACTCTATGGTCAAATAATCTTCGACAAAGCAGGAAAAAATATACAGTGGAAAAAAGACAGTCTCTTCAAAAAATGGTACTGGGAAAACTGGACAGCTATGTATAGAAGAATGAAACTTGACCATTCTCTTACACCATACAAAGATAAACTCGAAATGGATAATCACCATGAGGCAGGAATCTATCAAAATCTTAGAGGAGAACATAGGCAGTAACCTCTTCGACATTGGCCACAGCAACCTCTTTCAAGATATGTCTCCAAAAGCAAAGGAAACAGAAGCCAAAATGAACTTTTGAGACTTTATTAAGATCAAAAGTTTCTGCACAGCAAAGGAAACAGTCAACAAAACGAAGAGGCAACCCACAGAATGGGAGAAGATATTCGTAAATGACACTACAGACAAAGGGCTGATATCCAAGATCTATGTAGAACTCCTCAAACTCAACACACACAGATAATCACATCAAAAAAATGCACAGAAGACAAGAACAGACACTTCTCCAAAGAAGACATACAAATAGCTAATAGACATATAAAAAACGTTCATGATCATTAGCCATCAAGGATATTCAAAACCACATTGAGATACCACCTTACCCCAGTTAGAATAGCCAAAATTAACGAGACAGTAAACAACAGTAAACAACAAATGTTGGAGAGGATGTGGAGAAAGGGGAACCCTCTTACACTGTTGGTGGGAATATAAGTTGGTGCAACCACTTTGGAAAACAGTGTGGAGATTCCTTAAGAAATTAAAAATATAGCTACCTATGACCCTACAATTGCACTACTGGGTATTACCCCCAAAATACAGATGTAGTGAAAAGAAGAGCCACCTGTACCCCAGTGTTCATAGCAGCAATGGCCACAGTTGCCAAACTGTGGAAAGAACCAAGATGCCCTTCAATGGATGAATGGATAAAGAAGATATGGTCCATATACACTATGGAGTATTATGCCTCCATCAAAAAGGATGAATACTCAACTTTTGTATCAACATGGACGGGGCTGGGAGAGATTTTGCTGAGTGAAATAAGTCAAGCAGAGAGAGTTGATTATCATATGGTTTCACTTACTTCTGGAGCACAAGGACTAAGACAGAGGTTTTGGGGAGATGGAGAGAAGAAGTGAGTTGGGGGAAATTGGAGGGCGAGAACCACGAGAGACTGTGTACCCTGAGAAACAAACTGAGGGTTTGGAGGGGCGAGGGGTGGTGGGTTGGGTGAGCCTGGTGGTGGGTATTAAGGAGGGCATGAATTGCATGTAGCACTGGGTTTGGTGCATAAACAATGAACATTGGAACACTGAAAAAATAGATAAATAAATAAATGTACTCTTTAACAGCTTATTTCCTTTTGGAGGGATTTGAGCATGGAAAAAGAAAATAAGTCAGGAAATAAAAAAATCTGATTTCTATTATCTATTCACACATTTTAGATAAATTCAAATTAATTAGATTTGTTTTCTTTAATATAATACAAAGTCTCATAGCAGCATGTAATTCTTTACAAGATATCTCACTGTAGGTAAATACAAAGAAAACACCTTACATATTTATATCTATACTTTATCTATGGTGTGATTATATCTCCTAAATATACAAATATTTTAATATCATTTATTCTTGTATTTATCAGTCTCAGCTTTTACATTTGATTGAATAATATTATTCGTTTTAAAATCACACACACATATACACACACACTCTCTCTCTCTCTCTCTCTCACACACACACACACACACATACACACACACAAACTAAACACACATGAAAATAAACTAGTATAGTAAGTCAAAGTACTGACAGGCCAACCACACAGGAATGCTTTATTGTACTTGTTTAGTTTACTTAGTATAGATGTGAATTGATAAAGCTCTGATGAAGTGCCCAGTGCTCACACTTTCACATATCCTTCAATTTATGTGACGCTTTAGAATATCACTATTATAAACGTTACAACTGGATAAAACTCTGCAAGGTCTTAAATCTAGTCTGTTCAGTCTTTCCTTTGATTTATTCAATGAAGCCTTTTTATAGTTTATTAGAGATGGCATATGTTGGCCTGGAGAATACAAGTCATTTCAATCAAGAGAGTTACATGCTCTACATTTATAAACTTTTAATACTTTTCTCGTCGGTGCAAGAGCCATATCCTCCAGTTAGACTACAACTCTCACAGCACCCTAACTCAGTTCATGTGTGTTTATATTTTGTAGAGGCTTTTAGGCTAGAGGCTTGAGCAAGAGAAACTCCATCAAGGTAAAAGGGCGCATAGGGACTATGGAGCTGCAGGTCAATATGCCCATTAAACAACCCACCTCGAAATAGACAGAGGCCCTAACTGACCACTTACAACCTGGCCCAGTCACAGTTCCTAGATTTACAAAGGAAGGGGAAATTCCATATGTTCCCAGACTCCCTTACTCTGCCTGGTAACTGTGGCCCCCCGCCACCGCCTTCCCTCAGGTTGTCTCTCCCTTGCTGTCCTGCCCACTGCTCACTTGTATGTATTCAGTAAACATGTCTCTCTTTTGTTCTGCCTTGGGTGAATTTCCACCCCCTGCATTGCCAGCCTCCACCCTATCGAGGCCCCTCACATGTGGGGGCCCTGCCATCTGATCAGGACCCTTCTAATGCACTCAAGTTATTTTGCAGTAATTTAGATGCTACAGTGAGCCTGGTTCTTATGAGCAATCTTAAAACTATAATTAACTATGTGTTTAACATGTGTAAGATAAAATGTTAAGTTTCATGTTGATTTACATACACTACTTCATTTAGTCCTCATGATTCTTCTCTAATGCAAGTAGGTACAATTCTAACTTGTATATGAGGAATTTGAGTTACAAAAAAGTTAATAACCTAGGGTGCCAGGCTTGTAAGCAAACTACAGCATCCTAATCAAGATCATTATTACCTTAAAGCTTAAACTTTGATTATTAGCTTCTACTATTCCTGAATGGTTTGGATGCAAATACCCTGCCAGGAGAAGAACTTGAACATTGCAAAAAAAGGAGGAAAAAAGAGCAGTTAGGGGGAAAAAAATGTGTAATTGTCTTTACGTAATTAAAAGAAAACAGAATACAACATCCAAAGTTTAATTACAGTAAGTTGATAAATATCCCTAGATCACAATTTTTGAGGGGATTGCAAATTGCCACAAATTCATGATTGTAAAACAGTTTAGTTGATCTCTGACAATATGAAGTCAGAGTCATTCTTACCAGCTAAACATTCATTTCTGGATAAAAATAAAAATGCAACTCATTCACAATTATTGTACATTTTTAGTGTGCCACTGTTCTAATTTAATTTTTTCACAGATGTGGTCAATATTGCTCCTATCCATATTTTCTAGAAAGAGTCTTTGAGGCCCAGAGATATTAAGTAAATTACCCAAGTTTACATGTCTAATAAGCAACAACCTAGAGTACACATTCAAGCTGCATGATTCTGAAACCTATGATAATGTGAGTATTTATTTTTGCCTCACAATGAAAATAGAGTTACTATAAATTTTGTTTCTATCAGCATCTTCTTTCCCACTCCCCATGTGCTTAATTACCTGAATGGAGTGTGTGGATCCCAAAAGTTACCAGTTGGTACCAGTTACTGGTACCAACTGGTAACTTCTCATAGATCAATAACTTCCATGCCCCTACCACCTACTCACTGACCAAGAGGTTAATCCCTGACCTACCTCGTCTTTAAATATGCGCACAGACACCACTCCCCTCCACTCTCAGACACAAGCACATACACACACCAGACCTTTCTTTACCCCATTCACGTTACCATCTCCACAGACAACAGTCAGCATTGTGAAACCATCTGCCCCTTCACTTCCAGGAAGAGTAAATACAAATCTTCACCCAACAGGTTGTTCCTTCCCAACTGCTAACACATCTTTGGAAAAGACACTGTTCCAGCCATTCTTCAATTAAAAAAAAAAAAAATAGAATTCAAATCCCAAATTAAATTTTATTTATGTTCAGGATAAACAGAATGTCTGTCTTAACTAGGACTTAGCCATTAAACTTTAAGGGGTTTGTTTTATTCCTACTATTATAAGAAGTCTCCATATGGTAAGGTAAGGGATTTACATTGTGAATGTAAATTAAAAGATACTGAAAGCAATGATGCATCCTAATGATAAAATAATTCTGCAGTGGATGATGATAGTATAACCATAAACTTTAAAGTGCTTTTTGTTGGTTTTTACTTCTTGGACTCATCCTATCGACAAAACATAGAACACTTGACTTAAGGATTAGAGTGCTAATGTTTAATATTGCAATCTTGTAAGAGCAGTGGCAGGACTGAACAAAAAGGAGTTACAAGAGGTGGAGGTGAGTGTGGGCCTGCTGATTTACTGATGATGCGTAAAACAGACTCATAATGATGAATTGAAAAATATAGATTCAAACATAGCTTCTGAAGTTATAAAGGTAACAAAGAATGGGTTAAAATCATATACTCCCAAAATTGGATGGTGGTAGGAAAGGAAGCAGGAAGATGATATCTGTGGAGTGAATTCTTCAGCAAATAAAGATAAGGATGTATTATTTTTAACATTGCAGTGTGATTCAGCAAAACAAACAAACCCCAGAACAATAAAATATTTAGAGGTCACTATCTTGTGAAATAAGTCCAAATTTGAAGGAAAGGAGAAAATTACCTCTGCATTTGCTTCGATATTTTTCCTTATGCAGTATAAATATTATTTATACATTGCTAATGATATTTTATAATTTGGTAAATAGTTTTAAAAACTCAGCTAATCTTTTTATTTAGTACCAGAAAGCATAACTCATAATCAATAAACTGAAATGAAAAATCAGCATCTTTGATAGACATTCTCTTGCATCCAGATTGACAATAGTTAGCAATTCTACTCACAGACTTAATTATCAGAGGGTGCGTTTTGTGGCTAACTCATCCTGGTGGACTCATTGGGTTGCAGATTTGCACAAAAGTGTTCTTCAGGAACCATATTAAGGTTTCTTTATGACAGAGGCAGGCAATTAACTACATCTACCTAAAATATCTCCCAGGCTAACGTAATGTCTTCTATGTTTGTGATATAGAATTCTAGGCCTTCATCAAAGTACTTTTCTGAAAAATAAATATGTATCACAAAGTTTATTTTGAGGAGCTACTGACTATGCCTGTAGGTATTCTTGCATTTAACCTCCATATGAAATGGGGTGGTCCATCTGGACTTGGAAGTCGTTTTTTTTTTTTTTCTTTTTGTATATATATATAAAGAATGTTAAATTTGATAACTGCATGCTTTTTATGTAAAGTATGCATAGAATTTCTCTAGTTTCAACATCTATCAGTTGCCTAACCATTAATTGTGGTCTTTCTATTTCTCATCCCAAACCTCTAGTGTGTCTAATAATATTGAAGGTGGGGGTTAGAATAAAATATGACAAAGTATTTTTTTTGACAAATGTGACAAAGTATAAAATATGACAAAGTATTTCTTAATTTTCTCTATAACAAACTTTTATTATACCAGATTTCTAACATGTGTGGGTAATATTTTTGCACGTGTTTGTGAAAGAAAGGACTTCGAAGTATCACAGGATACTGTGATTTGCAGTTGATGGCACTGGTATGTGAAGCACTGAGGCTTAAATAATACATATGTAATATACTTTTTTTTTTTAAGGTTTTATTTATTTGACAGAGAAAGAGACAGCGAGAGAGACAACACAAGCAGGGGAGTGAAAGAGGAAGAAATAGTCTCCTGGAAGAGCAGGGAGCCGGACGCAGGACGCTATCCAGGGACTCTGGGATCATGACCTGAGCTGAAGGTAGATGCTTAACAACTCAGCCACCCAGGGGCCCCTGTAATATACTCTTTCCAAAGTAATTGCCCCAAATTTAGATAAACATTAAGCAGGAAGTTAATCTTAAGGTTTAAGATTTTAAGTCATGTTTCAGACAAGGTAAGAGTTAGTATATATTGTTTTATTAACAATAAATAGGATTTAAAAGTCTTCTATCTTTTTTTTTTTTTTTCCAAAAGAAGAAGAAAAAGGATAGTTAATGTCTTTCTATTATGACTTTGGGTAAGTCCTGATGATTAAAGGCACTAAAGCAGATTATGCCTAATTTCTGAGCTTTTCATATTCGATCCACCCCACCCCCTAATCAGCTTTAAATCCCAAAATTCACCATAGATGAAATCCATTTTCTTACAAAGTTATCCAGTATTTTTTTCAGTCCGATTGCTTATTTTGTTTTCTAGACCCCAATTGCATTTAAAGCCCTCAGTACATTAGAGTAAACTGATAGTCTCAAATTATGTTTTTTTTTTAAAGATTTTATTTATTTGACAAAGAGAGATCACAAATAGTTAGAGAGAGAAAAGAGGAAGCAGGCTCCCTGCCAAGCAGAGAGCCCGGTGTGGGACTTGATCCCAGGACCCCAAGACTGTGACCTGAAATGAAGGCAGAGGCCTAACACACTGAGCCATCCAGGAGCCCCTCAAATTATATTTTTAAAACCCATTTATTCAGTAAGTCTGTTTGTTACAGGAAGCAAGACTTCCATATCATAGTATCTCAAGTAAACATTGACCCAGTGTCCCTACATAAAAAGCAAGGAAATTCTAAAATATATAGGAAACAAGAATCATTGGTATAAGTTTTTGCAAGAAAAATCAGTATTTTTTAAATTAATTAATTTTCTCAGAGATGTGTGAGACAGTTCCCAAAACATCCAATCCTTCTGCAATGTATGCGGAAACATTACTAACACAATGGAATTCATTGTGGTTTTAGATTCTCTTCATGTTATCTACTATTAGCTATACAGTGTGCAAATGTCCCCCATATCCATCCAGCAGTTCACCATAAGTTCATAATTTCTAGGTTTATTTTCAATATGCAGTCAGAGAAATAATGTGTGTCCTACCAAAACATCATTATTCATTTTGTGGCTAGGACTCTCTGTCACTTATCTTTAGGTTAGTGATTGTCACTAGCATGGAGATTCTGATTCTGGAATACGGCCATTGAGTTGTTCTCAATGAAATTTGATTGCAACCATTGTTCTTCTAGGTAGCCTGCAGTAGAAGGGAATGAGTCATAGATCTGCTGTTAATTATTTCCTAGCCAGTTGTTCTATATAAATTTGAGGACTTCTGTTCATCAAAGGAAACAATTAAGACAGAAACTAGGCAAACTATACAGAAAATGAATATTCAAAGAATATATACCCATCAGAACTGTATATCCAGAATATTTTGAAGAAGTGTGAAATGATAAAAAACACAATGGAGATAAAAAGTCAAAAGTCACTACCAAATAGGATATCCAATGGCTAACAAATCTGTGAAAGGCAATAAGTAACAAAGAAATACAAACTAAAACAGTAGAAGTATGATTACACACTCACTAGGATGGTTAAAACTAAAAAGACAAGAAATACCAGTTATTGGTGAAATTATACTATGATGAGAATTCTTAGACATTGCTAGCATGTGCCTACACTAATGTTCCCCATTTTGGGGAAGTCGTTGACAGTATTTGCTAAATCTGAGTATGTAGGAACTACACAACTTTGATTCCTGATAATATACCCCTCAGAAATGAATGCATATATTTGCCATAAAAGTATATTCTAGAATGTTCAAAGCAGCACAGTCAATAACCCCAAGCTTGAAAGTTTCCAAATGCCCTACCAAACACTAAATAAGTAACAAAACAAAACAAAACAAAACAAAATTATCCCTACGATGGAATATCATTACAGCAATAACTGTAAACTATGTAGAACAACTGGTCATCTATGTGCAACAATGTGAATGATTCTCACAATGTTGAACAGAAGTAGCCAGATACAGTAGAGTACTTTCTGTATGATTCTATTTATATTTGGTAAAACAAAAGTAGGCAATACTCATCTCTGCCAGATGAAATCAGAATAATATTTCCCTAATAGGGAACAGAGGGAGTTTTGGAAACTTGGGTAGCATTCAGTTTCTTAATCTGGGTAATGTTTACATTAAGTTTATTTACCTTGTGAATATTTATACCATATTTATAATGGTGTACTCTTAGGTATGTATGTGTGTATCTAAAGCACGTCTATCATCTATCTACATTATACTTCAGTGTAAAGTTGTTAAAAATATCAGCACAAATACATGCAAAACACACAGATACAGTACAGAAAAGTAAGAGCTTCCCTTCCTGCCCACCCCTCTCCATCAACCCAAGTGCCTTTATCCCAAAGTTCGTTGAACTTAAATTCAGGGAACTCTTTCTCACATTAAGGAAACTGTTATTAATAAGGTGGAGAACAGAGGATACAAAAGTCACATTAATAAGCAACAGTTTAAATTACTTATTAGATGACAGCTTTGGTTTCAAGAATACAGTGAAATGGGGGATTGTATCTACTATAAGATCTCACTTTGACTTTCTGTATCCAAAACTCTGGATGGGTTTTCTAATGAAATACCTATCTGTAAGATTTATGAATCTATTATTCACTCTTTCATCACAGGAACAAATAAATATTAATACAAAATTTAAAAAGGGAGAGATTCAGAGTAACACATTTTTGAATTTTGATCCAAAGATAAAAATCCACTGTGATGCTGTGTTTTAAATGCGATCTGGAATATTAAAAGTCTGCAGTTAACTCTGGGCACCAATAAGAGAATATTCAGCCAATATACTCTGATTTATTTAAGCATCTAATGTTATTTTCTACCCTTGGAGTCTGAAGAGTCGTAATGACCCTGTTCCAAACAAACAGGCAAACTCTTATCTGTGAGATGATTCAAAGCTGGGCTGAGGCATAATTTTCATAAACATACCTTGACTACAGACATATTATTACATTACTAATTGAAGTATTTCTTTGAAATTGCTGGTTGAGAGCCAATAAAATCTCTACCGAATTATACCCAAGCCTGCTGAAAAATTACTTTGAATCAGAATGTCAATAAAGCTATTAATAACCTTTCTGAAGCTGCTTCTTACTTAGTGAGGTAACCAGGCAGCTGCTGTAAAAAAAAAAAAAAAAAAAAAGAGGCAAGGCATACCTTCCCCCATTCCTCTACTACAATAGTGTAATTCGAGCCTCATTAATTGCAGTGACATCTTCCTATTGTCAGCCTGCATGGCAGAAATGGTTTCAGTCTAGGGTAATATTAAAATGGAGAGAGTCTCCCACCCACTTCCATTGAGCTTTTTTTTGCAGCACTGCAATATGTATAATTGAAGGCTTGCCTGTCTTTTTTATTAGGAGAAATGTACAGACCATCTATCAGTGTCAAAGACAGGAAGCTGATACCCTATATCAAGCATTATTTACCACTTGCACATCATTCAGAAAGATCAATTATTACAGTATTTATTTTAAACTGCCCAAGTTGGATCCTCAAATGTGAGACATCCATCTTTATCGGTTACATACCTTTAATTCCTAGTGTTGCTAACTGGGTATTTCGTATTAGAACCAGCCACTTCTTCGAATTCTGAGAAGGTAGTAATTTTTTATTTCATTTAGACATTTCTCAATTTATCTTCATCATTCCTTTCCTTGAATTCAATAAATTCTTGTTTTATGAATCCAATGTCTAAGCCCTTGCTGAATGAACTCCAATAATTGCAGGTACCGTTAAGGGAGAAGCGACTGTGCTGGCTCATTACTGAAAACTGTGGGCAGAAGATGGGTGGAACGAACTTTACCCAGTTGTCTGCACGTTCAGAATCTCCACAGACTTTTGGCTTTCTAGACCAGTCTGGCTCACAAGAACCAGGAAGAAAAGAAAGGGAAAGCATCCCTAAACAAAGATTAAATTTCTAGTGACCATGTTACCAATTGAATTTCCTTAATCTCCTTAAGCCTCCCTCAAAGTTTTCCTCTTTCTGCGAAATGCTGAAATGGTGTGCCAAAGAACGACTAGCTCTGACATTAATAATTTATAGAAGTTGGCGATAGATATAATCACTTTAAGTGTTATGGGAATAGCGGCTGTGAATAACTTAAATGCCTAGATGAGGATTGGGGAAAAGGAAGTGGCATTCCTATTACATATTCAAAGTATCTTTGTTTACAGTACAGAATTAAATTTGCTCCCTTAAATCAAACCAGAGAATTGTGATGAATTTAAAGTATACCGAGAAAATGGGCAACACATGGATTTTAAGATTAAATATCGAAATAAGCCAATCAATATGGAGGGGAAAAAGGGAAAACGAGTGCTTTGAAAACAAAACTAAAACACTCACAAGACAGGAAATGAAGGCTATTACGGAATGATTGCCCATATACACACATAGATACACGCAACGTTTTGTGAAATTGCTATTTTCACAAAATTTAGGTTTTGTGCATATTTGCAGCTCTTTTTCACAATTCCTAAAAACTCTGAAAGCAGGAAAATAATACTTAACATTCATCATTTAGATTCAGTTCACTTTTAAAGTATTCCTGTAGCTAATACTTAAAAAGTCCTTTTTGCCAACAGTTAACACAACTCTGACTCAAAAAAAAAAAAAAAAATTCAAGTTGCTATCTCCAAGCAGTTACATTCATCCCCATTATAACAAACAGCCAGCTTTGTGCCACCAGCCCTACCTGGCAGCCCTTTCCCTCCTTTCTATGTCAATCTAAATCCTATGGAGGGCTATAGGGAAGATGCCTGAAAAATACTAAAGGCCTTCTCCTATACTAACCTAACCTACAATAATTTTTGATATCTGATTTTCATACTTTTATTGCTCAAACAGAATGTTTGGTTTGGTGATTGATTAGTTGTGTGACCAGGCTGCCTAGACTCAAATCTTGCCTAGTCTATTAGCTGTGCCACCTTGAGCAAATTACATAACTTTCTTTTCCTCTCATCTTCATCCATAAGATGGGAATGTCAGTAGATAGGTAGCGATAGGATGAGGTAAGAGAGAATACATGTAAAAAGTCTTAGAGAAGTTCATGACACACAGAAATCAAATAATAATAACATAAACCAACTATTTTAGTGCACATTTGAGGGAGTCTCTCTGTTAGACACATTTCTAAGCACTTTATATGTATTAACATATTTAATTCCAGTAACAACCCTAGGAAACAGATACAATTATCTTCATGCAAAAGTACTAGATTCTACAACACTTGGTCATGTCAATAATAGGTTGGCTGGGTTTAGTTATACTATAATTAATATGATTTAATGTGTAGCAATTCTGAAGTATTAAAATTCATAGTGAGATACTCTACAAAGTTTCATGGATAGAATCATGTGTTTGGGAAACTTCTTACCATTATTTATATCACATGTGAGGTACAAATTACTATTCTAGGTAACTCTTCAAATATTAAGGTTAGGAACTAACCCTCATAGAAATGAAATGGAGTTCCCTAGTCACTCAGACAGCTGATAGCACAGTCAAGATATAAGCTCAGAAAGTTCTGGCCTTTAAGTCCCTGACATGTCTTCTAGAAATGAGTATTTGGGACTTCTGCAAAGACAGGACAATAGGTCTGAAACCCAAGGATACTAGTCCCAGGCAAAAGGCTTGACTTTACAAAACAGGAATTTTTCACCTCTGGGAATGTTTTGCTGAAACCAGCTTAACTTGTAAATGGTTTTATTTGCTCTTTCTTTCTTTCTTTCTTTCTTTCTTTCTCTCTCTTTTATCCTGTCTTTCTTCCTTCCTTTCAGATATTCCAAACAGATACTAAAATGCAGCTTGCTGCAAGGGTGCAGAGCAAATCTCAGTGTGCTCAGAGAGAGTCCACCTCTGATTACTAAGTACATTGGGAGAGGAAAACTGATTCTGGAAATAATAATTATTCACTTGCATTTCTCCACTCCTTAGAAAAATCCCACTAAACTTGTAGTGAAGGATATAAGTCATAAACAGGTTGATAGACTAAAGGAGAGAGAAACAGAGGAAACAAACAAAGCAAACCTGAAGAAATCTGCTGAAGGAATCCAAAATCTAATAAGACCTAGCCAAGAGTGATAAGGATGAAACTCTGTCTGATAGAACCCTAAAGTCTCCAGCTTTGTAAATCCAGTGAGCAGGAAGAAAGAAAGGTTAGAGGACGCTATGACAGATGACTAACCCACGCAGAACCATAGACACTCACTCTTACACTGACGAATTCAAACATTTATATACACTTTTATATAGAACACTACAGAAGTTTGTCCCATGAAGCCAGAAAAGTGGCAAAACAGAGTTGTCCCCTCTGCGATGTGAGCAGGCTACTGAATCTGGTATTTAGGTCTTCCTAAGTGAAGATCAGCCCTGCTCAAACCCTCAGAAACAAAGCCTACCTGTTCACAATACACACCATGTAAGCAGTTGCTAAACTAATATTCAATTACTTAATTACAAATGTGAATTAATAAGATAATACATATGAGATATATGGGGAATTCTTCTAAGTAAAAGTGACAAAAATTATTCCCAAAGAAAATGACATGTGAAAAAAATGTGCATCCTTAAAACAAGATACACTCCAAAAAAAAAAAAAAAAAGACACACACACACACAAAAACAAGAAAAAACAAACCAAAGACAGGGTTTTTTTGCAACTTAAATATATTTAATGACCACAAAAATTTTAAAGTTCAAGAAATAGAATCTAGGTAGTAGGTATTCAGATTTTACTATTAATTCTTTCAACTGCCCAATGTAGAAAAATATTTGTAATAAAATGTTGAAAGAAATCAATAGAAATTTTAGAGAATAAAATTTTATATCTCCACAAAAGAGTTGAAAACAAAGAAAAGGAAATTAAAATGAAGTGAAAAAAAGTAAGGAACATAAAGAAACAATTCAGAAGCCCCAGGAAGCAACTAAACGTTATTTCAGAAAATCCAGAGAAACTGGAGGAAAGAATTGAAGATATACATAAAATTTTTTCTCCAAATTAAGTTATGTGTCTCTAGATTGAAAGAGCTTACCCAGCACAAGTGAGGAAAATATGCACTTAATTACAACATAGTATAGTCTCAGAATTACAAGGGAGAAAAGATTGCATACAATGGGAAGGGGAGAAAAAGGCAGGAAATGCAGACCCAAGGAGATCAGAACATTGTGCCTCTCATTGGCCACACTGAATGCCAGAAGATAAAAGAGCAATTCCCTCCAACTTCCCCAGGGAAATTGTTTTTACCTTAGAATTCTGTTCACACCCAAACTATGAATCATGTATAAAGAAAGGACTTATCTATTTTCAAACATGCAAGATCTCAGAAACAAAACAAACAAAACAAAACAAAACAAAATCTCTTGAGATAGTTCCTCGATATGCAGCTTTTTTGCACTGGTAAAACAAACAAATGAGTCTGATGATCCAGACCAAAAATGAATTGAATCTAGCATTAAATGGAATCAATTCTCAGTCTGACTGCAGTTCAGAGGGGTCCCCAAAAAGTTAGTTTTTGTGAAGTTTGAGAATACACGAAAGCAGGAGAGTGGAACAAGGGGGAAAAAATGGCATTAGAAAATATTCAGAGTGAAGAACCATGAAAATTTTATGAAAACCAATGTAGTCATCATTAATAACTAGCTCTGCAGTTAATATTTTTATGTAATTCAAATAAATAAAAATATTGATTATATGAATGTTGCATATGGAGAACTTACAAATACATAAAAAAGAATAAGAATACAGTTAAAGGAAAGGGGAAGAAGTATAAATGTATGCATCTTACAAAATGGGGGATAAAAAATACTCTTGATAGAACAAGAATTAAAAGATACATTTTTCTAAAAGATAACCAACTAAATAAAAAAAAGAAAGTAATATGAGTATTGTGATCTGGTTGCCAAATGAAATATTGATTGCTGATTGACTGGGTTTTGAGATAAAGAATTCTTTTATATAAGCATGTCCCCAGTTGTCTTCGTCTGTTTGGTCTGTTATAACAGAAAACCACAGACGGGGGTAGCTTATAGCAACAGAAATTTGTTCCTCACAGTCCTGGAAGCCTTGAAATCCAGAGTCAAGGTGCCAACAGATCGTCTGGGAAAAGCTGCTTTCTGAGCCATAGATGGAGTTTTTCTGTCTTCTCACATGGCAGACAGGGGTGGAGCAATGTCAGGCCTTTCTTATAAGGGCACTAATCCCATTTTTGAGGCCTCCATCCACCTACATGACCATATCACCTCCCATAGACCCCACCTCCAAATACCCTTACATTGGGGATTAGGTTCCAACTTAAAAATTTGGGGATGCACCTTCAGTTTAGTCCATGTAATATTTAGGACATACTTTTTTTTTTCCCCTGTCTCGTGTTGGTTTTTTTGTTTGTTTGTTTGAGATTTTATTTATTTATTTGACAGAGATCACAAGTAGGCAGAGAGGCAGGCAGAGAGAGTGGGGGAAGCGGGCTTCCTGCTAAGCAGAGAGCCTGACGTGGGGCTCGATCCCAAGACCCTGAGATCATGTCTGAGCTGAAGGCAGAGGCCCAACCCACTGAGCCACCCAGATGCCCCTGGGACATACTTTTTTGAGATATTGTTTTGCTTATAGGAGATTCCAGTTGAATTATGCATTACATAGTTTTATTTGTAAGATATAACAACCCTATATCATCAGAATGTGAGAGGAAAGTTAAAGGCTCACATAAGGGAGCTAAATCCTTGCCTACTAAAGTGAAGAATTAGTATGTAATATCTAAAACAAATAAATTCTAAAATATTGTAGGAACGATACTTAGGGATATTGAAGTATCAGAAGAAAAAAAATTAAGAAGCTAAGCATCTTATTCCTGGGGACAGGATTGGAGCTAAGATGGATTTCAACACAATACTTTTGGTTGAGCCACATGCCTCTGTTAGTTAAATAATATTATAAACCTTTAAAAACTGAGTAATTAATGGGTCACATTCCCTGATTATATTAAAGAAAATAAAAGCTGCAATGATGAGAAACAGTGAAAACTCTTGATAGTAAAACTGGGAGCACTTACGGAATAGACATGAGAAACGTTAGTACTAAGAATTCGCAAATTAGATAATTGGCTATTCAAAGCATACTGGCAGGGAAAAGAATTCTGTGGGGCAAAGAACTAAAGCAGAAAGGTAGGTGCCTTTAGATTTATAAACAAGATAGATTTAAGAGTAGATTTAAGAACAAGAAGAAGGCATTTCCTGAGCTGCATATGGTAACCACTCACTGTGGTGCAAATGAGAATAAAACAGGTCCACATGTGTGAATGTCATCAGATGGATTGCTTATAATTAATTTGCACTTCCCATGTTTACATGGTGTCGATTCAGTTGGTCACCCTGTAATATTCCTGGATGAAACATCTCTCAGGCACTAATACAGACTAATACCTGACCACAAAAGATCCTGCCTGAGAGTCGGAGATGAGCATCATCACGTCTATGATAGACAAACCAGACAGGAAGTACCTATTACGAGATTGCCTTTACCTGGATTATTTTTGAGCTATTTGTAGGAGGAAGCTATTAAGAAACTTCTTCCTGCTGGTTTCATTAATATACCAATAAAAAGAACATTCTCAGCAATAAGGAGTCTGCCACTGCTGTGTGCAATGTGAGGTCTTGGAGTCTGGGGAAAAATGTTGACAAAAAATGATTGCAGAACCTACCCAAAGATTAGAGATAATTGAATTAAGTTGCCAAACATAAGCATGGCTGTTCTCAACCCAACATAGTTCTTAAATAATTTCCAACTCTAGCTGTGACCTGTACTTCATTCATAGACTAGCTACACCATTGATTGGCAGTTGTACACTATATGTAAAGGAAAAAAATACATACTCCTGCCATGACCTGATTGGAAAAATGCCAAGTGTAGTGACCACTGAAACTTAGGAAAGTTCTAGAGAAAAGGAATGATATCTGCACTATCAGCTCTGTTTCCTTCAGATTATTCTAGCTTTATTCCTAAACAACCTTTTGATTTATAATCCAAGCTACAATTGCAGATGTCCAGAGTGTAAAAGTGACACGATCTCAAGATCTTGCTATGCAACACAAGAGACAAACAAATCTAACTAGTTTACCTATGAGTGAATGATAAGGTGTGAAAATCAAGTTTATGTTATTTCTGTACAACATTAGTGTTCATGTGGTTGCTTTCCAAAATACTGTTGAAATTCTAAAGCAGAAAATTACCCAAAAACCAAATTACAACAAAAACCAAATCCTATTTTAACTAGAAGGAGAGTTCCAGATACTGTGCTCTAAGAGAGTTTATTAATTATTCAGAAGTACAGACTATTTACAAACATCCAAGAGAAGGCTAGGGATGGTGTGGGACAGTTGAAATCCAATATTCAATAGTTAGTGTAATCATTTAGAGAAAATATATATATATAAATATATTCTTAACACTTGGTAAAATAATTCTTTTAACAGGAGGAAACTCTTTTGGAGAATGATACCTCTTCAAGTGAAATACAAGAATCTAGGGGCAAGCATTGAAATGGGTATCACATTTTCCTAAGGAAAAGCTACACTAATCTTCTTGATCTATGGGAGAGAAATTTGATATTTCAAAAGGGAATATATGAGATAGCTAGAGAATATGGGAGCATGGTTAAACAGTTAATGGAGAGAAGAATTAAGGACAAAAGCACTGTTTCTTGGCTAGATGGTTGGCCTATGAAGACCTTTAAAGAGAGAGAAAAAGCGAGAGAGACAGAAATGTGTGCTTGTGTGCATGTGTGCATTTGTGTATGTGTACCATGAGGTATTGTCTTGTGGGGGATGTACACTGTTACCACCCACACTATCTCCACCCACAGTCTCCTCCTCAACACAACAGTTTTCCCTACAAAATATTCATCACAATCCACAAACACATGACCGCTGAAAGGCAGAGGCGGGGTCTCCACACCAGTCAGCCCATGGTTAAACAGAGTTGGTCCAGGAAGACTGGGTGACAGCCGATATACTTGAATTACCTAAATATTTGAATGGTCTCTGCTAACACTTTCCAAAAAAATCAGTAGATAAATGACTGCTACAACATTTCTGTAAAGTACTTTCTGTGGCTGTCCTGATGGATTGCACTAGCTGAAACACAGAACTTCAATCTTCACATGGGAGGTGAGGGAAGAGCTGCTTTTCCAGGATAAGGCTCACACAGAAGATTGTCCTGTTCTACTCAGAAATCCTTTTCTTCAGGGATAGTTCTCTTTCACCACCAAATGCTTCTCCCTACAGTGTAGGAGGTTAAAAGGGTTTTGCTTACTGCCTAGCTCAGGGTATTAATCTGTTGTTTTCTCTTATGCTGTATTTGCCCTTTTTGTATTATACTGCCTCATTTGATACTAATGAGAATGAAAATAAATTAGTAGAGCTGATCTTCTTATTACCAATTAAAATATAAGAAAATTGAGGGTCAAGTAGCAATGTGTTGAGGATCACACTTCTTATAATTGGTAGAGGCACAAATTATTTTTTTCTTTTTCCTTTCTTGTGGTTGTCTTGTTTTGCTTCCTTCATATCAGGGTAACATTTCATTATCACCACAAGCCTTTAACCATTTGGAAAATAAGTTCAAAAGAGAAATCCAAAGTTTCTGAACATAAAAACCCAGGGAGAGATTAACAGTAATTTCTGGTATAAGAATAGCTGCATGTCCTTGTACAAATAGATCCAAGAGATAAAAATGAAAATACCATAAGATATAGTATTACGTTCTTGAGCTAAGAATAAGTAAATGCAGGGACAAATTATTGCCTTGAAATAAAGAAATACATTATGCTTGCATGTTACTTTAGCAGGTGGGTGTTTTGTTGTTGCTTTAATTTTTTAGAAGACTTCATTGTTTTTGACAGATTTAGGTTCACAGCAAAATTGAGAGGAAGGTACAGAGATTTTGCACCTATTATCAGCCCCTATACATAGTAGCCTCCCCTGTTTATCAACTTCCTCCACCAGAGCTGTATATTTGTGACAATGGACGAACCTACACAGACATGTCATTATGAATTAATTCGGAGCCCATAGTTTGCCTTTAGGATTTACCCTTAATGTCATACATTCTATAAGCTTGACAAATGTATAATGATATGTATCCATCATTATGCTATCATATTTTCATTTCCTTAGAAATCTATACTCTGCCTATTTCTCTGTCCCCTCAAACACTGATCTTTTTATTGTGTCCACATTCTTTTCCAGAATGTCTTAGAATTGGAATCATACAGTATGTAACCTCTTCCGATTGGTGTCTTTCATTTACTAATATGTATTTAAGCATCTTCCATGTGTATTCATTACTTGATAATTTTTTTTTCAGAGTTGAATAATATCCCATTGCCTGGAGGGACCATAGTTCATCCACTCACCTACTGAAAAACATCTTGGTTGCTTCCAAGTTTTGGTAATTATGAGTAAAGTTGCTATAAACAACCACGTGCAGGTCTTTGTGTGGAACTGTTTTCAGCTCCTTTGGGTAAATACCAAGGAGTGAAATTGTTGGACTATTTAGTATGAATATGTTTAATTTTATAAAAACTCAGCCAAACTGTCCCCCAAACTGTATTTCACTTTATTTCACATTCCCGCTATCAATGAATGAGAGTTCGTGTTGCTCAGCATCCTCATCAGCATTTGGTGTTACTGTTTTTACAAAATTTGACCATTCTAATAGTGTGTAATGGTATTTCATTGTGGTTTTATCTTATTTTTCATTTCTCTGATGACATATCTTGTGAAGCATATTTTTATACATTATTTGCATTCAGCATATCTGCTTTGATAAGGTATCTATTAAGGTCTTTTTTTTTTTTAAGATTTTATTTATTTATTTGACAGACAGAGATCACAAGTAGGCAGAGAAGCAGGCAGAGAGAGAGGAGGAAGCAGGCTCCCCGCTGAGCAGACAGCCCAATGTGGGGCTCAATCCCAGCACCCTGAGATCATGACCTGAGCCAAAGGCAGCAGCTTTAACGCCCTGAGCCACCCAGGAGCCCCTATTAAGGTCTTTGACTCATGCGTTAATTAGGTTTTTTTTTTCTTTTTGTTAGGTGTTTTTGTTTTTTGTTTTTTGTTTTCTTTTTGTGAAGTTTTAAGAGTTCTTTGACTCTTAGATACTGGTCCTTTATTAGATGTGTCTTTTGTATTTCCTCCCAGTCTATGGCTTGTCTTCTCATTCTTTTGACATTGCTTTTCATGGTGCAGTTTTTAATTTCAATGTCTGCCTTATCTGCTATTTTCTTCATGTGTCATATTTTGGTGCTGTGTCTTAAAAGTTATCACCACACCCAATGTTGTCTAGAGTTTCTCCTATGTTATCTTCTAGGAGTTTAATAGTTTTGTTTTATGTTTAGCTCTATGATACATTTTAAGTTATTTTTTGTGAAGCATGTATGGTTTGTGTCTGTTTTTGTTGTTGTTGTTGTTTTGGTGTGTTTTACTTTTTGCGTGTGCATGGCTAGTTTTTCCAGAACCATTTGCTGAAAAAAATTGCTTTTGTTCCATTGCATTGTCTTTTCTCCTTTTCAGAGACCAGGGAACATGCTTATATGAGTCTATTTGGGTGGCAGTCCATTCTATTTCATTGATCTAGTTGTCTATTCTTTCATCGTACCACACTGTCTCAATTACTTGATTACTATAGTTTCATAGTAAGACTTCAAGTTAAGTGCTTTCAGTCTTCCAGCTTTGTTCTTCTTCCATACTGTGTTGACTATTCTGGGTCTTTTGCTTCTCCACATACATTTTAGACTATTTTCAATATTCATAAAATAACTTGCTAGGGCATTTTTGGATTTATATTAAATCTATCAAAAAAGTTGGAAAGAGCTTGATAATATTGTGTCTTCTTATCTGTGAGCATAGAATGTCCCTCTATTTATTTAGTTTTTCTTTTATCAGAGTTTTGTAGTTTATCTCATATAGATCTTGTACATATTTTGTTAGATTTACAACAAAAAGCATTTCATTTTTTAGAATGCTAACTTAAATAGTACCATGTTTTTAATTTCAGGCTATGTTTGTTCATTGCAGATAAATAGAAAAATAATTGACTATTGTATATTAACCTTGTATCCTGCAATGTTGTTATGTTAACTTGTTAGTTCCAGGATGCTTTATTTTTGCAGTGGAGCAAAGTGCAACAGAAGTTACAGAAATAGTTACTTAAATCAATAGCACAATTTCAAATCCTCCATGAACATTTTGAAGCATTATTTTTAATTATTTTTGTCATTTTTCAAAGAATATCCTTTTTAAATTCAAGTTAGTTAGCATAATCTTGATAGAAGAAGAAGAATATCCCTTTCAGATAGTACATGGTGTGACTCATTAATATTTCTTGTTTTATTACTTATAAAATGCCATTATTAAACTGTCACAAAATAATATTTCAAATTTCACTGTGCTATTTCATTATCCCGATTTTTTTTTGCTTTTCCTTTTCTTGGTATTCTATAAAAATATATCTCATTTAAGTATGAAGATATTTAACTATTTTCTCTGTGCCATATGCTATCCTTCTGGAAAATGCATCATTCTTTTGAGGAATTGTTCCTCTCCCACTTTAATCACATAATTCTAAGGTGGTATGAGTCAAATTCTAAAAGAAACTATCTTTGCTGAGAGATGTGATGTTGACTGATTTGTGAAAGTCTAGCAATTCTCCAAGGTGAATTAGATATCAGAGAGAGAAGCACATCCCATTAGTGGGCAAATCTCTTAATCCACCTGTAAAAACTGACTTCCTGTTTTTTCAATTCTGAACTGTGTCATCAACCACAAAAGAACCAATATACAGAAAAACATACACACACATAAACCAGACAGTTTTACCCACACATATATACACACATACACAGTCTCACACTGGTAAGAACATATAGAGGCAGAGATGACTTTCTCAACCTGTGGTTTTTAAACAATTTTTTTATTATGTTTAGTTTTTTGCTTTTATGTGCATTATAGTAATTACCACTTTTGTATATAATATATGTTTTCAGGGATATTATATTTCTTTCTCTACATTTTATTTTGAAATAATTTTGCATTTATAAGCTGAAAAATATTACAGATAATTTTTATGCATGTTTCACATAGCTTCATTACATAATCAGAGTGCCAAACCAAGGAAATAACTTTGGTAAAATACTAGTAACAAAATTATAGACTTATTGTCATTTCACTGCTGTTTCCACTATATCTCCCTTCCCCCAGTGTCCTATGCATGTAGTTGGCATTGCAATTGCATTCAGATCTCCTTGGTTTCTTCAAATCTGTGACAATTTCTTTGACTTCCCTTGAATTTCATGACTTTGACACTTCTGAAGATTAATAGTTGATTTTTTTTGGTAGAATGTCCCTCTGATAGGGTTTGTTTGATATGTTATGTTATGATTAGGTTAGATTGTGGAAAGGTAAGAATACTGCAGAAGTGATATCCTTTTCTCACTGCATCATATCAAGGGCTGCAGGATAGAGTTATGTCTTATCAATGGTAAGGTTAACCTTATCACTTGATTAAAATGGTGTATGCCAGATTCCTCCCCTGTAAAGTTAAGATATTTTCCTTTGCAATGCATAATTATTAGGAGGAAAGTAATTTCAGACTATGCAGATATCTCATTTCTAATGAAATCTTCATCCATAATTTTTAGCAACCATCAAATTATTGGGTCCACAACAATTATTACTGTGATGCTCTAACGGCGATTTTACACTTCTCTCATTCCATTTTTTACTTAGTATTTTTTGTGAAAAAGAGCTATCTCGGGGTGCCTGGGTGGCTCAGTTGGTTAAGTGGCTGCCTTCAGCTCAGGTCATGACTCAGGGTTCTGGGATCAAGCCCTGCATCAGGCTCCTGGGATCAAGCCCTGTGTCAGGCTCCTTGCTCACTGGGGAGTCTGCTTCTCCCTTTCCCTTGCCCCTTCCCCTGCTTGTGCACATGCTCTCTGTCAAACAAATAAATAAATAAAATCTTTACAAAAAAAAAAAAAAAGAGCTCTTGCTCCTCCCAGTTCATTTATTAAATTATTTATTTATATTCATATTTACTTGTAGATATTCATTTTATTCTGCAGGTTATAATCAATAATATTGTTATTTAGTTTGGTGTACATAGTATCAGACTTTGGCCATTAGCAGTGACTTTCAGGCTTATTCCTATGCCTTCCAATACAGCCTCATCTTTTAAGAACATGCCCTTACTTTTTTGGAATACCAGATGTCCCAGGCTTCTCTTGTATTTCCCCTGCCTGACCCCTGGAGGTAATGACTTCTCTAAGGAGATCTATTGGAAAATAATATTTAGAAATTAAGACTTGGGAACTATTTCATTGCTACTAATGTGTCATGGCTAATTAGTTTTCTTACTATACAGGGCTATGAAGCACAAGTATGTATACAACTCATGCATACACACATTATACTTAATTCTGTATCTATACGTATTCTGTATGTGTATGTTTAGAAAGTGAATTGATTCTAATACCTCTAGTTGAAACTCGGTGTTATTTCTAGTCTTCAAAATTTCTTTATTTGCAACTCCTTTCTTTGCAATGAAAAACTTGGTTCTCAGTACCGAAAAATATTTACCTATTTCTTCATTTCCCATATGCATATAAAGTAATTTCAGGATTGCTAAAGAAATTTACTAACTAGGAAATATAGTATTTGTGTGATATAGTTTTTTAAGTCTTTATCCATACAGTATCTACAAAAATGCTATTTTTCAAAATTGATTTTGCTATGTTGATTTTGTATCCTACAACTTTATGTTTTATGACCTTGGTAAAACCATAAAATTATTTCTTGAGACTTTTTGTACTTTGGGTTTTCAGCATATTCAACCATGTTGTGTGCCAAAAGAGATAGGTTTATTTTTCACTTTCCAGTCTATATGCATTCATTTTTTCCTTGCCTAATTGCACTAACTGGGACTTCCAGTAGAATGTTGACAACACTTACACAGTAATTTAAGTAACTCAAAAGATGTCACAGAACAGGTATATTTTACCTGTTCTTTCTATACTATACTATACTATACTATACTATAGGTGTGTTATGCTTTTCTATACTCTACTGTTACTATATTCTACCTATATCAGGTAAAGCTTTGATAATAGCAATATGTGTGTCAGGAGCTTGAGAGACGTCAAAGTGCAGTTCTATAGTGCCCTTCTTACTCACATAAGATGCACTTTGTCTCCAGATTAAATAATCAAAATTTGTACAAAAAATCTTGGCCTCTCTTTTCTCTGAGGGCACACTAAGGAGTGGGGCCCCGAGCTCTCGGCTCCTCCGGGCCAGAGAATAGGAGGCCACCATTTTCATTCCCGTCCTCCAGAACTCTACAGAAAGCATTCAGGGGACAAAAACTCCCGAAAGCGAACCTGAGCAGATTACTTAGCCGGGCCACTGGTAAGGGCGGTACAATTTCGCCTCCGGCAAAGACAGTTGAGAATCACTACAACAGGCCCCTCCCCCAGAAGATCAATAAGAAGTCCAGCCAAGACAAAGTTCATATACCAAGGAGAGCATCAGAATTCCAGTGGAGGAGAAAGCAAAGCACAGAACTCATGGCTTTCTCCCCATGATTCTTTAGTCTTGCAATTAATTTATTTTTTTTAATTTTATGTATTTTTTTCTTCTGCTAAATTTTTTTAACTTTTACGCTTTGATTTTTAATGTTTTAAACTAGTTTATCTAATATATATATATCTATCTAATATATATATATTAGATAGATATATATATATATAAAAATTAGAAAAACAAAGAAAAAGTTTCAAAAAGAATATACATATATATTTTTTCTTTTTGATACTTTTTCTTTATTTGTTTTTCTTTTAAATTTTTTTTTTCTGAACTTCTTTTTATCCCCTTTCTCCCTCCCACGATTTGGGGTCTCTTCTGATTTGGTTAAAGCACGTTTCTTGAGGTCTTTGCCACCCTTTCAGTATTTATTTGCTCCTTCATATACTCTTATCTGGACAAAATGACAAGGCGGAAAAACTCACCACAAAAAAGAGAACAGGAGGCAGTACTGAAGGCTAGGGACCTAATCAATACAGACATTGGTAAAATGTCAGCTATAGAGTTCAGAATGACAATTCTCAATTTTCTAGCCAGGCTCGAAAAAAGCATGGAAGATATTAGAGAAACCCTCTCGGGAGATATAAAAGCCCTTCTGGAGAAATAAAAGAACTAAAATCTAACCAAGTTGAAATAAAAAAAGCTATTAATGAGGTGCAATAAAAAATGGAGGCTCTTACTGCTAGGATAAATGAGGCAGAAGGAAGAATTAGTGATATAGAAGACCAAATGGCAGAGAATAAAGAAGCTGAGCAAAGAGGGACAAACAGCTACTGGACCATGAGGAGAGATAAGCGACACCATAAGAAGAAACAACATTAGAATAATTGGGATTCCAGAAGAAGAAGAAAGAGAGAGGGGAACAGAAGATTAATTGAAGAGAATTATTGTAGAGAATTTCCCTATTTAGCAAGGGGAACAAGCATTAAAATCCAGGAGGTGCAGAGAACCCCCCTCAAAAATCAATAAGAATAGGGCCACACCCCATCATTTAATAGTAAAATTTACAAGTCTTAGTGACAAAGAGAAAATCCTAAAAGCAACCCAGGAAAAGAAGTCTGTAACATACAATGGTAAAAATAGTACATTGGCAGCAGACTTATCCACAGAGATCTGGAAGGCCAGAAAGAACTGGAATGATATATTCAGAGCACTAAATGAGAAAAACATGCAGCCAAGAATATTATATCCAGCTAGGCTATCATTGAAAATAGAAGGAGAGATAAAAAGCTTCCAGGACAAACAAAAACTGAAAGAATTTGCAAACACCAAACCAACTTTATGGGAAATATTGAAAGGGGTCTTCTAAGCAAAGAGAGAGCCTAAAAGTAGTAGATCAGAAAGGAACAGAGACAATATACAGTAACAGTCATCATACAGGCAATACAATGGCACTAAATTCATATCTCTCAATAGTTACCCTGAATGTTAATGGGCTAAAAACCCCAATCAAAAGACACAGGGTATCAGAATGGATAAAAAAACCAAAACCCATCAATATGTTGCCTACAAGAAACTCATTTTAGACCTGAAGACACCTCCAGATTTAAAGTGAGGGGGTGGAAAATAATTTACCATGCTAATGGACATCAGAAGAAAGCTGGGGTGGCAGTCCTTATATCAGATCAATTAGATTTTAAGCCAAAGACTATAATAAGAGATGAGGAAGGACACTATATCATACTCAAAGGATCTGTCCAACAAGAAGATCTAACAATTTTAGATATCTATGCCCCTAACGTGGGAGCAGCCAACTATATAAACCAATTAATAACAAAATCAAAGAAACACATCACCAATCATACAATAATAGTAGGGGACTTAAACACTCTCCTCACAGAAATGGACAGATCATCCAAGCAAAAGATCAACAGGGAAATAAAGGCCTTAAATGACACACTGGACCAGATGGACATCACAGATATATTCAGAACATTTCATCCCAAAGCAACAGAATACACATTTTTCTCTAGTGCACATGGAACATTCTCCAGAATAGATCACATCCTGGGTCCTAAAACAGGTCTCAACTGGTATCGAAAGATTGGGATGATTCCCTGCGTATTTTCAGACCATAATGCTCTGAGGCTAGAACTCAATCACAAGAGGAAATTTGGAAAGAACACAAATACATGGACACTAAACAGCATCCTTCTAAAGAATGAAAGAAGAATTGAAAAAATTCATGGAAACAAATGATAATGAAAACATAACGGTTCAAAACCTATGGGACACAGCAAAGGCAGTCCTGATAGGAAAATATATAGTGGTACAAGCCTTTCTCAAGAAACAAGAAAGGTCTCAAATATACAACCTAACCTTCCACCTAATGGAGCTGGAGAAAGCACAAGAAAGAAACCCTAAACCCAGCAGGAGAAGAGAAATCATAAAGATAGGAGTAGAAATCAATGAAATAGAAACCAAAAAAAAAAAAAAAAAAAAAAAAAAGAACAAATCAGCGAAACTAGGAGCTGGTTCTTTGAAAGAATTAATAAGATTGATAAACTCCTTGCCAGAGTTATCAAAAAGAAAAGAGAAAGGACCCAAATAAATAAAATCATGAATGAAAGAGGAGAGATCACAACTAACACCAAAGAAATACAAACAATTATAAGAACATACTATGAGCAACTCTACGCCAACAAATTTGACAATCTGGAAGAAATGGATTCATTCCTAGAGACATATAAACTACCACAACTGAACTAGGATGAAATAGAAAACCTGAACAGACCCATAACCAGTAAGAGATTGAAACAGTCATCAGGAATCTCCAAACAAACAAAAGCGCAGGGCCAGATGGCTTCCCGGGGGAATCCTACCAAACATTTAAAGAAGAACTAATTCCTATTCTCCTGAAACTGTCCCAAAAAATAGAAATGGAAGGAAAACTTCCAAACTCATTTTATGAGGCCAGCATCACCTTGATCCCCAAGCCAGACAAGGACCCCATCAAAAAAGAGAGCTATAGACCAATATCCTTGATGAACACAGATGCGAAAATTCTCACCAAAATACTAGCCAATAGGATTCAACAGTACATTAAAAGGATTATTCACCACGACCAAGTGGGATTTATTCCAGGGCTGCAAGGTTGGTTCAACATCCACAAATTGATCAATGTGATATACAACACATCAATAAAAGAAAGAACAAGAACCATATGATACTCTCAATAGATGCTGAAAAAGCATTTGACAAAGTACAGCATGCCTTCCTGATCAAAACTCTTCAAAGTGTAGGGATAGAGGGTGCATATCTCAATATTATCAAAGCCATTTATGAAAAACCCACCACAAATATCATTCTCAATGGAGAAAAACTGGGAGCTTTTCCGCTAAGGTCAGGAACACGGCAGGGATGTCCATTATCACCACCGCTAGTCAACATAGTACTAGAAGTCCTAGCCTCAGCAATCAGACAACAAAAGGAAAATAAAGGCATCCAAATCAGCAAAGAAGAAGTCAAACTATCACTCTTTGCAGATGATATGATACTATATGTGGAAAACCCAAAAGACTCCACTCCAAAACTGCTAGAACTTATACAGGAATTCAGTAAAGTGTCAGGATATACAATCAATGCACAGAAATCAGTTACATTTCTCTACACCAACAACAAGACAGAAGAAAGAGAAATTAAGGAGTCAATCCCATTTACAATTGCACCCAAAACTTTAAGATACCTAGGAATAAACCTAACCAAAGAGGCAAAGAATCTATACTCATAAAACTACAAAGTACTCATGAAAGAAATTGAGGAAGACACAAAGAAATGGAAAAATGTTCCATGCTCCTGGATTGGAAGAACAAATATTGTGAAAATGTCTATGCTACCTAAAGCAATCTACACATTTAATGCAATCCCTATCATTTCCCAATCATTTTTTTCAAAGAAATGGAACAAATAACCCTAAATTTATATGGAACCAGAAAAGACCTTGAATAGCCAAAGAAATATTGAAAAAGAAAGCCAAAATTGGTGGCATCAGAATTCCGGACTTCAATCTTTATTACAAAGCAGTCATCATCAAGACGGCATGGTACTGTCACAAAAACAGACACATAGATCAATGGAACAGAATAGAGAGCCCAGAAATAGACCCTCAACTCTATGATCAACTAAACTTTGACAAAGCAGGAAAGCATTTCCAATGGAAAAAAGACAGCCTCTTCAATAAATGGTGTTGGCAAAATTGGATGGCCACATGCAGAAAAATGAAATTGGACCATTTCCTTACACCACACACGAAAATAGACTCAAAATGGATGAAGGACCTCAATGTGAGAAAGGAATCCATAAAAATCCTTGAGGAGAATACAGGCAGCAACCTTTTTGACCTCAGCCGCAGCAACATCTTCCTAGGAACATCGCCAAAGGCAAGGGAAGCAAGGGCAAAAATGAACTACTGGGATTTCATCAAGATCAAAAGCTTTTGAACAGCAAAGAAAACAGTTAACAAAACCAAAAGACAACTGACAGAATGGGAGAAGATATTTGCAAATGACTTATCAGATAAAGGACTAGTGCCCAAAATCTATAAAGAACTTAGCAAATTCAATGCTGATAGAACAAATAATCCAATCAAGAAATGGACAGAAGACATGAACAGACACTTCTGTAAAGAAGACATCCAGATGGCCAACAGACACATGAAAAAGTGCTCCATATCACTCAGCAACATGGAAATACAAATCAAAACCACAATGAGATACCACCTCACACCAGTCAGAATGGCTAAAATTAACAAGTCAAGAAATGACAGATGCTGGCAAGGATGCGGAGAGAGGGGAACCCTCCTACATTGTTGGTGGGAATGCAGGCTGGTGCAACCACTCTGGAAAACAGCATGGAGGTTCCTCAAAAAGTTGAAAATAGAACTACCCTATGACCCAGCAATTGCACTATTGGGTATTTACCCTAAAGATACAAATGTAGTGATCCAAAGGGGCACATGCACCTGAATGTTTATAGCAGCAATGTCTACAATAGCCAATCTATGGAAATAACCTAGATGTCTATCAACAGATGAATGGATCAAGAAGAAGTGGTATATATACACAATGGAATACTATGCAGCCATCAAAAGAAAGGAAAGCGGTATCATGCTTAGTGAAATAAGTCAATCAGAGAAAGACAACTATCATATGATCTCCCTGATATGAGGAAGTGGAGATGCAATGTGGGGGGTTGGGGGGTAGGAGAAGAATAAATGAAACAAGATGGGATTGGGAGGGAGACAAACCATAAGTGACTTTTTTTTTTTTTTAACCATAAGGGACTCCTAATCTCACAAAAGAAACTGAAGGTTGCTGGGTGGAGGGGGGTTGGGAGAGGGGGGTGGGGTCATGGACATTGGGGAGGGTATGTGCTATGGTGAATGCTGTGAAGTGTGTAAACCTGGCAACTCACTCACCTGTACCCCTGGGGATAAAAATACATTATATGTTTATAAAAAAATTTAAAAATTAAAATAAAAACAAAAACAAAACAAACAAACAAAAAATCTTGGCCTCAGGAGAGCTCATGAACTTCTCAACAGGGTCTCTAATGGCCCACTGGCCATATAACCAAATCAGGCTGTCTAAAGAATTACACAAGTTAAAAGCCATACTGCTCTTGGTGACACTGAGGGAGTTTCAGACTTTAAACAGAATTATGTAATTATAACCATAATTATAATTAATCAATATATTAATATATTGATATTAAGAAATATATTAATTATAATAATGTGATTATAATTAATTAATATAATTATAGTAGCAATTACAATCACTAGGTAATTTGTCAGTGGATCCACAAAGTTTATCTGATCTAAGAATCAAAGTTAGATATCCAGTAATGCCTAGAGATAAATACAGACATGACTCAATTCAGGTGTGAAACAGGTTGTCCTATAAATATTATATTCCAAGAATAAGTAGTTTTTTTTTAAAAATCATAAAGGGATGCTTAATTTTATTAAGGCATGTTCTGCACCTACTAAGATGATCATATTTTTTCTTCTCTAGACATTCTATTTGGTGAATGATATTGATTTGAATGTTAGACCAACTTTAAATTTCTGGGATAAATCTACTTGATTGTAATATATTTTTAAATATGATATGCTAATTTTTTATGATTTTAGTATCTGTGTTTATGAGGGACAAAGATCTGTAACTATCTTGTATTATTATTATCTTATATGATAATCCATCCTGATATGAGTTGAAGAGTTCTTTTTCATTGGAATTTTTTCTTTTTACATATTTAATAAAATTCTTCCATTAAATTATAATTTTTTAAAGATTTTTTTACTGTGATTATAATACTTTTAATATATATAGTATCATTCACACTATTTATTTTTTCAGTGAATTTTAGTAGTTTTTGCTTTTTCAGTCATTGTTCCCTTTTATCTAAGTGTTTAAGATATGGCCATAGAATTATTTGTAGAACTTCTTTATTATCCTTATAAATTGAGTCTTCTCTCCTTTTCCTTAGCCAATTTGCCTAGGCATTTATTAATTTTACTAATCTTTTCAAAGAACCACGTTTCAGTTCTGTTGATTTTGTGTTGTTTTGCTTCTTCAATTTCTTTTATTTCTGCTCTTGTCTTTGTAGTTTCCTTCCTCATTCTTATTCGGATTTGATTTTCTCTTCTTTCTCTACTTAAAGTAGAAGCTTAGCTTACTTATTCTAGGCTTTTTTTTTTTTTTAAGATTTTATTTATTTATTTGAGAGAGAGATATAGAGAGATCACAAGTAGGTAGAAAGGCAGGCAGAGAGAGAGGGGGAAACAGGCTCCTTGCTGAGCAGAGAGGGCCATGCGGGACTCGATCCCAGGACCCTGAGATCATGACCTGAGCCAAAGGCAGAGGCTTTAACCCACTGAGCCACCCAGGCGCCCCACTTATTCTAGGCTTTCTTAAGTTCTCACAAAGGCATTAAGTGCTATACATTTCACCATAAATCATCTATGATCTGTATACAAGTTAACATGTTGGGTTTTTTTTTCTTTCATTTTTATACAATGAAGAATATATTTTAATTTCCCTTGAGACTACGTATTTGACCCATGGTATACAAGTGTGATGTTTAGCTTCCAAATGGAGATACATAGCTATGTATCTATCTATATATATCATTCTATTATTGATTTTTATTTAATTCCCTTGTGTTTTAAGGTTATACTTTGTATAGATTCTGTTGTTTTATATTTGTTAAATTGTGTTTTAAGGCCGAAAATATGTTTTTTCTTGGTTTATGTTACATGTGTACTAAAAAAAAATGAGTGTTCTGCTTTTGTTGTGTGGAATTTTCTACAAATGTCAATCAGCTCTAATAGGTTAATAATCTTTCACAGATCCACTATGTCCTGATGATTTTCTTTGTGTTCTATCAATTACTGAGAGAAAAGTACTACAATCTTCAACTGTAATTGTAGATATGTCTCTTTTTTGTTTCAGTACAGTCAGTTTTTGCTTCATTGTTTTGAAGCTCTGTTGATAGGTGCATATACATTTATATTAGTTATGCCTTCTTGATTAATGGACTTTGGCATTATGAAATTGGACAGTTTATCCCTGATGATATTCTTCCTTTGAGTCTACTTCATCTGATATTAATACAGTTATATAGCTGCTTAGATTGATGTCAAAATACTATATCTTTATTCATCTTTACACTTACAAAATAACTTTATTAATATATAATTTACATCCATAAAATTCAGTTACCTAATTTCACAGTTTAGTTCTTTAATATATTCATACAGTTATATGAATATTTGATATTCACCACAATCTAATTTTAAGACATTTTATTAACCCTAAAAGAAACCCCATGCCTACTAGAAGTCATTCCTTCTTATTTCTCCACTTTCTCACCAATACTTACTGTCATCTGTCTTTTTAATTTTATCTTTTCTGTTTTAAGTGGGTGGCTATTGATATTTCCTTGTGGTCTTAATTTACATTTCCCTAATGACTAGCGAAGTTGAGCATCTTTTCATGCTCTTATTGACCATTAGTATATCGTCTTTAGAGAAATGTCTATTCAGATTGCACATTTTAAAATTAGGTTGTCTTTTTAGTATTGAATTATAATTATTCTTTACATATTCTGAATATGAGTCTCTGATCAGATATTTTTGCAATTTTTATTCCATTTTTTGAGCTGCATCTTTGTGACTACATCTTTTAAAACACAAAAGTTTTCATTTGGGTGAAGTCCAGTTTATCTCTTGTTGTTATTGTTTTTGGAGTCACACTTAAGAAACCATTTTCTAATACAAGATCATGAAAATATCTTGTTTTCTTTTATAGAGTTAGCTCTTACCTTTGGACCTGTGGCTCATTTTGTTTTTGTTTTCTGTTTATATATTTTTAACAATTTTAGTTTTATTTATTTATTTGTTTATTTATTTATAGAGCAGGAGGAAGGACAGAGGGAGAGAGAGAGAGAGAGAGAACCTCAAGCAGACTCTGTACTGAGTGCAGAAGCCAACACAAAGCTCCATCTCACAACCCTGAGATCATGACCTGAGCTGAAACCAAGAGGCAGACACTTATCTGACTGAGCTGGCCAGGCTCCCTCATGACTCATTTGAATTAAGTTTTGTATACTATTGTGAGATAGTTGTCCAATTTCATGCTTTAGCATGTGACTTACCAGATGTTCTGTCACTATGCATCGCAAAAGCTTTTATTTTCACCTTAACTTGTCTTAGCACCCTTGTTGAAAATTCTCCTTATATTAATTATTTATATATTTATGTTAACATGGATTTTTGAAGAATAGATTTGTGCCTTGCTTTTCTGTCCAACATAACAATTTCTGTCTTTTATTTGTGGGTCAGTTAGTTTATATGTAGTGTAACATTTTTTATTTTGTTGGATTCAAATCTTAGTAGCTATTTTCTATCTCTTCTGTCTTTTGTTATTCCCCCTCCCCCTTTTCCTGCTTTTTTAGATTGAGCATTTTTCATTGTTCTTTATTATCTTGTCTATTGACATTGTTAATACTTCTTTTTTAAAAAGTTTTATTGCTTGCTTTAAGTTTATAGTATACATCTTACATCTGTAGTCAATGCAATTTTCCTGTAACTTTAAATAATATTATGCCATTTTACATGTTAAGAATCTTAAAAAATGTATTCCAAAATTCTTATTGTGCTTTTTGTGTTAATGTTGTTATAAGATGTTCTTTTAATAATCATAAGCATAAGATGCACTTCTATCATTTATGCTTTATATAATCAGTTATATTTCAGAGCAATTAAAATATGAAAAAAAGTTTATTTTATCATCATTTATTATAGTTCAAATGTACTTCATTTGCTTGTGAACATTAACGTTTTTTATGGTGTCATATTCTTTCTTTTGAAGAACTTTTAACATCACGCATAAAATTGATCTACTTGCAATGAGTTCCTTCAGTGTTTCTCTGTAGAAACTTTATTTTGCTTCATTTTGAAAGGCTATTTCACTGGATGTAGAACTGGGTTGAATTTTTTTGACTTTAAAGACAGTCAGTTATATGTCCATACAAACTCTTATGTTTATTCCTTTGTATGTAATATTTGTTTTTTTCTCTTTTGTTTGAGTATGATACACTTAGGTGTGGTTTATTTGGTGTTTATTTTGTTTAATGTTTTCTTAGTTTCTTGTACTATGGTTTGATCTCTCATTAATTATAGAAAATTCTTGACTATTTTTTCCTCAAATATTTTTTCTTCTTATGCTCTCTTTCTTTCCTTTTTCTGGGTTGTCTAATGTATATATCAGACCATTTATTATTATCCCATGGCTCTTAGATTCTCCTCCACAGGCTGTGTGTGTGTGTGTGTGTGTGTGTGTGTGTGTGTTTATTTCTCTTTGTGATTTCTATTTCATGTTTCTATCTTTAAGTTCACTGGTTGTGAATTCAACTGTACTGAGTCTAGTTATGAGTCCATCAACTTTAGTCTTTTTCTAAATTAAAGATCTTATTTATTCATTTGATAGAGAGAGAGAGATGGAAGCAGAGAGAGCACAGCAGTGGGAGCAACAGAGGGAGAGTGAAAAGCAGGCTTCCCACTGAGCCAGGAGCCTGATGCTTGGCTCCACCCCAGGACCCGGAGATCATGACCTGAGCTGAAGGCAGACACTTAATGACTGAGCCACCCAGGCACCTGCCCCCCATGAATTAGTCTTAATCTTTGCTGTTGTGTCTATTTTTTTATTTTTAAGATTTCTATTTGATTCTTTTTTATAGTTTTCTTTTCTCTACTTAATAAACCCTTCTATTATTTCATGTTGTTCTCGCTCTCTCTCTTTTTTTTTTTTTTTTTTAGAACATTTAACACATTGAATTTTATACTCCAAGCTCTCTACCTGGAATGATGATGATCAAATCCTTAAAAACTGATGAAACCTCTGCATTAACCAGCCAAAACAGAGGATACCCCGATAAGAATAGATGTCAATAGTAAGAAACACACAGTGTGTGCTCATGCCTACCAGCTGATATCAGCTTTCAAAGAATCTACCCTGACTTATCATGTTTCTGTAAATATCATTTTTACATAGTGTTTTTAACAGATTTATTGAGATATAAATCTATACTCCATAAAATTTATACCACAAAATTTAATTGCACAAAGCATTTTTTGTTTATGCTTTACTGATTTGTATCTTTACTAAAAAAGAATTCACTGAAAAAATAAAATAAAATAAAAATAATTTACTCTTTTAAAAATACTAATTTGTGAATGTGTAGTATCTTTACTAAAAAGTAATTTACTTTTTAAAAATATTTACTTTTTTAAAAAAAATCACTTTTAGAAATTAATTCCGTTTTTTTTAGGATTTTATTTATTTATTTGACAGACAGAGATCACAAGTAGGCAGAAAGGCAGGGAGAGAGAGGGGAGGGGAAGCAGGCTCCCTGCTGAGCACTTAGTCTGATGTGGGGCTTGAACCCAGGACCCTGGGATCATGACCTGAGCTGAAAGCAAAGGCTTTAATCCACTGAGCCACCCAGCCACCCCAATAATTTACTTTTTTATTTTACTAAAAATAATCTACTTTTTAAAATAATTTGATTTTTAATAATTTGTCTTATCTTATATTTTCCATAGTTACTCATCTAGTCCCTCCATCTGGTAGATATTTTATAGTGTAGCTTTAACGAATAAGTATGTTGATTCTTAAATATTCTTAATCTACTTGAGTGTATATTTATATTTCAAAATCTGCAATATTCAGGGGTCTAAATACATGAAAACAGAACCAGGTAAAGCAATTAAAAAAAATCCTTATTACCAATTTTAGTAATATAGTTCTATAAAAATTTCCATAAGTCTAGGAATAGGATATTTCCATTCCAATAAAAGCAAAATGTTCAAAAATAAATACACACACATATATACAATATGCATACATCTATGCATGTATACAGTAAATATATCAAGTGTCCTACATTACTCAACTGAGAATTCGACTAAGCAAGATATATGCTCCCTCTAGTCCATGTTTAAAATAGACTGTTTTAGACATTTTGATATATCACAAATCTCCTGGAAATGTCAATACTCCAACATAAACAATCTCCAGAATTCCATTTTGTTAACCAGGCCCACACATTTTTTTAAAAATACCCCAAAATGCAGCACTAAGTTTAAAGATTTATTTTCTTCTCTTTACCAATTTTCTAAGGTAATTATAAGACTGAATTATTTTGTGTATACTCTTATAAATCTAGGACACATTCCTTAATCTCCATAACTCTATTCTTAACAGCCCTTCTAGTTATAACTCTGCTGTCAAGCATACTTTATTCCACTGAGACTGAAACTCTTTACACAATCTGCGTTAAAAATATTCATAAATCATCTAAAACACAGCTGTCTGTATTTTCAGTCAGGAATGACAAAAATACTCCAGATGTAGCTCATATTTTTATCTTCACCAAGTTAAAGGGAAATAGGGTTAATCAAAGCAAGCCAATGTAGTTTGTCTTCTGTGTCACTAAATCTACAATTCTTTCATGTTTCTCCTTTTGGTATTTACTTCCTTCCATTATTCGGGTCTTCGATAGTCTTCAACCTTTATCATTTCTCCCTTGTCATACCTGGTAAGGATATATTATTTAAATGTTAGAGGAAATTAATTTCGAAGACCATTGTTTCCCCCTTTGGTTATTATGTAGGCATCCCTGAAGTCATACCTCGCCTAAATGCCCTATACGTGACAGCTTTAATCCTTTCGGAATCATCTTCCACTATAGTGTAGAGACTCTCATCAAAGAAAAACTCTTGAGGAGAATGAGCTTTAGAACAGTTGGCCTTCAGCTCATTACTGAAAGCTATCGAAGATGTGGAAAGAGTCCTGTTATTTTGCATGGTATTTTCTAAGATCTGAAGCATGTCATTTCTTTTTCTTTTTTAAAAAAAAATTATTTCTTTTCAGTGTTCCAAAATTCATTGTTTACGCACCCACCCAGTGCTTCAAGCAATATGTGCCCTCCATAATATTAACCACCAGCATGTCAATTCTTAATTCAACAAATATTGTGTTAAACACTGGGCCTTTGTTTAGAATGTATTAGTGATTATGAGAGATAAGGTCTCTACTGTTATTTGGTTTACAAGGGTGGCAAAAAAATAGATGTTATGAAAGTAAACATATGTACAAGACGATTACTAATGAGTATTATATTGACGCCATTTTCTTGTGTCCCGTCCCAATATAATATAATAAATTGTCTTTATGAAGGACCCTATACAGCAAAGAAACATATTGGTTACCTTACCGAAAACAGTTAAGAAAGTCCTCTCCATGAAGTTGGCATTGTCAGCGAGCCTGCATAATGAGAGAAAGCCAAGTAGTCCAAGAGAGAAGCGTTTTCCTTTCCGAAGCTCTGTCTTCAGGAGCAGCCAAAACAAATACTTTTAAGGAGAATAAACTCAGTGTATTAGAGAAACAATAAATGGGCCAGTGTGGCTCAAGCATAATGAATCCTGAGCAGGATATAATAATGTATGTACAGGGAAAAAAGCAAGGGGGAAGATCTTATAGTGTTATATAAACAAGATAAGAACTTTGGATTTTTATTTTCTAAGTAGGAGGATGATAATTCCTGGAATGTTTATATTAGGAAAATAGCATGACTTACATTTTAAAATATCATTCAGATTACTTCATGGAAAATGTATTGCAGATAGGGGAGTTGGAAACAGGAAGATCGGTTGTAAGGAAATTATATCCAGATCAGAAACGGTGGCTTGACATACAGTGAAGATGAAAGAAGAAAGAGGTATGAGATATATTTAAGAACTATCATAAGATGGATTTGATACCTTTGGAGTAAAATATATTTGGCTTGAATAGTTCTCTAAAACTGACTAGTTATGGGACTTGGATCTAGGCAATTTTTCTGACATTCTATTCAGGCAACTAAGTAGTCCTAACAGGATCAATGTGTGATAGATTGCAAAAATGACAAATTCTTCTCATCTCTGCACCTATGCTCTGGTGGTGTGATTTTGCAGCTCTTCCTTTTAAGAAATGGTGACGATTAATTCATTCCTTGATTCTGGGTTGGCTATGCCACTTTTATTGGCCAATAGAACATTAGCAGTATGATGTGAGCAGAGTCTAAACAGCTGGTGCACACGGAGATTTTCCCTCTACTTACACTCTTTAAATCCCTGCTGCCACCAACATGTGGCAAAGCCCTGACTGCCTCCTGTATGATAGGCAACATGTGGTCCAGTCACTTCTGTCATCACCAACTAAAGTCAGCCAACCCAAGCCGCAGAGCCTTCCAACTACTGGCAGGTGACTGTGTTTACTAAGTGATCTTGGTTGAGACCAGCAGAGGTGGTTAAGACCAACCCACCTGAGACTACGCCAAATTGTTAACACGCAGAACGTGAGGTAAATAAATGGTTGCTTCAAGCCACTAAGTTTTGGGGTGGTTCATTATAAAGCAATAGGTAAATGATACATAGAGTTAGTGAGAATTAGGGTTGGAGAGGATAAAAATCTAATTACAGTTAGTGAGTGGAAACATGGGAAGCATAAAGTTCCCCATGGTAACTTATAATATGTATTAGAAGATGACAATGAATGACTATATTTGTTTTAAGTCAAGGGAAATAGTTAACTGAGATTATGATGGAAATAAATAAAGGCTATTCATTTTTAAGAAAGTGAAGGAATCGGGCACCTGGGTGGCTCGGTGGGTTAAGCTGCTGCCTTCGGCTCAGGTCATGATCTCAGGGTCCTGGCATGGAGTCCCGCATCGGGCTCTCTGCTCAGCAGGGAGCCTGCTTCCTCCTCTCTCTCTCTCTGCCTGCCTCTCTGCCTACTTGTGATCTCTCTCTGTCAAATAAATAAATAAAATCTTAAAAAAAAAAAAAGAAAATGAAGGAATCTATACAACATGCAAGGGATCTTGAAATACATATTTTGGGCCCAGTGGTTCATAAAACCAATATATACTTAGGTTAACTGGGATTCCTTAAAGCATAATTCCAGTCTTCATCTTACATTTAAAAGGAATTTGAGGGGCGCCTGGGTGGCTCAGTGGGTTAAGCCACTGCCTTTGGCTCAGGTCATGATCTCAGGGTCCTGGGATCGAGTCCCGCATCGGGCTCTCTGCTCAGCGGGGAGCCTGCTTCTCTCTCTCTCTCTCTCTGCCAGCCTCTCTACCTACCTGTGATCTCTCTCTGTCAAATGAATAAATAAAATCTTTAAAAAATAATAATAATAAATAAAAGGAATTTGAAGTTTTGCAGTAGTAAAAAGTATAGACACATACTGTAACATGTTAACCTAGAAAACATACTAGAAATGTTATTCACTGAGACTATTTAAATGTATAATAAATCATTTTAGAATTTAACGATTTATTCTTAAAGTCACGTAAATGAAAAAGTATTGCCAGTCTTTTTTCCAATTGCAGAAGGAAAGATGGGCTTTGGCGTGAACAATTTTGTGGATTTCTCTCAAGATCTAGCTTTTGTTAAATGAAGTTCTATTTCTGGTAAAATAGAATCCAAATTCTAGTAAACCAACTCATAAAATACAGTTTACAATATAAATGTTATTTAATTAGATGTGCTTAATTCCTAGATATTGCATTCATACATCAGAAACAGAAAGAATATTGTCTTTGGTTCTAAATCTAGAAATTGCCTATTATTTTGGCTTGATCAAATCATTTTGTCTGCCATGTCTCTTTTTTCCCCAGTATACATAAGAATGTTGAATTAGAGTCTCTAAAGTACTTTTCCAAGATTCTATGATTAATGACAGTGGTTCCTATCTTCAATTTCATATAATCCAACATATACTAACCATTTAATTAACAATACCACTACTCTCACATGAATAATTCTTGTTTGCTTATGTAATTATGTACACATAAGGGGACCAATTCATTAAGACCCATTCTTCTTTGTGGCTGTAAGCAGTGAATGGCCCAGACATCAGTTTATACCATCTATTCAATATAAGCTTCTTCCCAATCAATATTATGTGGTCACTTGTCAAGAGAATGCAACCAAGAATGATCACCACAGGTGCACCTTCAACCTTGTTATCAATTTTCCATCTTTGATTTATAAAATATACCATGATTTCCAATTAATGTTTTCAGCTGTGTTTGATTGCTTCAATGTTTAAAGGGTTTCATTATTGATTTGTTTTAATGGCAAATCACATGTAGCATCCAAATTATGCTATGCAAGTTTTTAGAACATGTGAATATGTTTCTTGAATTTGGTTTTCTTTATCCTTATAATAGAACAAAAGACTACAAAACCACTTTCATTCATACATAGCATTTTGATTACTGCATTGTTTGGTATTATTAAAAAAGGAAAAGATTAAATTACCCTGAGGGGAGGAGAATTAGGATATAATACCAAATAACCGAGGTAGGCTTCTTAAAGGTTGTGGTTTCTAAAAGTGGTAATAGATTAGTCAGGCACAGAGGCAAAATTGGAGACTAATTTCTGGATCTGATTTGAAGGCTCCAAAGACTAATCAAGATAAAAGAATCACTTCTAGCTTATAAGCTGGAATTCCCTTATTAATGTAATCTTTTGTGAAAGGCATTTTCTCAGAAAAGAATTAAAATGCATCTCCCCAACCTGTAAATGGTCATATTAACTAATTCACACATATTTTATTTTTTATTAGCATGTGGAAGTTAAATTTCTTAGCTGAAAATACTGTTTGATTTAATGCTTATCAAAATGGAACAAATAAATTCTATGAATTAATGGCACCTTTAGCTATTAGGAGTAGAAATCTAGACTGGCAGCATCTGGTCTACTAAGAAGTCAAAATTGAGGTCAGTGCAGCCTGGGGCAGAAAATGTGGGTGCAAATGCCTTTCTTGTGAATAAGTCTAAGAGTGCCAGAGCTCACCCTATCCTCATGATGCACCCTGTGCTCCCATCCTTAGATCCCATTCAGGATCTCACTCAGAAGCTAAGATACAGCTGTAGCAGCTGTTTTTAAGATGTGCCACTGAAGATTCAGATTTGCCAGAGTTTGGGGATCACTAACTTGGACTAATTATCCTAGAAGAAAGTGATCCATGAAAAGCCAGAATCTGGGATTCAGTAAATATAGAGGTCTTTATTTATTTTTTAAAGATTTTATTTATTTTTTAGGAGACAGGGAGCGAGACCGAGAGATTGAGAAAACGAGTCAGGGGGAGGGGCAGAGGGAGAAGCAGACACCCTGCTCAGCAGGGAGCCGGTGTCAGGACTCAATCCCAGGACCTCAGGATTGTGACCTGAGCAGAAGGCAGATGCTTAACCAACTCAGCCACCCAGGCACCCTACAGAGCTCTTAATAAAGAAAACAGCATCTTTCCATGATGTGCTTCAGAGGAGTAACTACAGCAGCAAACATGCAAACCACAGCACAAGGGTGTTAATAAGACTTCAAATGAATAATCGAAATCCAGCTGGGGGCAGGTAAAGGATATGAAGGAAAATAGATATTGTTAAGAGACAAATAATGCAAGTTAGAAAAAAAAGAGGACAGTTTTTTGTTTTGTTTTGTGCTGCTTTTAGTTAGAGGTTAAAAATATCGTAGAAGTCTATGCAAATGGGGATATATTCTCTATTAAGAACTACCTCAATTTACTTTTTTCTAGTGGGGACAATATTCTTTAACATGATTGGGGCAATTATAATTTATATGAAATAAATTAGTGTAGTGTAATAATAACCTGAATTCATTGATTATTTGCCACTTCTTTGATGTCTTTGTTATTTTGTTTGCTTCACATGTTAGTATACCTACAACAGAAATTCATCTCACACTAATTGTGTCCTTCTGTCTTACAATTGCTAAGAGGCAGGTAATTTTGATGTAACTGCTAAAAATTTTCTGTTGATGTCTTCTGGTAAGATCGAGAAAAAACTAGAAAGAGTGAGTCTTAAATTGAATATATTAAATATTTTACACCAAATATTGCTACTTCCTTACAGGCAAGCCAGGGCCATAACATATACTTCTAACTAATTTATCCATTGCAATTCCATTAATATGTTTTTAACTTACTTAAGTGAAAATTATCTAAGGCTGAGCCTTTCTGATAGCTACTTTCAACTAAAAACCTGGGTTCAAATGGACCTAAAAGAAATCTTGAGTCAGGAATCTTATTTTCTTCTCTTTATTCTTCTCCAAATTTTCAAAGTTTTTGGAAAAATATTAAGAGTGAGAATTTGCCTAGTCGTAGAAATCATTATAGAACACTTGATAAGAATACAGAATTTTAAGACCTTCCTCTGGAAATTCTGATATATATTTTGGGAGAAATTATTGTTTTGTTTTGTTTTTGTTTTTCTTTTCTTTTCTTTTCTTTTTTTTTTAAGATTTTATTTATTTATTTAACAGAGAGAAATCACAAGTAGACGGAGAGGCAGCCAGAGAGAGAGAGAGAGAGGGAAGCAGGCTCCCTGCTGAGCAGAGAGCCCGATGCTGGACTCAATCCCAGGACCCTGAGATCATGACCCGAGCCAAAGACAGCAACTTAACCCACTGAGCCACCCAGGCGCCCCTTGTTTTGTTTTTCAAAATGATCTGTAGGTTATTTTATGATTAGACAACTCTGAGTAGATTTCTTTATAGATTTTCTAGTTGATGTGGAGATGGGTGGCAGAGAAGGTTTTGAAGGGGTAAAGAAGAAATCTATTTGGTAAAGATCTCTATCGTTCTACCTCCCCCAAGATGACCAACATCGGATATGGGATATTGAATATGTGAAAACTTACAAAAACAGCTGGCCAGGTAAAGATGGGCATCAGTAATCTGGTCCAGGTGCACAGTTTGATAGTACAGAGCAGTCAGGCTATCCAGCCTCACTGGGTAAAGGGATCTACATGTTCCAGCTTAGAAATGATTGATTCCAACCATTCAAATCAGTTCGATACTGGATGACAGTAGAGATTCAGGTTAACTAAAGTGTTCAGAAGGCAGTGCAATCCAGTAGACATTGCCTCTTCTAATTTTTTATATCCACCAGATAGCAAGTACTTTTATGACAAAGACCGTCACATTTACCATGAAGAATATATGAGTAACCCACTAAATACAGTCGACCCTTATTATATGTGGATTCCATGTTTACAAATTCACTTTTTATTTGCAACCTCAAAGGCAATGCTCACAGACCTTTTGCCATCATTCGTGGACATGTGTAGAGTGGTCAAACATTGGGTCACCTAGTGTGCCCATTCCCCTCTGAGGTTGAACAAGGCAGTACTCTGCCTTCTTGTTTCAACTCTCCTACTATAAACAGTGCCCTTTTTACTATCTAGTAAGTGCCAAATTTTTGCATATTTTTGCTTTTTTATTGGTCATTACACTGTTCGAAAATAGCCCTTGAGTGTAATGTGGAACTGCTATGTAGTGTTGATAAGTACAAGAAAGCTGTGATCTGCCTTACAAAGAAAATCAATGTTAGGTAAGTCTTGTCCAGGCATGAGCTACAGTTTTGTTAGTTGTGAGTTCAGTGTTAATGAATCCACAGTATAGGCATACCTTAAAGATACTGCAGTTTCAGTTCCAAACCACTGCAATAAAGTGAATATGATAATAAAGCCAAGCCAAATTTTTTGTTTGTTTGTTTTCCCAGTGCATATAAAAGCACACTCACTATGCTATAGTCCAGTATACAGTAGCATTATGTCTGGAAAAACAAGGTACATACTTTAATGAAAAAACACTTTGTAGCTAAAATATACTAGCCATCATCTAAGCATTCAGTGAGTCTTAATCACTGATCACAGACCATGATAACAAATATAGTAATAATAAAAGAAGTTTGAAATATTACAAGCATTACCAAAATGTGACACAGGGACATGAAGTAAGAAAATGTTGTTGGAAAAATGGTGCCAACAGACTGGCTTGACCTAGGGTTGCCACAAATCTTCAATTTATAAAAAGTGTAATTCTTTGAAGTGCAATAAAGAGAAACACAATAAAATGAGATATTTCTGTGTATATTGAATAAAGTTCTTATAGACAGATATACACATAAAACAATATTGTATATTGATCAGTTGAAGAAAATATGACCAGAATCTTATAGAAACCTAACCTTCTATCTCCCCTAGGAGCCATGGTTCAGTATTTGCTAACTCAATGTTTGCAGTCACTTTATAGAACATAAATGAGAATCAACATTATTATTCGTGTTTATTATTATTATTATTTATTATTATTATTCGTGGATTATTCGTGTTTGCAATGATAATAAGGGACAAGAAAAATGGGTTCTGACTCAAATGAAGTAGTCTAAAACTTAGTTGTACCACTGTACCCTCCTCTCTACAAATACCTAGCCCTCTATCAAAGCAAGGTGGTTAAGTGTAAGACCCCATTTTTGAGGATAGTCTAGTGCCAGATAATTATTTCAGCATTCTTTCCTCTGAGATAAAGATGAAAGCAAAATTTCATCCCTAAATTCTGGGCCAACATGAAAGATAGAAAATGCTACCACTCAATAGTTTTACAAAAACCCAAGTGTCAACTCTAGAGTATTGAATCCAAGGAACTGCAATTTCCCCGAAGAAGGGAAGGCCAAGTGATCGGGCCCTGCTGTGAGTGCACATTGTGGTTGTATTGTGCATAGCCATCTACTACTATGTAACAAATCATCTCCAAAGATAGCAACTTATAACAAGTATCTATAACCTCATATAGTTTCTGAGTCAGGAATTCAGGAACAGCCTAGGTGGATGGTTCTGGCTCAAGACCCCTCACAAGGTTATAGTCAAATTGTAGACCAAGGCTTCAGTCATCTCAAGACTCAACCAGGGCTGAAGAATAAAACTTCTGAGTTCACTCAAGTTCTTGTTAGTAAGCTTCCATTCTTTGCTGGTTATTGACCAAAGGGCCCCATTCTTCATTACTTAGTCCTTTCTACAGGCTGTCTGAGTGTCCTTACAATATATCAGCTTGCCTCCCTGAGAACAAGTGACCACACACACACATACACACTCATAGGCACACACACAGAATCAAGATAGAAGCAGTAGTTTTGAGATCCCAAACTTAGAAATGATACACCCATCTCTTTTGCCATATTCTGTTGATCACACAAGCTCTGGTACAATCCAGGAGGAAATTACACAAAAGTAAGAATGCCAAGGGTGAGGATAAATGGGTAATATCTCTGAGGCTGACTACTACAATGCAGTTTGTGAAAGTTTTAGTAAGGTGATAACGAAACCTGAAGGGGGAAGGGAGCCTACCAGTAGGGAAAATGGACTAACAAATAAAGGAGAGAGGACAATATCAGATACATAGTATAGAAATACGATGGAGAGGACCTCTATTGACAAATGTGACCTGATGGAGCCTGAGGAAATTAGTTGACTGCAAGAGTGGTTAAAATGGGAGGAGGAAGACAGAAAATGTGAAGAAAAATAGATAACATTAGTACTTGACTTAGGTAAAATCTGATTCATGGAGAACAACTTAGCCTTGCCAAACCCAGTTACAAACAAAAATAAAAACAAAAGTCCCCACAAAAAGCAGAGGGTTTTTTTTTTTTTTTCTTAAGTTAGTAAGTAAATGGATTAAAATTCTGATTAAAATAGGTGATACAAGGTTTTAGTCAAATGCATCTACTTTTATTCAAGAAAACACTATCTAATAACATAATTACCCAAACTAGTTATCCAACTCTTAGATGAAGAGGTTTCTTATCTAATTTCTGGACTCTTGCATAGGTCTAAACAGACATTTATTACTGGTCCTTGTGCTTGAACAGGGAGGGCTACAAGATTTTTTTTTTTTTACTTTGACAGAGCACATTGGACACTACTGGGCTCCGACTTCCTTACCTGAAGTTTCTTGCCTCTCTCCTTTATACTAGAGATGCTACCCAATTACATTTTCCTTTCTCATTCGGAATTTTGAAGAGGTACTTTCTTTTTTTTTTTTTTAAGTTTTTATTTATTTATTTGACAGAGAGAGATCATGGGTAGGCAGAGAGGAAGGCAGAGAGAGAGAGGAGGAAGCAGGCTCCCCACTGAGCAGAGAGCCCAATGTGGGACTCGATCCCAAGACCCTGAGATCATGACCTGAGCTGAAGGCAGAGGCTTAACCCACTGAGCCACCCAGGTGCCTGAAGAGGAACTTTCTTAATTCTCTTCCAGAGCTATTACAAAAGAACCAGATTTAAAAAAAAAAAAAAAAATGTAACCTCTAAAGACCTAGAAAATAACCTATGCTTATTTCCACTGGCTCATGAGTTAAAACTTAACAATTCTCTGGGGTACTAAATAGCCTTGCTTTGCTCTGGTTTCCTAGGTTGTTTTCCAAATTCATGTTCATAAGGAAGCATTGCAATGAGCAAATGGCAAAGAAGCCTCCCCTCTGATTCTGCAAGATTGTCTACCGTTACTACATGGCAACCATTATGCTAAGTGTTAGGTAAATATTCATATGCATGACAACACTACCAAGGAAGTATAATTGGTATAATATGCCAAGGACATGTATTTACAGCCTTGGCTTGAAACATTGTTTGAAATGTCTCTATAATGTCCCCAGGGGGATGGTGGCAGTTTGCTCTGCTGTCACTCACCAAGGTTACATGCTTTGGAGGGAAGTCTGTCTTTCTTTCTCACTCTCATCCACTGCAGGACTGGAAGATTTTGGAGGTCAGAAACAACTTTGCTCTCTCTTTCACAGCACACTAGTGTACAGTAGGTGATCCACAAATATTGGGTAATCATCACAAACCTTCTCTTCCTTGGCATAATACTAATTGCCTCCGGTGGTGTTCAATTCAAATCAATTTGATTCAACAAGCATGTATTGACAATGTCTGATTCTGCTGGCATGAAACCAGTTATAAAGTGTGCTTTTTGCCCCAAGGCAAATTTTAAAATATTTCCCCAAATTGAAAGTCAAACAGTATCAGAGCCCTTTGCCAGTGATCAGCAGGCACCAAGTTGGAATTAGTAACAGCAATGAGAGCAATCCTGAGATTAAGAAAACATGACTTTCTCTGAGCTAAGGTTTCTACTTCTGTCATTCTTCCACCTCATTACTTGTCCAGACAAACACAACTGAGCCAAGACACTAGATTGGGTAAAACTGCAGCATCTTCCCAGAATCTGATGAAATGTCACCATTGCACATAAGTTGATAGCACTTATATGGCAAGACCTCTGATAATTTACTATTTCTACTAGGTTTGTCTTTAGGAATTTATACTCTTGGACAGGACTTATGTGTGCAATAAATATATTCATACTCAGAAATAATGATTCTGAAAGTTTAGCCATTGATTATTATGATGATGCTCCCTTTTGAAAATTCATCTTCTCAAGTTGTTTTTGGAATCAGTTTGAGAGCCACAAATAAAGAGAGTAAGCCAGGCACATCCTTTTTCCTTGCTCAGGTATCACAGTGTATTTATCTTTCCTGATGAATATTGCCATGAAAGATACTCAACCTTACTCAACCTCCTTGGCTAATTAAATAAAATTTGGTGATTAAAAAACAGCAATAAACTGGAACACCTGGGTGGCTCAGTTGGTTAAGCATCTGCCTTCAGCTCAAGTCATGTTCCCAGGGTCCTAGGATTGAGTCCCTCATTGGGTCCCCTGCTCAGCGGGGAGCCTGCTTCTTCCTCTATCTGCCTGCTTGTGCTCTCCCTCTGATAAATGAATAATCTTTAAAAAAAAAAAAAAGCAATAGTAACAGCAAAACTGTTTACAAAAGAGGTAGACTGGAATTTCATTGTGCAGCTTTTAGTGCATGGACATCTACTAAACACTTGCTCCTCATGACTATAGCTGGTGCCACTAAGGGAGACAGAAGTGGTTAGAAATTATTCAGGCACTATACAGTTGGGGGGGAACTAAGCATAGAATTGAGAGAAAAATTAGAGAAAATGTAAATTCAGTCATTTTATCACAAACCAGTAAATACAGAAAGTTATGAACTGAAGATTCTTAGGATCAGTATGATTAGATCTATTAAATCCTTGGCTGGCTCCAGATCTCAAGAAAACACTCATTTTGCACTGGAGTGAGAGCCGGGAAGAAGCAGAGATAACTTCTCAGGGACTGAAGAAAAGATGTCCCTGTGCTGGTGACAGGTTAGACATCTCAATACAAGGCTGGCTGTTCCAAATGTGGAAGTCACTGAAAGATGAGCGAGAAACAGATAAGGTCAAAGTGACACAGGGCCACTCTGCAATGCTGACTAACAAGTCATGGCAGAACAGATGGGACGAACTGTAGGAAGGCACCCAGAGCAAATCCTTTTGGCCCTGATCTCTCCTTCTGGGTTTGTAACCAGTGTGACCATACCACCCTATTTACACCACTGCTTGAAGCTGATATTTCCTTTCCATTCCCAGCACCACGGCCTGTCACTTCCAAGCTGGATAACTGTAATCTCCTCTCCTCTAGACTTCCTAGTGTGAGCAGATGCTGTGATACCTCAAATTGTTATCTGTTACAATAAGAAAAAATATAGTGTAGGAAGTACACTTTGCTCCAGGAAAATAAATTCCAAGTCCTTTTCTTTATCAGCTGAAGAACGGAATGAAAGCTGGGCCCATTAGTAAGTCCTACTTGAGAAGATCTTTGGTAATCCACAACTTCATTATGAAGACTTGGTAAATAGTCTTAATTATGGAAAGAATAGAAATACATAGACTCTATACAGAAATGTTTACATGGACACTCAATTGGTGGGGGTGTGGGAGATAAAAAAGCAGTCATATTCAGAAAATACTAAGATTCTACCATTCGCACAGAAAAACCACAACATGAATGAAATATGCCTGCTATCAAGAAGTATTCACTTTGGTTGAAAATGATTTTTTTTTTTTAAAGTTCAAAGTGACATATTATTTCAGCTACTAGATAATGAGAATTTTATCAGGAAAAATCTGAAGAAAAAAAAAAAAAGTAGATTTTGACTTCTTCAGTTGCCGAAGGACAAGGCAGTTTCAAAATAAGGCAATAGCAACCAAAATATCTGAGTGCTGTATGGGTGTATTTTTAAAGAAAAAATTTCTCAGTTACCTTGTATATGTTATGTTTTCCCATAGCAGGGAACGGTCTGGGCTGGCTCCGGTATAAGCCCTAGATTTGTGGAAGAGACAATAAAGTAAATAGATGGTAACCTAGTAACAAACAAATGAATTAAAAACAAAACAAAACAACAACAAAAAAAACGAATGTTTGCAAGAATGCTCCATGGTCAAATGTTACAAAACACAACATACATTGTTCCTCTATCCTTTGGGAAATGCCATGCACACAGCAAATTAAAATCTCAAGAAATCTTAGTTAAAAAGGCCAAAAATGCTTTTTGGATCCAACATATTTTTCAAACTTAGAATAGAATCATTTTTCTCTTTTTTCTGTCTATTTATAACCAATGAAGTCAATTTATGCAAAGCCTACATGTTACGTAGGATATTCCTGCAGTTGTTAAGAGCAAAGGTTTGCTGTCAGTCAGCAGAGAGTTGAAATCCCAGGCCTGCCATTTATTAGCAGTTTGACCTGAGAAAGTTTCAAAGTCTCAAACCTTTGTTCCTTTTCTTTCAAAGGGTAAAAGGAGCATCCACGTTGGGTTGAGAAGGGTGCTGAGCTCCGTTCCTGTTACAATGAGCACTGGTTATTGTATTAATAACACATGAAGTGCTTCATATTCTGTTAATTAAAATGTGTATGAAAGTCTTGCAGAAGCATGACTCTCTGGAAATCATCCTGCTTGTACACCTGCATAAAGCAGTCATTAAGGAAATCTAGACAGTCTGCTGCAAGGCGTTGAGAAAGAAGTTGTCTTGCCTGCTGTATGTAGTCTGTCTCGTAGATCTCTGCCTCACTCCCACCCTCAGATTTTCATGTTTCCTCCCGGTTTACTAACATACTCCAATAGAAATGCTGCCTTAGAGTTTCTACATTGACCCCCTGCCCCAAGAGCCCAACACTTTCAAACACACTTCTACCAATGGCCAGCCACTGTTTACTGAAGACAAAAGCAATGAAGAATTGATCTATTTTAAATCTTCCTGAGGTGCCTGAGTGGCTCAGATGTTAAGTATCTGCCTTAGGCTCAGGTCATGATCCCAGGGTCCTGGGATGGAGCCCAGCTTTGGGCTCTCTGATCAGCAAGGAGACTGCTTCTCCCTCTGTCCCTCCCCCTGCTTGTATTCCCTCTCTCATTGTCTCTCTCTCTCTGTCAAATAAATAAATAAAATCTTTTAAATCAATCAATCAATCAATCGATCGATTCTCCCAATGTTGCAAAGTCTGACCTCTCTGGGGACCAGGAAGGGAGTCCTGTGCTAGATCCAGGACCCTCCAGCCTCCAAGGCAGCCCTTGTGTTGTTGCCTTGCACCTTGGGAAAACTCTTTAGCGTGGATGAGCTAGAGCTTTCTCACATATGATACCTGGCTGTGCGTGTTCAGCTTTCTAATTCATAACAAACTCCCCTGTGCTTCTCTTCTTAGGAAGTAGCTGATTTTCCTTAAAGACTTGTGCCCCAATTATTGACCAGAGATTCCACATCTAAAAATTCTATATTTAGAATATGAAATTAATTATCTTTTCATCATAATTTTAAGGATGTATATAGTGCTCGCCTTGGCAGCGCATATATTAAGGATGTATATAGCTGGCTTTGTATGATGATGGGATGTATTCGTGGACACCAAGGACTACCTTGTCTTCTGAGACTTTAAGCTTATGAAAAGCAGGTAAATGATTGCTTTCCTTTGAATTTCACAGCACCCGAACCAGCATCCAACATTTGGGGGAGTCTTTGATAAAGGCAAGGGAAAATTGGCAAAATAGTGACTGTTGAGTAGGGTTTTGAAAATTCCAAACATTTTTGGCATTTTTCTTCTATTTATCCTTCCATAAAGCTCTTATCTCATATTAAAAGTTAAGAGAATCTAATAACTTAAGAGGCAAAATTGTAATTCAAATTTTATCATGGTAAAAGGTTCTAAATACAACAAATAAACTACATAATATTATTTTTAGAATAGATTTAAGAATACATTTAGAATATAATGTAAAATATAGTCTAGCTGTCGGCTATCTAAAAAATAATCTTGTTTCTGTCCCTGCCCACTATAACATATACAATTGCACTTTTAACTGTGAATTAAAATAACTTCTTTCCAGTAAAATACTTATTCATTTAATTCTTAGGTGGATAAAATTCACAAGTTACTTGATTAAAGATATTTGAAGGTGCTGAAAAAAAAGTGAGGATAATAGTAATCATACCTTGAACACTCAGATGTTGACGTTACACTGTACTTATTCAATATACACAAATGCTACAAATTGTGTGTTTATAGTAATATTCAGAAAAGAGCACCATATTTCTGAATTCCTCCTGCGTAAATAAATTGTTGTGCTATCATAAAATGAAGGTGTGTTATAATAACAAAACTATCACATAGTAACCCTTGCTCAGGCAAATATATAATTTGCAGTTTAACTAGATAACTCTCTCCCCTAAGAGACAGGAGAAATCTAAAGAGCCAAATCAAACTGCTTCTTCTACAGATTAAACCCAGAGAGACCATCTAAGACCCCTGGGAACCTGTGGATTTGAAGCTGGAATCTCTGTCTCTTGGCTTCCCAATCTATCTATAGGCTATATTTTCACGCATCCTTTGCAATTTAAACTTTCTACCAGTAGATATATCTGTTCAGTTACTGAAATAATATTTTAGATCATACAGTTCCCTATGCTTTGGGTCTCCATTTACAAAACTATTAAAAAGTAACGTATTTCTCAGTTAGCATTCCCCATTGGGAGAACTCATAATACTTCCCATTTAAATACAAACTCTGTAATAGCCAAAATATTTATTATAGAAAAACCACTTTCTACTTTGATATTGTATTTATACATTAAGGCTTTTCTCTTCAGGCAAAAAGAGTTAACAATTCTGATAGCGAGAATGCAATTTAAAGACCATTTAAAGTGATTTAACTTTTTTTTTTTAAACGTTCAGTTTAAATATGAAGGAGAAAAGCTCATTCCCCTAAACGAGTATTTTAATTAGGGCAAATTGCGAATTTTGTTCCAGCTATTAGGAGAGAAGTTCCTGTAAATTGACAATCATGTTTAAAAACTTTCTGTTTCCAAAATAAAATGTGTCAGTATATAATAGTCTAGAACATGCGTTAAATTCACTAAAACAGCCTTTCTCTCTCTCTCTCTCTCTCCTCTGTCTCTCTCCATCTGTCCCTTTTTATGGCTACTCATCAACTGTTGTGAGCTGATCATGTACAAGGTGTGCATGAGATGATGTCCTTTGGTTTTGCAATGAAAAGAATTCCCTCCGTGACTCTTCACCAGTCTACTGTAGACTGGCAGCTTGCCATCTGGAAAAACTGACACTTGGCTCCCTTGGGCCCACTGAACAGCATTGCTGCAAGATAGCATTAGGAGATGGAGAAGTTGGAAATGGGAAGCACAAACTACTTGACACAAATGAAATGGCACAGCTAGTCTGCTTTTCAAGTAGAAGAGGGAAAAAATAAAACCCAGGACTGTTGGCCTTTCAGAAGACTTTTATTTAACATCTTTTCTCAAAAAAAGACCCATTAGAACTCAAGAAAGGTAAAACTCTTTACTTTTTACTGGCTTACTTAAAGAAACAGAGTAGTTTATTAATGAGGACTCATCGAAGCTGACCGATGTAGGTATTGTTCGGCTCATTTCTACCATAAACAGCAAGAAGAAAAGCACTTAAATTTGGATTCATTGATTGACTTTATACAGTGGCTTTTTAAAAATCTTTTATACTTCCAAACAAGTTTTAATTGTTCATGAACTGTTTCCTCAATGATAAAAATGTAACCTCTTTTTAAAATAACAATTTGCCTATGTTTAAAATATGAAATATTACTATTGCTTATACTGTTAAAAGTAATCAAACTGCCAGTTCTCCTTTGATTATATACTCACTACAAAGAAGGCAGATACTATAATACATGGAATACTATATTATATCTAGGTATCGAGTCTGTACTTTATACTGGGACCCCAACATTAAAAGCATGTTGTTGCGGTGCCTGGGTAGCTCAGTGGGTTAAAGCCTTTGCCTTCGGCTCTGGTTGTGATCGAGCCCCGCATCAGGCTCTCTGCTCAGAGGGGAGCCTGCTTCTCCCTCTCTCTCTTCTTGCCTCTGCCTACTTGTGGTCTCTGTCTGTCAAATAAATAAATAAAATCTTTAAAAAAAAAATAAAAGCAAGAGAGAGAGAGTACAGTAGCAAGCAGGGGATGACGGTTGGGGTGGGGGAAGCAGAGGAGAAGGAGAACTAGATTCCCTCCTAGGCGGGGAGCCCAATGCAGGACTGGATCCCAGGACTCTGAGATCATGACCTGAGCCGAAGGTAGATGCTTAACTGACTGAGCCACGCAGGTGCCCCAAAAGCATGCTGCTATTTTATAATTCTTAAAGATGTACAAACCATTTAATGATATCTAGTTCTTATTAAGTACTTGCGATATTCTAAATGCTTAAAATTGATTACATTAACTTCCCTCATGGTCCTATGAAATTTTAAATAGCATGTATGTATGTTAAGCAACTGACTGAGGATACTTACGGAATAGGCAGGCAGTTTGACCCTGACACACATACACTCTCTACCCCAACTGACCCCTTGTCTGTATATAATATATATATAATTGAACGTCTTCTGTATACTTTCCCAAGCACTCCTTCTCCTTGGTTATTACTGCAATTAATGAAGAAGAAAATACCAAATTAAGAGCTACAAATACAAAAGCACCCCAGTCTCCAAAAAGTACCATATTCCAAGATTATATTTCACACCCAAAATCTAATTATAATTTTTCAATCTACTGTGTACTCCTGTAATTTTGTCAGGTAAAGCTTATGAACTTGTGCTTATTTTAGAATTCACTTATACTAATAGTAATACTTTTATTAATACTAATATTTCATTTTCATCTTTAAACCATTTATAACAGTAACTTTGTACAACAAAAGGGAAGCCCTTTTTATTCTAAATAACATCACTGTAATTTGTATTAAATAATAACATAAATGATGGGTACATTCAGAAACATGAGGAACTCTAATATTTTTTCCTTCCTGGAGAGTTCCTTTATTCTTCTCTATAGGAGTTATGTGTCATATTTTAAAGAATATATGTATATACATATGTATACATAATTAGTATTATTTCCAAGTCCCATATAGGATTTAGTGAAAATACTACTGCTAAGTAAAGATTAATTGATGAAATGCAGTACCTCTCAAGTTCTAATTCAATGATCTGTAGTCTTGGCTGCATTAATATGACCTGGGGAGCTATTAGAATCCCAAGACACAGGCCATACCCCATTTCAATTATGTCAGAATTTGTGGGGGTGGGGCATATTTTTAAAAGTCTTCCCAGGTTGATTCTCAACATACAATCAAGATTGAGAAAAATTATCTAGTTTGACTTAATTTTGCTCACTATGTTTCCCCAACACTACCTTAATTAGGCAATTACTTCCAGGTTCCTCTGTTCAGACAAAAGAACCAAATAAGCAATAAGCCCCCAGGTAGTAGAGGTATTAGTACTTAGAAAAGTAAGATGTTTGCTAAACTCAACTGTATCTTTAAAGTGATTGGCTTAACTGCTCAAATTACGATTTTAGACACATTGGATTTTCTTTCTTTCTTTCTTTCTTTTTTTTTTTTTTTTTTTTTTTTTTTTAGTATTTTATAAGGTGGCAAAGTAGCTTAGTGGGAAATTTCAGATTGATGCCATATATTAATTTTTTGTTTATTGAGATGTAAACACTCATGTATATGAGTGTATATATGTATTTGTATGCTATATATTCTTAATATGAATTTTATATACCAAGTCAATAAGTATATTCTTTGTTTAAGCTTCTAGAAAGTAAAAAAAAAAAAAACAAAAAAACAAAACAAAACAAAACAAACAAACAAAAAAACCTTTGAGCACTTGTGTAGCTAGCAGTAATCATTGAGGCACATCTCTTTTAGATTAACTCAATGCAGACAAACTTTTTTAGAGGGTTTAAAGTTTGAGAGGAAAACACTAAAGAAGAGAGAGTAAAAAAAGAGAGGAATTTGGAATGTGTTAAAAAATATAAAACTATATTAACTATGTTAAAAAATATAAAATATGCTTCCTTGCATATTTTATTATATTGCCTCTGTCCTGAGATCACCATTTCTGAAATTGGTCAGGTAAAGAATAAGAAATAGTTATTAGAACTTTGACTCAGTGAAAATCTAAGTTAAGAAATCCCTTATTTTTAGCCTCATGAGTTGCTGCTCAGACTTCAGTATAAGATAGCAGGATACTGGGGCACCTGGGTGACTTAGCTGGTTATGCGTCTGCCTTCAGCTAAAGTCATGATACCAGGGTCTTGGAATGGAACCCCATGAAGGGAGAGGGGGCTCTCTGCTCATTAGGGAGCCTAGTTCTCCCTCTCCTTCTGTCCTTCCTCCCTGCTCGTGCGTGCTCTCTCTCTCTCAAATAAATGAATAAAACCTTAACAAAACAAAACAAACAAACAACAACAAAAACAGGATATTGTGAGCTACTGCATTTTTTTGTTATTATGAAAGTTTAAATCTCAGATGATTCCTTAGAGTTCTTCCCATCTGGTCTACTAGACTCATGGTTAAGTGGCTTTCCCCAGTTCACCTTTTTCTGACCCCATCTTAGTTCATATTTGGCCTCTTTGGGCAGGGGTCATCAATCTCCAACAGGTATCCTCATGCTATCACACAGGCTACAAAAAGATGGGCTGATCAAAGGTCATGTGGATGTGATCCAAGAGATATCCATCCAGATCTGTTCCATTTAAGCTCCGATTTCTCCCCCTAACAGCTTCCCCTAGTAGAGTGGTATAAATGTTCATGCCTAGAATAGAAATCACACATTTGGATATAATCAGGTTTCTCTTCCCCTGGGGATAGAAAAAGCCTGAACTTCCCCAGAGTTTTGAGCACACTGCTCAGATTATCTACCTTAGCTATTAGTCAATTTACTTTGCTAACATATATTGGCAATAAAGACAGGAAAATAACCCAAATTAGTCAGATATACCTTTATTTAATGCAAACAACAAAATCAGAAAACATTTAAGAAAGGTAGGGACTCTCTTTCCTACGTGAGCAATTCATTATGAAAGCTTACTTTAACATAGTTTCTAGCTTCAATCAATTTCAACTCAAAAATTTAAGTTGAAAAATACAGTGGGCTAGAGACAAGTATGAATAATATTACTACTTTTTTTTTTAATCCTGCCCTTGAGGAGCTTCCAGTATAGAGTATAGTCATGCACAAATAATTGTATCCCATGGTATAATGGGAAATTGAAAACAGTTTAAAAGCAGTAAAGTTTAAAGACAAGGACTATTAAATGAACTGTCTGCAAGGATCAGTGGATTTAAACCTCATGCCTTGGCTAACCTCCTGAATTCTCAAAGGAATGCTGAGGATGTAGAATTTAGGTAGGCTCTATTTTTCTCAAGCTACAAACTTTTCATCTCACATGAATAGAGGAAGCTTTCTCCATAAAAGTTGAATGCATTTTATAAGTTAAGTGGCAGACAATCTATGAGGTTGTCACTGGGAAGCCTAGGTTTCTTTCTGTAAGCACATCATTTATTAATTTCCTCCCAAAATGTCTGTCTTTCCTTCCTTATTGCAAGATGACTTAGGGCAAATATCTCCTTTCTTATCAGCAAATCAATAGACATTTAGTCCGGGATAGGATCGCCAAGTGAAAAAGGTAACTTAGTTTTTAGATAATTTCATCTGAGAGAAAATCTTAACTTCTCGGTAATGTTTTCTTGCCAACCACGCACTAGTAACATTCAAAGTCTGATTAAATTTTGGAGGTATAGATATGTATTTTTTTTCTTTTTTTTAAATTTTTTATTTTTAATAAACATATATTTTTATCCCCAGGGGTACAGGTCTGTGAATCACCATGTTTACACACTTCACAGCACTCACCAAAGCACATACCCTCCCCAATGTCCATAATGCCACCCCCTTCTCCCAAACCCCCTCCCCCCAGCAACCCTCAGTTTGTTTTGTGAGATTAAGGGTCACTTATGGTTTGTCTCCCTCCCAATCCCATCTATGTATTTTTTTAAGAACTTAAATTTAAAATTAACTCATGATTATCAAAATGGACTTAAATGTCTTTTTGCTAAAGGAAGGAAAAATGTGTTAGATGATGAAAGCAAACAAAACAAACCCAGCATATATGAAGAGTCTGGCACTGTCAATTCTTTAAGTCCTTGGTTAAGTATGTTGAAATTACATTAAGAAATGAATAATTTGTAAGGTAAAACAAGAAAAAAATGGAGAATGAATAATACTGATGGAACAGATTCTATTCTGAATGTAAAAGTCATCTTACCTCCAGAGAGGTGGATAAGTGGTAGGAAGCCAAAGGCAGCCACAGCTGAAAACTATCCTTATATTAAATTTAAAGTCTCAGAAAAGGATGACAAAAAATATTGTATGATGTTATTCAAACTGCATTTACTTACTAAACTATCCTCATAAACTTATTCCCTTGGAAAAATACATCTATCCCAAATATTAATTAGGAAATTCACGTAGTGTGAGTACAGATGTGACCAAACACAATGGGAGTGCTGGTGATGGTAATGGGACTGAAAGTAGCTGTTTCCTCATGGGGAAACAGAGGTAAGAAGTGTATGTGGTCCTGAAGGACATCTGATGATTTGGGGCTGGGGGTGCTTTACTGCACTTATCTCCCATGCACACTTGCAGATGTGGCACATAGAGCTTGACTGATAAGTCTTACAGCATATCCTTGAATATTCACAGTGGTTACAGCTCTCAAATCGAAATGGTCCCAATAGTAATGGCTCAAGCTATAGAGCTCAAGTAATATAAGCACTTACCGCTTGCAACACAAGCAACAGGAGCCCTCTTGTTTTCATATCATCCCTTCACATAACCAACAACCTTAATGGGCATGCACAGTGCCATCTCAGCGGCCATCCCATGTCTTTCCCATTTTGCATTTGACGTGTCTGAACTTCTCCATCATCTGAAGTAGCCAACAGGAGGACCTGTCACCCAAGCAGTACACCTGTGTGTATTTGAGTGAATATCACAGTGGCCCCTTTTTTTGGTCCAGTGACAGAAACCTTATGATGAATGTTTCTAAAATGACATTTGAGATGACAAGGGATGAAAATCCCCATGTCAGAGATCATAGTTCTTGGGGTCTCCAGAGCCGCGTTTTTGTCAGTAAAACTGGCTGTGTGCAAAGATGTAGCAACATGGGCAGCCCTCACATCAATTTGTCATCTCAGGCCATGAAACTCACTTGTGGCAAAATCAATACAGACTTTCAGGCTCCCTGATAAAGAATCAGAGAAAATTTTATTTATTCTTTTACTTTGCAAATGTTACCTTTAAATCCAACGAGGAAAAACTATATGCTGGACTTTCCTATAAAGTTGAACAAAAATAAAAATAGTGTCCATATTCTATTAAAGAAGTAATCTAGGATGTTTTCAGGGCATGGAAACTCACCATTTCATTCTGATGGTTGGACAGAGAAATAAAAATAGGTTTATAATGGTAAGTAAAGCAATCCTGATAGATTAAAAATTGTACCAAAATGGAAAAGATCTGTAAAGCAGCATTTACACAAAAATGAGAATACTATTGTGTTGTTATTTCACACTCATGACTTCAAGTATTTTAACCACAGCAAAATAATTTATTATATAAAGTCCAAGGAAAATATGGGGTGGGGGGTAGTTGTGGTTTCTGAGTGAAGCCTAAAATTATAACAGTTTGGTTAAATAATAACACAAACTAACAATATATACTTGAGTCAACATTTATTTTTCCAGACACTGTGCTAAGAACTCTATGTATACTTATAAATTAATCTTTATAGTAACCATTGAAGTAGACACTCTTAATATCTCCATTTTACAAAAAAAAGATAATTAATTGAAGGATAACGAAAATAAGTAATGGCACAAGGATTCAACGCTAGTAAGTAGTCCCGCTAAGGGAAGAACCCGGGGAAAATCACTCCTGAGCAGGCGCTTTTAAACACTTTGGAAATGCAGATGAAGGCTTTTCCTCCAGGCAACTGTAAGAATTTTGTGTCTAAACTCAATGATTTTGGAGAAATTACCTGTAAGAGGGACAGATTTTTGCCTAATGACACTTGATATTACTAATAAAATACTATTGTATCCATAATCAGACTATGTGTTAGCTTTGTGAGCCCCTTGAAATTCCTCAAGTGTTAATGAAATTAATGAAAGGATTTTCTAAAGAAAAAAAAAAAGCATTTGTTTCTAGGATACTCAATATCATCAACTTATCTAATTCCAGAAATACTCCAAACCATTTATTTAAAGATTTTATTTATTTATTTGAGAGAGAGAGAGAGAGCATGAGAGAGGTCAGCAGGAGAAGCAGACTCTCCACGGAGCAAGGAGCCCCATGCGGGACTCGATCCTAGAACTCCAGGATCAGGACCCGAGCGGAAGGCAGTCACTCAACCAACTAAGCCACCCAGGTGCCCCTCTCCAAACTATTCTTATCCAAGCTTTGGTATTTTATACCTCTCAAAATTAATTCCAGTGGATATTAGCTAAAAAATGAAAGATAATACCAATTAGTTTTAATTTATACATGCTTAGCAATCACACACACACACACATCCCAAATATAAATTCTAAGGCTGATCTGGCAATGCTACGTAAGTTCCATTCTTCAAATTAATCTACTTTTGATTTACTATTATATTGCTGCCCCTTTCATTTTGAAACTTACAGTGTAATTGTCCTTGTTTACTAAATTAAAAACAGTTTTCACAGAGGCAATGTTTAGAAAACAGATGGATTCATCTCGTACAAAAAGCACTTCAAATTTATTCTGCCAGTCTCTACAGAATGAAAGAACACAACATAAAATGCATAGTATCCTATGTAAAAATAAATCAATGCATTTCCCATAAGACATCAGCCTGGATTTTGTGGTCAAAGAGTTTCCACAGAACAAATCATTTTTGCCATCCTGACGAGTGTTTTAGGGATGTTAGAGGAATACTTTATCAGTTTCCTAACTGGGTGTATTACTATATTCAGAGATACTCAGACGTCTAGTTTTCTGCCTGACACTACTCAACATTTTGTAGGAATTCAAGCATTGGATGTTGGTCCATTACAAAAAAAAAAAAATGATGTTTTAAATACAGCTTGCTAGTAACATATGGAAACAAAAGAACACTACTAAACTGCAATCAAATTGCTGTTTTTGTTTTATAACACAAGGCTATAGCTGAATGGAATTTAAGATCCTAAAGTCAAAAATATATTTTCAGGGCGCCTGGGTAGCTCAGTGGGTTAAGCTGCTGCCTTTGGCTCAGGTCATGATCTCAGGGTCCTGGGATCGAGTCCCACATGGGGCTCTCTGCTCAGCAGGGAGCCTGCTTCCTCCTCTCTCTCTGCCTGCCTCTCCAACTACTTGTGATTTCTCTCTGTCAAATAAATAAATAAAATCTTTAAAAATATATATATATATTTTTTTTCATTGAACAAGTTTGAGGAACAGAAAAACTGCAAACTTGCTGCTGTTTCAATTCCCTGTTTCTTTTAGGACAAAATTCAGTCACAGGTTTAAGGCTCCTTTTTGTTTCTTGTATTTATTTATTTATTTATTTATTTATTTATATTTTTCAGTAAATTTCAAATGTAGATATGCAGTATATACATAAAATGAATGGACTGGGATATGACTTCTTTCAGTATAAAGTTCTGACAGCTATAAAGGAACATATATCTTCTCTCCATAGCAAAGAATCCCAACCTGTTATTGAGAACCTTGATAACAAACACATGTTTTTGTATTTTTCACTTATAGTATATATTTTTGTATTAAAATGTATTGTAGAATAATTGAGTAAAAAAGTACTATTACTTCATCCTTCAGTAAATGTAAGGAGATGTACATTGATGTTTATTTGTTGTTTTTTTTTTTCCTCCTAGTACCTTAGGTCAAGTGTTCTTGACAGCTCATCCACAGATCCCCACTGGTAAGGCAGCGTGAAGACTGTGTGTGTTATTTCATTTCAGTATTTCTTCCTGCAGTAATATGCCAGTACCTGCTGGGGATCATGTATGCAGTATCTACCTCCTCACATTGTCTACTGAGGATGGCTTTACCTCTCTTCAGAGAAAATTTATTTCTGTTTTTCTTGGGAGAAAGTCCACTTCTTTTGCCCAGGTTCACAGATTATTGTTAAAGATTCAGTTAGTACAATAAAATACTAACATGGTTTCAGCTTCTCCATTGTTACGATCGAGACAAAGTACATTGGTAAGATATAGGTATAGGATTAGTCCAAAGTTTGGCCAAAGAACAAGGTAGATTGTATAGTTTAAAGGATCTTTGATGCAAGTTAATTAGATTCAATAGTATTATAAAGGAATAGTTACAACCAAAATAAAAAATAATTTAAAGCCATTATTTGTTCATTTATTTAAAATAAACATTTTATTTGTTTTATTAAATAAATACAAATTATTTACTATGTATAGAAAATTTGCTAGGTATTAAGTATATAGTAGTAAATATTGTAGATATTTTTCCTGCCCTCATGGAGTTTATAGTCTAACAAGGAAGACAAACAATCAAATAGGTATTTCAATGGTAGATGATAAGTTTTAAGATAAAAAAGCACATGGGTTGGGATGCCTGGGTGACTTAGTTGGTTGAGCATCTGCTTTCAGCTCTGGTCATAATCCCAGGGTCCTGGAGGGGGAGTCTCGCTTCCTGGGATAGAGTCCCGCAACCAGCTCCCTGCTCCGCAGGGAGCCTGCTTCTCCCTCTGCCTGCTACCCCTGCTTGTGCTCTCTCACTCTCTCTGACAAATAAATAAATAAAATTTTTTTAGAAAAGAAAAAGAAGCACATAGTTTATGAAAACTCCACACTAAAGGAACAGGTGTAGTTAGGACCTAAAAGAAAGAAAGAAGAGTTATTTTATGAAGGGAAGGGGAAAGGTATGATCTATGAAGTAGAAAGAGCTGATTAAGGACCCAAAAGCAAGAAAAAGCGTAAGAGCACAATGAAAAACTAAAGGAAGTCAAGTGTAGCTGGAATATAGAATGTGAAGGTGAAATTAAAAAGATAACAGGAAAAAGGAAGTAGTGGTAGTAAGATCTGGAAACAACTCAAAAGCAAAGTTGAAAATATTTAGCTTTCAGAGAGATAATAGGAAGCTTGTTAAACTGTTTAAATGTAGGGTGAGACCTTGTAATCAGATGATTATCATGTTTTATAAAAATTATTTTAGATCTGGATATAGGCTTTATGTATGCAGGATTCCCAGTTAGGAAGAAGCTATGTAAACTTTGATTTGAGCATGGTAGAGAAGCTAAGTTTAAGGCCAGGAAAAACATCCCATCCTTAAAGTTAAAAAAAGAAAAATTATTTTACTATCTCTGGGAATTTGTCTCTGCCGCATACTCATGTGGGGAAAAGAAATTAAAAAAAAAAAAAAAAAAACTAAGATAATCACAGATACAAGAGTAGGTTCCAAATTTATGCAAGGTCATGGAAACTAAATTCCTAAAATGATAATTTGTCTTTTAAACAGGTCCCAGGTCAGTGAAAACCCTGGGTTATTCATTAGAAATTTTGAAAATGCAAATTCACTCTTTAACTTAAAAAAGGCTGAACTAAAAATTAACTCAAAAGAAAAAAGCTCAAGTCACACAAGCAAAACATCTGAAGGAGTGAAAGGCAGCATGCCTAATACTGTGTAGGTTTAGATTCCCAAGAATTTCATATAAGAGTAATTCTGAAAAAAAGATTACAAAACACATGTATTTAAAGAATGTGAGGAGATGAAAGAGGATTAAAAATGATAAAGAAATTTTTTTTAAAAAGGAAAAATAAGATTAGAACAGAATCAATATGAACTTGCAGAAATGGAAAATACCCTAGCAATTGAACACTCAAGGGCAAAAGAGGGAGCTGAAAAAATCACCCATAAATCAGCACAAAGAAACAAAGATGAAAAATACAAAAGATCAATTAAGATACAGAAGATAGAATAAGAAATCAATACAAAGATTAAGTATGTGATCCAGGAAGGAAGAAAAGAAATAGGAAGAAGAACGATTTAATGAGAAAATTACTAAGAATTCACCAGAAATGCTGGAAGTCATAAATACTAGAAAACCATGAGTTTCAATAAAAATAAATGCACATACAGTAATAACTAAATGCATTGTAGTGACTACAAAATAGTACAGGAAAGAAGAACATCTATATAGCCACAACAACAAACACACAGATTACCTCCAAAGAACCAACAAATTACATTAAGGGGATTCTTTCTGAAAGTATCAGCAAAAGCCAATGGAGTACTATCTTCAGTATGCTTCAGCTCTTGGTGTAGAATCAAGTAACCGATAAATTGTCATAAGAACTGAGGACAAAGTGTATTTTCAGACCAAAAAAAAAAAAAAAAATGGTAACAGCTTAGTATTTTCCATCCATGCATATTCAGTTTCATAACAACTAAACATATATTTTTGCAAAAAGGAATTTAACCCCAAATGACAGACTATTACACAAGAAGCAATTGTAAGGCAATTGTGAAAATTATAGGTGAATGAAATTTACAACTAAGTGAGAATCATTAAAAACATGGATCTAAAATACCAGATGAGAAAAATACCTTGTAAAATGAGAGGGGTGTAATCAGAGCTAACATGTTCTAAGGTCCAAATATTTGTCATAAGAAGGGTAGAAATATTGGTAAACTTTAGATTTAATTCCATTATGTGGTTTAGAAAATAGACTGACTAACAGATATCAGATAGAGGTGGACTGTATAACCTCCTAATTAGTACAAAGGAAATAAATAAAAATTGATAGATTTAATAAAAGAATGGAAAGACTAAGAAGAAGCAAAGAAAATGCATCATAAATAGAAGGTAGAAAATAAAACAGTAGTAGGAAATAAAATAGTAGAATTAATTTCAAGTAGGTCAGTAATAATGATAAATATAAGTGAATTAAAAATGAATGACCCCTTGAAAGACAGGAATTCCCATGTTGGATTTTTTTTTTTTAATCCACCTTTATACTGTTTATAAATGTCACATTCAAACATAATGAGGCAGAAATGTTGAAAGCAAAGGGATGGAAAAATGTATCAGGCATATGCTAGCCAAAACAAAACAAAACAAACAAAACAAACAACAACAAAAAAAAACCTAAATAGGAATAGTAATGAAAAGTGGAAAACTAAATTTTGGTTAAAAATATAAATAACACATTGAATCTATATATAAACAGTGTAAATCTCAATAACAATGTTGAAGAAAAGTATGTTCACTATGATATCTCTGTAACATTGGAACATACACTATCTGTTTTTCATGGCCACATACTTAGACAGGGAAAGAACAGGGAGGATGTACAATAGCTTCAGAATGGTTGTTATATCTGAAGAGAGGATTAATTATACTAGGGAGATGGACAAGTCACCAAATTCTTGCTGAATCTTTTCATTATATCTCACATGTGGACAGTTAGCATGAAGCTCCTTCATGGGCCTGCGTGCTCAGAAAATCTTACCTAATCACTGTCCTTTAAATGTGCTTTAAATTAACTATGTTAGATTGGGTTTGTAATCAATTCACTTCTAAGGATTTCAATGTTAATGTGCTTTCAAACCAAGTGGGATTGTCCCTGAGAGGGTAAATTTTCTATCCATTTGATACCCCCAGAAAGTTATTGTAATAACGTGTATCTTGAGGCATTGCAGTGACTACTGCTTGAGTCCCCACCATTGGCTTAATTGGATTAATCTCAGGAAAAGCAAAGATGAAAGAAATTTAGAATGTGCTTTTCATTTAGTGTTTGGCTTTAGCATCCTGGCAAAGTATGACAGAGAGGAAAAAAAAAAAAAAAAGAGTAAGAAAGACTTGATCTCTAGTTGTTAGGCAACCAGCTTGCTCCAGAAGGTTTTTGCGTTTAACTGTTCTCAGCTCATCACAGTCCACAGATTCTAATTAACACGAGTCCCTTGACAAATGAGGAGGAATGTGGACTGACCTGCCCTTGAAGGTATAAAGCTATTTCCACCTCATCTTTAAATAAAGCCTAGGGGGCAACGGTATGGTAGAATAAAGAGGATACTTGAATATAGTATGATAATGTATGGTACTATAAACATGATACTTGAGTGTTTCAAAAACTGTCCCAGTTAAAAACAATAACTAAATGTGGCAGCACAGTGCTCCCTACGTTCCTCTTCAAAAACATCAACTGGCAAGCATCTCAATCAGGTACATAAACAACCAGGAATTGCTCATTTCATTAATACTAATGCAGAGCTTCAGTAGAAGTTTTCATAGTAGATAGATTTTCCTGCTCACTCTTTGAATTGGTTTTATTTTGCTTTTTATTTTCAGTTTAGAGAGCCTTTTGAGCCAAATACAGGTCCTTCATAACTTGGTAGAACTTGGAAGGAGGGCATCTAATACAATTTCTGTTGACATTTTTGTCTATACTTAGAGGTAAGAAGGTGGGGGGGAGAGAGGGAGGCAAGGAGTGGCACGATCAGTATGCTCCTGGAAAGGAGATTTAATTATGAAGGCATTTTTTTAAAAAAAATTTATTTATTTATTTGACAGACAGAGATCACAAGTAAGCAGAGAGAGGCAGGCAGAGAGAGAGGAGGAAGCAAGCTCCCCACTGATGCGGGGCTCGATTCCAGAACTCTGGGATCATGACCTGAGCCAAAGGCAGATGCCTTAACCCACTGAGCCTCCCAGTGGGTTGAATGCCTGATTATGAAGGCATTTTAACATTCAAAATGTCAGTATCATCCACATTGTTATTACAGAAGCTTCTCTTTTCACATTCACATTATGTCAATTTTCTTTATCATCTGGCCACCATATTGATCTGTTGAGAATCATTTTATTCCATTTGACTGTTAGCTTCATGAGGCATGAACTACGTTTAGATTATTTGTTATCTTGTCCCCTGGCAATCCGTATCTGTGGGAGTAAATGGAGAAAAAAGGGAAGGAACAGTCTGTGAAAGAGAGGAACAGGGAAGGTGTTTTGAATAAAGACACACTTTGTTCAATGGAGGACATGTTAAATTAAAGGGGCCTTACAGATATCTAAGAAAGATGATTAGTAAGTAGTTTGCAATGCATTTGACAGCTCAGGAAAGAGCTCCGTAAAATTGAGGGCCATAGCGTAGGAACAGAGGTGGGAGTGGAAACAGAAATGAAATGGTCAACCAGGAAAACTGGCATGGGAAGAAGTTTGCAAATAAAAAGCCTAAGAAATATCACCATTTAATAGATATTTACTGGAAAAGGAGAATATGAAGGAGGCAAAAGAAAACCAATAAATCATTGTTTCACAGAAGACATGGAAGAAAGAATGTTATATAACAATTATCTTGCAAAGCAAAAGTTAGGGGTCCCAGGGCAGGAAAATATTGATGATGGTGATAATGGTAGATAAACTGCAAATATGAATCTAAAAAGGAATTAAGGATTTTTTAACAAAGAGATCAAGAGTAGGAGGACCACGGAATATTGTAGGCATAAGGCAATTTGAGAGGAAGCAGAGATCTTTGCTAGAGCCACAGTAGTTCAGGCTCATCAGAAAGTTCATTCTAGAGATTATGGCCTTTTCTACTTTTTGAAAGTTTTATTGTATCTAACAGGCATTTTGGCACAATGGAAATATTTCTATCTTATTATGCTGAAGGACAAGGGAAATTTTATGTGACTAATGATAACTAACAGAAAATTAATTAATGAACAAAATAATGATTTATGAAAATTGTCAAAATTTATGAAAATTGTTTCAAATTATTCATAGGACTATGCTTTTATTTATATTCTTATATTAAATGCATATATTTACATATGAAGCTCTTAGGAAAATATTAATATATTTAATTAAATATAGATATATTTAATTTCTCACTACTGAAGAGAGTTCATATAAAATTTAACAAGTATGATTTGAAGGACTGCAGTTCTTTTCAAAGTGTGTCCTTATTTTCAAGAAAACAATTTAAAAACTGCTATAAGCTTCAACCAGTTCAAACAAATACTGAATTTAAACATGTACAATTACTAGAAGTAACACAACCCTTTGTTAATTTGTAGTTTATCTCATTCATATTCCTTTCTTTATTTTTCTAAACACAACTTTTTCCATGGTATCATTTTTAATCAGATAAATTTGACATGGGACATTGTATAAGTTTAAGGTGCACAGCAGGGCATTACTTTGATACATTTATATATTGTAATGATTGCTTATGTAGAGATATTTATCATATTACATAATTATAGTACAATATTATTGCCTCTATGCATTATATTGTGCATTAGATCTCTATGGCTTATTTACTACTCATTATAAGTTTGTACCCTTAAAACCTTCACTCTTTGCCTGCCCTTCCAACCACTAGGTAACCACCATTTTACTATCCTTTATAGGTTTAATGTTTTCATTTATTTGACACAAAGAGAGAGAATACAAGAAGGCAGAGAGGCAGGCAGAGAGAGAGGGAGGAAGCGGGCTCCCAGGTGAGCAGAGATCCTGATAGGGGACTTGATCCCAGGACCCTGTGACCATGACCCAAGGTGAAGGCAGAGGCTTAACCCTCTCTGAGACACCCAGGTGCCCCAGATTTAATGTTTTTAGATTCCACATATAAGTGATAACATTTTGTACATTCCTTTCTCTGTCTGACTTACCTTGCTTAGCACAATGTTCTCAAGGCCCTCCATGTTGTCTCAAATGGAAGGGTATTTTCTTTTCTTATGGCTGAATAATATTCCACTGTGTAACTGTAACCACATCTTTTTCATCCATTCATCCATTGATGGGCATATGGGTTGTTTCATATTTTAGCTATTGTGAATAATGCTGAAATAAACATGAGAGTGCGTGTATCTCATCAAAATCCTGTTTTCATTTTCTTTGTGTATAGTTAAAAGTGGAATTGCTAGATTGTACTCTAGATCTATTTTTAACTTTTTGAGGAACCTCCATATTGTTTCCCATAGTTGGTGGACCAATTTACATTGCCACAAGCGGTATAAAAGGGTTCCTTTTCACAACATCCTCACCAGCACCAACAGGTCTCTTGTCTTCTTGATGATAACCATTAAAATAGGTGTGAAGTGATATCTGACTGTGGTTTTGATTTGCATTTCCCTGATGATTTGTGATGTTGAGTATCTTTTCAAGGGTCTGTTGGCCGTTTTGATGTCCTTTTGGAGGAAGATTTATTTAGTTCCCCATAAGTGTAATTTTAAAAGTCACTTTTGTGCTATGAAAAACTTTTAACTAATGCAACATAATTGTACTCTTATTTCCTCTTCTATAACTGATCATTAAAGCAATACATTTTCTTAATCCAAATGACACATTAAAAATCTATGCTGTACTTCACTATACTTGGATGCTTACATTTCATATCCCCTCACTGAACCTGTCCTTTTATCCTCTGTCCCCCATCACACAACACTACACTGTCATCCCATACATCTTTTTCTTTCACTTGTAAGACACCACTCTTTATATTGCTGTTAGCCAGTAGGATCTCTGGCCACAAATCTCTCATCCCTGCTGCCTTTATCAAACTTATTTCAAACTCCTTCCAAACTCATCCATCATGCTCTACTCCTGTGGTTGGCTGTTTCTTAAAGATATTAACCTTTCCCATGCTATCTTCACATTTCCTTATATTAAGTAAAGAAGAATACGAGGGATTTCTCAGTTTCAAATATCACTTTCTAACAATAAAGTTTCCACATTCCTCCTTTCTCTCATGTTGAATCAGTCACCAGGTAACTCCCTCCTCAAAAACATTCATCAGCTTCCTTTGTCTATTTTTTTAAAGATTTTATTTATTTACTTGAGAGAGAGAAAGTGAGAGAGTGAGCACACGCCAAGGGAAAAGGCAGAGGGAGAAGAAGATTCCCCATTGAGCATGGAGCCTGATGAAAGACTCAATCCCAGGACCTCTGGGACCATGACCTGAACCAAAGCCAGTCCCTTAACTGACTGACCCACCCAGGCAACCCTGCTTTGTCTCTTAATTATGATGAATTTGAGGTGAAATATCCTATAAAGAGTTGTAGAAGTTAGTTGGATCAATAGATAAGGCGTTCAGGAGGGAGATTTGACCTTCCGATCTTAAGACTCTCAAAAGCGTACTATTCTTTCTCAGTTCTTGCAACAGCAGTTATCTTTCTAACACATCTGTTGCAATCAAACTCTTGTTGACTGTGCCGGGGCATGTGTTCCCTATTTTGTCTACAATGCTTTGTTCATGCCAATCCTTACTCCTTTTCCACTCTTGTCTATTGAGCAATCTCTATGCTTAAATGACAACTTTTGATTCTCTCATTGAATAATGATTTTCCCTTCTTCAAAATTCTCCCATTGATTCTGATGCTCTTTGGAAGGAAGAAAGGAAAGATGGAAGGAAAAGTCAGGAAGGAAGGAGGGAGGAAGAGAAGAAAGAAGGGAGAAGAAAGGAGAAAGGGACACACACACCATACAATATGTAAATAGCTATGTGTGGATAATGGCTCAATTGTCCTATTAGATTAAAAACTGGAAAGCAGAGACCATTTCCTAAGCATCTCTGTACCCCAAAAGGACACAACTCTGTGATTTGTCATACTAGATTTTCCAGGAGCTTTTTAAATTATATTTCTAAACATGGAAGAATTAACAGGTCAAAAGTTCCTTCTACTTTTTCTTCAGCTAAATGGCAATTAAAAATTGTCATATCCAATGTGAGATTGGTGTACATTAATGTATAAAATTGTATGCCTTATCTGTCTTCTAGACAGAAACTTTGTCTTTAATTTTATATAAAATCAACTTCTAAGATCCTTGCACTCCTTATAAACCTTAGCCCAAAATACTTTACAAAATTCTGTACTGCTTTTGAAGAAAGTTCAATATATTTCACCTAATGCAAATAAAAAGACATTCTCACTATTCAGGATCCAGCAAGCTCAAGCCTCTTCTAGCCAAGTGCCTTTCTGGTCACCCATTTTTACCCATTTTACATAAGGGACCCTATGTACACTATGACCCAAAGGATAAGTTTCAGGCTACAGAGGTAGAAGAATTAACAGAGACTGTTCGAAGAAATAATGTTGAACAGTTAGGCTCTTCAGGATTCTTGTAGGAGTAGAAATAGAGCATTTGGATAGAATTGTAGTAAACATAGTTTTAATATAATTAATATTCACAGTAACAATAAGGCTCAAAGATAGAAATAGGAGTAAAGCCAGTGGGTTTTTCTTCTAAGTAATCTGTTCCTGGTAAGTAGGATGTATTTACTTAGAATATATGTTTATATGGAAAAATTTGAGGGATGACTTAGTAGGATTATGTATGGAGTAGGTGTAGGTGAATATATGATTAGATAACTTATTTATAAGACAGAAATGGATTGTCAGCTGGGTAGACTAATCCTAGAAGTCTTTTGCAGGCTCTATAAACTAACCACTATGTTATCCATATAATTATCTGTTGAGCATGACTATATAAAAAAGACAAGCTCAAGAAACTGTGGAAGAAACAAATCTGTATAATAAATGAGTTGACAGGGTGCCTAGGTGGCTCAGTGGGTTAAAGCCTCTGCCTTTGGCTCAGGTCATGATCCCAGGGTACTGGGATCCAGTCCAACTTTGGGCTGCCTACTCAGCGGGGAGTCTGCTTCCCTCTCTCTCTCTGCTTGCCTCTCTGCCTACTTGCGATCTGTCTCTCTGTCAAATAAATAAATAAAATCTTTTTTAAAAAATTAAAAAAAATAAATGAGTTGACAATTTTAGGAGATGGACCTTACAATAATAAACAGGGGAAATAAAGGTAAGCCCAAATAACCATAAGATGGGACCATTAAAGTACATATAACTGAAACCATCCAAAGCCGTTTTTAGGAGAGAGTACAGGCTGCAGCGGCCATTTCTAGCTACAAAAGATGACATGGCTATGGGCCTTAAAGTAACTATGGAATGATAAGACACTAATATGGTAAGATAAAAGACTAAGAATGGGATGTTAAAATGCATAAACTATATAAGTGGGTGTGAGCAGTGAATTTGGTTGGATTCCAAGGAATGCATTGAAAGATAGGATAGAAAATACTTGTGGGAGCTATATTTGAAGGTCCTTAAGGACCACATTAAGGCATTTAGCCTAGATTTAGTAAGCATGGGGATGAGGATTTGGGGAAAAAGGAAAGCATGATTATAGTTATAACTTAAGAGTGGTCTGTCAGCAGAAATGGAAATTATACTGGAACAGAAGCAGTGCTAAAAGTGGGGAAAATATCTAGACAGCCACTACAAAACACAAGATAAGAAGTAATAGGTCAGAGCTTTATTTCTGAACTCCTGCACCTTCAGCAAATCTCTTCCTAGAAGCTCCTTTTCCAAAAAAAAGTAACATCTGGATATAGCATTGCTACTATTAACAGCACAAAAGTATGTTTCTCCTTCTTCCTCTGCTTTGCCCCACTCATGCTTTCCCCGCCCATACTCTTTATCAAGTAAATACATAAAATCTTAAAAAAAAAAAAAAATTGAAAGAAGACTGTTGCTGCTAATTTCCAAAACTGCAATTTTTATGGTGCACACACACACAATATACACACAATTTTGTGGTATACACAAATCAAAATCAAACCTTGCCCACAGTATAAGTGCATTTTTCAGGGAAAACTGTCCTATCAACTGTAAATTCTAGAAGTACCTATGACAAATACAAATCTTTTTAAAAGCACGAAATCTTTCAGCATATGCTCTAATTTTCACTTAAGTTTTCTCTCAATACAATCATTTTCCCAACTCTACCCACAAGTCTTATTCTGGTTAAGCCTGGAATTTGTTCTTTTCCTTAAAGAAATATTTTAAGTATCCTTAGACCTATTGTTCTGCTTATGGTATTTTTTGTTTTTTGTTTTTGTTTTTGTTTTTTCTTTCTACTTCCTGTGCCTTTGTTGGATGTTGACCTTCCAGAATTTGACTGTCATCCTGTAATGTAACTTTGTTGCTAATACATGCTTGGACTAACTTGCTATCCTCGCCCAAATATACATGCAACTAAGGACTCCAGAATCCACTATGCAGCATAGGATTAGAACTTTATTCTCTCTAGTTCTATGCTTGGTAATCTTGGCAACATTCTCCATAACCTAGTCACAATCAGACATTGTTTCATTGCTTACAGCTCAAGACCATAAATCTTCTACGCCAGGAGATTCGAGTGATGCATTCAAAGTGCTAAAAAAGAAAAGAAATAGCTGACCAAAAATGCTTTACCCAGCAAAATTGTCCTTCAGAAATGAAACGAAAGAGATAATTTCTCAGATAAGCAAAAGCTGAGGGAATAATGGCTTTTTCCCCATAGTTATAGAAAAAGGAATCCTAAAATTTTTGCAGAACCATAGAGACCCCCAAATAGTCAAGGCAATCCTGAGAATGAGGAAGAAAATTGGAGGCATCATACTTCCTGATTTCAAACTATATTACAAAGCTCTAGTAATGAAGAGTGTAACATAGACATTAAAATAGGCACTATATATTGATGAAACTGAACCAAGAGCTCAGAAACAGACCCTTGTATATACAGTCAACTAATAATTGACAAGGGAACTAAAAACACTCAGTGAGAAAAGGATAGTGTCTCCAATAAATTGTTTTGGGAAAACTAGATGATCACATGCAGAGGAATGTGACCTTACCCCACTTATAAAAATTAACCTACTTATTAAAGACTTAAACATAAGACTTAGCATATAGACTTAAACATAATACCTGAAACTGTAAAATCCTAGAAGAAAACAGGATTAAGTTCCTTGACATGGGTCTTGGCAACAACTTTTTGGATATGACACAAAAAAGACAAGCAACAAAAGTAAAAATTAATAAGTGGGACTACATCATACAAAAAAAATTTCTGCATGGGGCTCCTGGCCAGCTAAGTCAGTTGAGAATTCAGCCCTTGGTTCTGGCTCAGGTCGTGATCTCATAGATCATGAGATCAAGCCCACACTGAGCTTCATGCTCAGCAAGGAGCTTACTTGAAGATTTTCTTCTTTTCCCACTCCCACTGGCTCTCTTTCTCTCTTTAAAAAAAAAAAAAAAAGGTTTGCATAGCAAAATGCACAATCAACAAAAAGAACAAAAAGAAAAGGCAACCTATGGAATAGGAGAAATTATTTGAAAATCACATATCTAATAAGAGGTTTTAATAACCAAAATGTATAAAGAACTCATGCAATGTAATAGCAAAAATACAAATAATTTTATTAAAACTTCTACAGAGGATCTGAATACAAATTTTTATAAAAGAAGACATCCAAATGGTGACAGGTACATGAAAAGTTACTCAAAATCACTAATCATCAAGGAAATGCAAATCAAAACCTCAATGAGATAACACTGTTCATATCTGTTAGAAAGCCTATCATTAAGAAGACAAAATATAAAAAATATTAGAGAAGAAATAGAAAAAAAGGAACCATTGTACACTGTTGGTGTGAATGTAAATTCGAACAACAGCTATAGAAAACAGTATGAAGTTTCCTCAAAAAATAGAACTATCATATGATTGATTCAGCAATTCCACTTTTGAGTATACATCCAAAGGAAATAAAAACAAGATATCAAACATATATCTGTCCTCCTATGTTCATTGTATCATTATTCATAATACCCACAATTACATTAAAATATAACCTAAATGTCATCAATGGATGATTGGATAAAGGTATAGTGTGTATGTGTGTGTGTGTATGTGTATGAATATTATTATACATAATATATGAATATTTTTCAGCCAGAAAAAAGAAGAAAATCTTGCCAATTACAGCAAAAAAAAAAAAAAAAAGGATAGATCTTGAGAATATTACACTAAGTGAAATAAGAAAAATACAGATACCATAGTATATTGCTTACATGTGAAATCTAAAAAAGCCAAACTCAGAGAGAACAGAAAGATGGTTACTAGAAATTGGGAAATAGGGAAAATGGGGAAATTCTGGCCAAAAGCACAAACTTTCAGTTGTAAGATGAGTAAATTCTTGGAATTAAATGTACAGCATGGTAAATATAGTTAATAGCACTATATTATATGATTGAAAGTGGCTAAGAGTAGATCTTAAATATTCTCGTCTCAAAAAACAAAAGGTGGGGCGCCTGGGTGGCTCAGTGGGTTAAGCTGCTGCCTTCGGCTCAGGTCATGATCCCAGGGTCCTGGGATCGAGCCCCGCATCGGGCTCTCTGCTCAGCAGGGAGCCTGCTTCCTCCCCTCTCTCTGCCTGCCTCTCTGCCTGCTTGTCATCTTTCTGTCAAATAAATAAATAAAAAATCTTTAAAAAAAAAAAAAAAAAAAAAAAAAAAAAAAAAAAAGGTAATTGTATAGGTGATGGAGTTTAATTAGCTAATGCTGCAGCATTCTTCATTTTGTAATATATGTGTATAAAATCAACATGTTGCATCTAAACTTACACTTAAACAAAACATATTGATATAAATATATCAATAAAGGTGGGGGAAAAGGAATGAGTTTCATATAAATGATAACCCTCAAGAATATAATGCCTAATATTAACACTAATATTAACAAAAAATAAGTAATACTGTAATGTCAGTATTTCACACAAAGAATAACACTGGTCTCAAAATTACTAAGAATAAATAAATAGGGGAGCCTGGGTGGTTCAGTTGGTTAAATGTCAGATTCCTAGTTTCTGCTCAGGACATGATCTCAAGATTGTGAGATTAAGCTCCATGTTGTGCTTTGCGCTGGGACTAAAGCCTGCTTAAGATTCTCTTTCCCTCTCCCTCTGCCCTTCCCTCCCCCTGGGTGTGTGCTCTCTCTCTACCTCTCAAAAAAAAAAAAAAAAAAAAAAGAAAAAGAAAAAAAAGAAGAAGAAGAAATATATAGAACATAGGTTATTTTAGTTATACGGATGAAAAATGAAAAATTAAACATCAATTGAGGAAATACTTGAGACTTCATCATATGCTAAAAATACATGACAGAAATTGCATAGAAGTTAATGGGATTGTCTACAATTTTGTAAAAGATTACAATGTAATCCTATTAATCATTAAGTATCTAAAATTACAACTACAAACATTTTACTTATTAAAGTGGAGATTAGCACAGGACTGGAGGTGAGGGCAAAGGAATAAATTGTGACCCTGTTTGAGCCTGTAAATCATCCTTAATCTGTACAGATCAGGGAATAAATTCACAGAGACAGTTTGTTGAGTGGAATGGGGAAACATGGAAATTCACATAAGCCGCGTGGTGGGTTAGAGAGGAGGACTCTGCTTTTTGTCTTTGGACTGCCAGTGGATATATAAGAAGAGATTGTTTCTAAAGAGGAAACGCTCTCTGCTCCAAAACTATTTCTCTCTCCCCAAAGCCAAACACTCCCCAGAAAATCTAATACTTAACATTAAAAAAAAAAAATTACAGTGTAACCAAACACTTCGACTTGTGTCTGAAACTAAAGGAATTGATCAGTAATAGAAATATTGGATAAGGACCCAACTCTCTCCCATTGTTAGTATGTACAAACCTCCCATATAAGTACAAGGGAGAAAAGGGAAAAAATTGGAAATACAAAAATACTCAGCATGAATACGAATAGGATAACATGAGTATTGAGAGAAAATAATGCTTTATAAAAGCAGTTTATTACAAGAAAAAGAAGAGAATTCTTTTGGGAAAAATTAGAAATCATGTTGCATTGGTAAATCAAAACTGGCTCTTGTGAAAATGGAGTAATAACAAAATGAAGGAGTTCTTGGAAATGCAAATCATAATTGCAAAGTTGTTATTGTCATTTTTAAAGCAGTGAATAATAGATTGAATAAGCCAGTATAGAAAATTATTACATTAAAAAAGAATCTCAGGGGGCACCTGGGTGGCTCAGTGGGTTAAGCCTCTGCCTTCAACTCAGGTCATGATCTCAGAGTTCTGGGATCGAGCCCGCATCAGCTCTCTGTTCAGCAGGTAGCCTGCTTCCTCCTCTCTCTCTCTCTGCATGCCTCTCAGCCTACTTGTGATCTCTCTCTCTGTGTCAAATAAATAAATGAAGTCTTTAAAAAAAAAAAAAAAGACTCTCAGGAAAGTCTCTGAACTTAAAAGAATAATAAAAGGCAAAGAGATGGAAGTTAGGAATTAAATAAAAGAGATAGGGAGAGCCAATTTGGGAAATCTTATATGGAAGAGTCCATAAGAGGTGAATGGGGGAGTGGAGAAAGAAAAATATATTTTAAACTTCCAAATATAAGATACTCAAATTTATATATGTACAAACACCTCACAAAGTACCTGAAAAATAAGCCATAGTCTTTTAACATTTCTTAAATTATAAAGGTGAAAAAAATTAGTGTACAATCACCCAGACTAAACTTTAAGACTGATATCTACAAATCCAATCCTTGAAGAAATGGGGGCAATTTCAAATCTCTTTTGACTTAAAGAGTGTTTTTCACATTATTTTTATTGAAGAAGGTATGTATAAGAAAATAATTATATTTTCATTTGCTTAATTAACACTTCACATGCTTGTGACCCAACCAGACCTTGTGTTCTCTAAGTGCCTGAACGAAACTCTTGCCAATACCACTATAGAATTTTTGACTTTTTCTTATATGGATTCAGTGAAGTTGTTTATATATTCTTTTTTTTTAAAGATTTTATTTATTTATTTGACAGACAGAGATCACAAGTAGGCAGAGAGGCAGACAGAGAGAGAGGGGGAAGCAGGCTCCCCACAGAGCAGAGACCCTGTGATGCAGGGCTCGATCTCAGGACACTGAGATCATGAGCTGAGCCCAAATCAGAGGCTCCACCCACTGAGCCACCAAGGCGCCATGTTTTGTATGTGTCACAAATGTGGCATGGCTTTTTGCTATTTTTGCTGTATGTTTTATACACAGAATTTTTTTTTTAATTCTATTAAGTTGGGGGTGCCTGGGTGGCACAGTCTGTTAAGTGTCTCATTCTTGGTTTCAACTCAGTTCCTGTTCTCAGGGTTGTGAATCAGCCTCAGGTCCTGGCCGGTACTCAGTGCCTAATCTGCTTGAAATTCTCTTTCCTTCTCCCTCTTCCCCTCCCACTTGTGCGCTCTTTCTCTCTAAAATAAATAAATAAATATTTTAAAAAAGAAGTTCCTTTAAGTTGAATTCAGCAGTTCTTTCTCTTCTTCATGATTTTTTTGTTTTGTTTTCTTGTCCAGTTAAAACTTCCATTTCTTTTTTAAGGTTGTGAAACTATTTTTCTATATTGTCTTCTTAAAATTGTATAGGTTGTTCTTTCATATTTAGGTTTTCAATCTACCTCGAATTTATATTTGCTTATACTATAAAGAAATTCGATCTTCCTTTTATTTTATTTTATTTTATTTTTTGTCCATTTTATTTTATTTATTTTCAGTGTTCCGGAATTCATTTTTTACACACCACACCCATTGCTCCATGCAATACATGCCCTCCTTAATACCCACTACCAGGCTCACCCAACCACCATCGCCGTCCCCTCCAAAACCCTCAGTTTGCTTTTCAGAGTTCCCCAGTATCTCGTGGTTGGTCTCCCCCTCCGATCCCCCCTCTTTTCTTTACGTTGATATAACCATTCATTCCAGAACATCACAAAAAGTACATTTTTCCTATTGGATCCACTTACATGACTCTGTCTGTGTGTGTGCACACGCGCATGTGCATAAATATCTTTGATATCTGTTTTATGCTTTCTTTGTTTGTGTATCTTTCCACCATGAGCACACTCTTTTTATCATAAATCTTGATACCTTATAGGGCAAGTCTCCCTATTGTGTTCTGTATTATTTTTTTTTAAGATTTTATTTATTTATTTAACAGGAAGAGAGAGATCACAAGGAAGCAGAGAGGCAGGCAGAGGGCAAGGAGGAAGTAGGCGCCTCACTGAGCACAGAGCCCCATGTGGGGCTCCATCCCAGGACCCTGAGATCATGACCTGAGCCAAAGCCAGAAGCTTAGCCCACTGAGCCACCCAGGCACCCCAGCCTATTGTGTTCTTGAAAATTATCTTATATAACTCCAGGTTCTTTTCACTTTATATAAACTCTATATTAAAATATTTAATTTAAATACACACACATCAGGTTTTTTATTAGAATTGAATTGCATCTATAGATCAATTTTGGCAGAATTGTATTTTTTGATTACTGAATATTTCAAGCTATGAACATAGAATATGCCTTATTTATTTCACTTTTTAAAATAATTTTCAGGGCCCCTGGGTGCTTTCCTCCTTTGGAAAGCAACATTCCATACACCTACTAACTAAAAGTACTGTTAAGACTTTATTTTATATTTAAGTATTTACAAGATATTGGATGAAACTTAGAACTTAAGATGATGTAAAGCATGTATGAAGTCTATTGGAATGGAAAACAAAAAGGATATTTCAAATTAAAACTTTTGAATCTTAAGAAGAATAATTTAAATATAGGTGGTCTCTAAAGAAAAGACATTATGAGAACTAGAGATTCTATTTGCCTAATGAAAAAAATATATTTGGGTGTGCTACTACTAATCAGGTAAGTGGTGACTATTAAGAGTTAAGAATCTACTTCTATTAAGATGATTCTTCATAACAGCAAGAAGCATTTCTGTCATTTCCCATTGCTATTTTCTATGTTTCAAATGTTCATAAAACAGAAGTTCAATAAGCTGTTTATATGAAAACAAATAAAAATTAGCTTTTTTTTGTAAAGAAAAATTTTTTGCTTTCAGCTACTTGATTTCTTAAATTCCTCCTATGATACTCTCTTGTTCTGGATTACTTTTTCATGAATATCATTGATAATGCCCATTGATTGTTTACAAAAATCCCATCTCAGTTTTCAACTCAAGATAGAGTGAGTTGAAATAGAAATAGTCTATTTCTTGTAAGTAAAGCAAAGTGCTGATGGCAGAACATCACCTACAATATTTAAATCATTTGCCATATTAATATTACTCAAAAAGTGCCATAGAAATAGTATGCTTATTTAGATAAAAAATATATAGATGAAACATTTTCAGTGATCATGCAAGTAAATAATGACATAGTATCTAGTGAAATATGATGCTAAGATAAATAGCCATATCTCATACTTACAATTTTAAACAAGTAAATAGTAGTATCTGTTAGAAGGTAATATGTGTAGAATCTGGTAAAAGACCATTGAGTTCATTGATTCCACCTGGGTATATTAATCCTTCTCAAAAATCCTTTTAAAAATCCCAGTGTCTTAATTATCTTCCTGCAACTCTCCACTACCTTTGATTATTGATCTGAAATCTTGAATTATAATTATTATAACCAGGGTCCTTACCAACTTCTGGGTTTGGTTAGACTCTTCTCAATATTATATTGAAAATGTCTTCTTTAAGTCACCAATATCTCAGCAAATTTCCAGGGATCCTCTCCATGTCCTTTTATGCATCTCAAACAGCCAATATTGACATCTTTTCTTTTTTTTTTTTTTCAAGAGTTCTTGACATGATCTTCTCCAGTAGCATCCTGTATCAGTTTTCTCTTGATTACTGTCCATTATTTGGTGACCCTTACTCTACTCAAATAAGTTAATAATAAAGGATTTAACATAGTGCATGACTTATAATGAGCATCTAATAACCCTTAGTTATTATTAGTAGACATAGCAGAATTTTCTTCCCTTGTAATAAAGATCAGTGTCCTTTAAGCCCAGAGACTTCACCTATTTGGACTTTCAAATCACAAATGAATGCGTGACTACCATCTTACTTTTTCACTGGAAAGCCTATTCCATTTTTATGTATTCCTACTCATTAATAAGGAATAAATCAAGGACAACAATCTCATTTATTGAGTTAAATTTAACTCCCCTGAGTTTTTGTACATTGGTTCTAATTATAGCCCATAGAATTGTGGATTAGGCTAAGTAATCTCTTTTTCACATAATACATCTTCCTTCACTTAAAGACAGCCCATGATGCCTCTGAATCTTCTCCAATCTAAACACTGACAGTACATATATATTCTCTCATTGCTTGTGAGAGATATAATTGACAAGACAAAAATTTGTCAGATTGTCTGCTTTCAAAAAAAAAATGAACCTCCTGCAGATATCTGAAGAGTGGATTTCCTCAATCAATGTCATATCTTGTCTATTAAGGAAGTATCGTGCATGTTCTTTTCTGCTTGTCTATTATTTTGTAGCTTATTCCCACATCTGTATTGCTTTCATCATCACCCAAATTTCTCCATTTGCTTCTATCATCTGGACTTTTAAAAAATATTCAGACTTGCTTATGTTCTTCTTTTTACTATTTTCTCCTGAAACTACTAGTCTCCTTTCCAGAACAGCCTTTCTCTAAAAATTTTTGTCATATAGATAATTTTCTAAAATTTCCTGTATTTTGAATTTAATCCCACTAACTTCTGTCCTCTCTCTTTTCCACATTTCAATGTAAAACTCTTTCAATTGAATGGCATATTTCTTTTCAAACACCTTCTATTTCAAAGTGTATTTTGATTCAGTGTTATTATGGGAATTCTGATAATTCATAGGTCAGACCTTGCTTTCTGAAGCATAGTATGTGAATTCAACTAAAGCATAATGGAGCAACAAAAGTTTCTAAGGTGATGGTATTTCACTTTACCCACCTCAGCATTATAAATGTCTTCCACTGAACAAGTAATATTTGTAAATTCAGCTGCAATAGTTAAAAGAAATGATAAGTATGGTACTAGTCATTTGAGTCAAGCAGGTGTGCCTCATTTCAAAGCAACTAGATACAAGCAACCTTGAAGCTGCACATAGGCTGATTTTCTTTTTAAATTTAGAACTGAATTATTTGTTTGGAGTCTGATATGAATTTCTCCCAAAGGAATCATTCTGGTATGTGGCAGCTTGTTTCCTGCAAATCAGCTCACAATTTGCATTTAACCTATTTTATAAATGTTACACTGTAACATTTCAAAGAGCAATATAATAAACCTTTTTCCCAAAAAAGTTGTCCAGTCACATATTTAGTGAATAAATTAAACCAAAGGACATAATCATTATTTTATTTATCTTAAAGGCTAATATTGAAGGAAAAGATTAATAGGTGGTCCATTTTGCTGGTGACTTTGTACAGTATAAAAAATTTTAAGGCACAGAGTCTATCCTTGAGGTATGCTTTTGAACATGAAAATAATGGAGTCAAGCAGAGGAACTTAGCAATAAGGACTATGGGCCCATTTATACCGGGTGTAGCACAACCCATCCTCAACTGTTGAGGCAGTGTAAGAACCCAGGTTTGGAAGTCTGTAGTTTGAGAATGGTGGGGAAAGAGAAGTAATGGGATCCATGAGAGTATTAGAAGGAAAGAGAGGAAAAGCTCACCAAGCCTACTCATTCGTGGACAATTATATAGGCTGCCCTACCATATATGGTTCAAGCTCAATGAGAAGGGACACACAGCTTAGGGAAGGATTCCCCAGAGCCAGGAATCAGTGTCAAAGCAATGAGTGAGAACATGAGTAATAGGGATGTCGAGGGAGGAGTCAAGTGGGAGCTTCAAACTCCAAGTTGCTGTGCCACCTTCTAGAGGATGGACCAAACTACTGCTATTACCAAATATGGTGACTTCCCTCACTAATAAGATCCCAGCCACAGACTGTAACATGGGACATAAGAACACATTTTTATAAAATATAGAGGCAGTGTGATATGAGAGAGAGAGGGAGAGAGAGAGAGAGAAAGGAAGATGGTCCAGGGTCTAGAGCTAACTTTCAGAAGCTGTGTGACAGTGGGCGTATTTCCCACTCCTGCTCCTTCCAAAATTGTACCTAATTATACTCACTTGTATAACTTAATGGAGTTAAGGGATTCACAGCTGACAACAGAACTGAAAATGTTTCTTGTACATTGTAAACTGGTATAAAAAGATAAAGTCATACATTGAAAGACTAAGTTCATATTTCTAATGACCTCATTTGGTATTTTTAATTTTTTTTTATTTTTTAAAAATTTTATTTATTTATTTGACAGACAGAGAAAGAGAGAGAAATCACAAGTAGGCAGAGAGGCAGGCAGAGAGAGGGGAGGAGGAGGCACGCTCCCCGCTGAGCAGAGAGTCTGATGTGGGGCTTGATTCCAGGACCCTGGGATCATGACCTGAGCCAAAGGCAGAGGCTTTAACCCACTAAGCCACCCAGGCGCCCCTCATTTGATATTTTTTAAACAGTGAGTTTCTTTGTTCACTGAAAATGCAAGCTAATATATTAAGACAATAATTATTTACATATACATTTTAGGCATACATCTATTCCGTGAGGTAGGGGTTATGACTGCAATTACATAAAAGAATGATACTCATGAGTTTTAAAAAAATGTGCACTTACTAATCTAAACTACTCCTATTTTAAACTGCACTGTTTTAGATGCTAAATGTCAGCCAGGAATATTAGATTCCTCTTTCCAGCTCCCCAGTGATTAGGCTCCACTTAATATCCCACTTATAGAATGATATCGAAGTTTGGACTCAGTTTCTGAACTCTCACTGACCAAAGCAGGAAGCAGCCCTAGTACATGAGTGTAATCATTTAGGGGGCTTGGCATTCTTTTGCCTCCACCTTCGGCTACAGGTGGTTTGGGGGGGCACAATGCTCCCAGAGGCCTGACTCTTGGCTCTTTATATCTCAGGAGCTCTTCTCTCCAATTTGCTGAGTCTTTCTCTCAATCCCTGTTGCAAACGTGGTCTTCATCACCAGCATCCACATACAGTACAGAGCCCTCAGTAACCGCCAGATTGTTCCATTCTCTATCCCACACTTTGATGAGGACTGAAACCCTGCCTGGCTGCCAGACACCCTCTCTAGAGACTAAGATTTTTACCTTGAAACCTAAGCTTTGGTCTTATTATCCTTGGACACATTTCAGGGGTCTGTGTACTTGGAAGACAGTAACTGATAACACAACTTACATTTCTGATACTGTGTGAAATCCTTGCTTTTCCATCAGACTGACATAGTTAGTATTCTCTTCTATACTGACCACACTTGAAAAAAATTAGGCTCCATTCATGTGTTCACTTGCTTGAAATTCCACTGTCAGCATCTGTTTCAATTCCCACAATCTCTTGGCAGATCTAACATCAACCCCTCCAACCCACCCTCCTAGACTTTTCAGACAAGTATCCCTGCTTCTATAAGTCATTAGATATAATACCTAATTCCAGTCCAAAGCAAAAGATACATACACATACATGTATATGTGTGTATGTATATATGTATACACATGTACATATAGATACATAGATTTATATATACATATATATATGTATATATATACATATATATTTATATATATATATATATATAAACACATTTTTATATATGAACATAGTCTTTTCTTTCCTTACACAGTAGAACTCAAAGGATATATACTGTTCTGTAATTACTGTTTGAAGAGAAAAACTCAGGATTTAAAAATAAGTATTTTAAGGGTGCCTGGGTGGCTCAGTGGGTTAAGAGTCTGCCTTCGGCTCAGATAATGACCTCAGGGTCCTGAGATCAAGCCCCACATTGGGCTCTCTGCCCAGCAGGGAGCCTGCTTCCCCCCCTCTCTCTGCCTGCCTCTCTGCCTACTTGTGATCTCTCTATCAAATAAATAAAATCTTTAAAAAAAAAAAGTATTTAAAAAATCTGCTGACCTTAGAAGAATTATTCTTGGAAAGAACCCAAGTACAAGTGCACATGAGGCCTGACAATAATGAATGCTATCTGTTTGTCATTTTTATAATAACTAGAATTGATTGAATGTGCCCTTGCAAGACAACAATAGTGATGGCACATTTTCACAAAGGGCAAATGCAGGTAAAATTGTGAGTTCAAAACTGGTGAAGAAGTGTAGCTCTTCATTTTGATATTAGATACACAGACACATTTAGAAATGCCATAACTTCTCCTTTAAAAGTATTTTAAAAGCAAAAGTTAACTCTTGTGCTGACAAACACAATGTCATAAGAATAAAAGCTTCTTGAATATTTTACATAGACTGGGTTATCTTTTATATAGAATCCAAGGTTTCTGTTAGTCCATGAAGTTAGTCTGCATTGTTTCAACAATGAATAGCTGCCATATATTTAAGCAGTAAGTGCAGCAGCAAAAATAAGCAGAAAAATTGCTGGAGAGCACGAGAACAATCATGTCCCACCTCTGCAACAGCAGTGAGTTAGTAAATGATTCGATCAGTCTAGAGACCTCAAACGATGCAGCCAACACTCGTTTTCTGGAAGACGGAATGTGAAGCACCTCACAGGAAGGCAGCAGAGAACAACAGGGCCTGTGTTGAACCCGAGAACACATGCCCCAACCAAAAACAGCTTACACACGTATATATTTGATTATTCCTACATTCACATTTGCAAACAGGAACACTGAGACACACCAATTTCCTTACCAAGAAAAATATATCTGTGAGCCAGATTCAGTAAGTTTGTAGTGAAAATAAGCAGCAAACACAGCCAAATCAAGTGGGAAAAAACAGTAGTATCTATTGGAAAGGCACAGATCCCCCTTAAAAATCAGTGCATTAACGCGTTAATATAGCAATAAGATCTGTCAGATTAGGATGTGAACATGATGATGAAAAACGCAGTCATTTTCCTCATGGAAACAAAAAAGAATTAAGGAAAAGAGAGGGAAAAAAAACAAACCCAAAACTAAAATAAAAAAGATAAATGAATATTTATGTTTACAGGAGTCTTTGTGACTTGATCCAGAAGCAGATATGTTATAGACATACTCTCTCGTTAGGAATAATTTTTTAATGTATCAAACAACATTATAAAATTATACAGCTTTTATATGTCATTTCTTGAGGTTACTGTAAGAACAATTACATTATGAAACAAATATGCCTATGTGTACGCATGCATGTTTGCGCGTGCGTGCGCGCATACACACACACACACACACACACACACACACACACACACACCTGTGTATATATTCAACAATTCTAAGGGAAGATTTATCCAAAAGGTATAAAACTAACCATTATTTTACCCCTCAAATAAGAATGTAACGAGTTATTGGGGCGCCTGGGTGACTTGGTCGTTAAGCATCTGCCTTGGCCTCAGGTCCCAATCCTGCTGTCCTGGGCTTCCTGCTCAGCAGAGAGCCTGCTTTTCCCTCTCCCTCTGGACCACCTCCCTGCTGGGCTCTCTCACTCAGTCTTTCTCTTTCAAATAAATAAATAAAATCTTTTTTAAAAAAAGAATGTGGGTTATTTGATGGCTTATAGAATTAAATAGATGATAAAAGTCTTTGTAAAATTGCAACTGGTACTTTAATTCTTTGAAATGTTCCATCTTAAAAACTCCATAAGAACTACTTTTTCTGAGGAAATTATAAGCAAAGACATTGCTATAAAGTTCAATAAACTGAATGTTTGTCATTATTTTAGTATCCTACTCTACTGATGAAAAAAGTGAACATTGGAAAGAATAAGAAGCATTTCAAAAACCACACTGCGAGTGGGAGATGTGGTTAGAATTTCAAATGTGCTTTTCCTCATCCCAAGTGTATGCTTTTTAACTATTCTGTCTACCTTATAATATTTTGCTTGATATTCATTAAAGTAACAGATGTTTCTAGTACATTTATTTTTTTCTCTATCCTTGGTTTACTTAAATTAGTGGCCTAATGTTAGCTCAGACAGTAAGAATCTTTTTGGTTCTTATATGTATTGTATTCTAGATCTAATTAATCGGATTTTATTTGACTCAGTGTCTTCATATTGATAATTATTTAAGCTTCATAGAGTCTGTGTATTTCTGAAATAACTAAACAAAACAACTTCAGAAACCGGAAACCAGTGTTTCAGTGATAGGATTACTTGGAGGCTATTGAGGAGTGGAAAGATTGCTTTCTCTAGGGACAGATACATCAGATTAAATTCCTTACTGCATTTGTGTGTAAGCAACAATTCAAATCTTAAGACAAATTTATTTCTACTAATTTTATAGTCAGTTCAGAATGTTGGATCCAGTTACCCCTCTCTGATTACTTTTAATCTTTAGAATCTATATTTGGGGCAAGATTTTAAAAATTACTTTGTTTTTGCTGGTGCCCTGACCATAATCACCCAAGTGTCTGTTCCTTTTTATAACAGGGCTGCTGATTTCAGGTGGTTGAAAGAAAAGATGGGTCCTTCAACATTACTGGTAAGTGCTTTCTGCTGCTTCCTGAAAACTTCTAAATTACATCTCAAGAGCATTTTGAGATAGGTTTTTACATCCACGAAAGTAAAATCAGCCTTATTGGGCAAATGTGACCTTCTCCTTCAAATCCTTGGGAAGAATTGTCTGTGAAGGGGGAAAAATTTACATTCAGGTTAGCAATGTTTTTACGTCTTAAAGCTCCCTAGGAGTTTATGAATTTTGAATATAAGCAAAATCATCTAATTATATGAGAATGACTTTGCAAATAAATAGGTGTGTTGTGTTGCACTTTTGAGTAAACAAACATCGAGTTATGCTAATTTTTCTAGTTTTTTCTATTTATTTAATCAAGAGATGAGTATCAGCACTCCACCACCCCACCCCTCACAATGGACACCATGACCTTGATTGCAATGATTAACTGCTAAATTTTGGTCATTTTTTTACATTTCTGCTAATCACTTCACAGCCTTAAAAATTATTTTACAAATCTGTCTTGCAAGTCTTTCTGAATGAAGGGTTAGAAATTTAAAGGCGGGGGGATCCTTCAAAGCTTCGTGGCGACTCTTCCCTGGAGAATAACTTCAGGCTCAATCTCCAAAGTACTAACAGATGTAAACACTTTATATTTTCCACAAGTAATTGCCACATATTTTTAGAATAAATATTAAAAAAAAAATTACAACCTAATCAAATTACATCTTTCTCTCCGGGGTCAATCTAATTTAGATAGAATCAAGATATGAAATAAATGGGTTCAATTCTCACATTAAAATCCACTTTACAGTGCCTGCTCAAGTGTGGAATTTCCCTGATTAGTCAAGGAGCTCTAAGATCAGCGTTCCCCCAGACAAAAGAGCAGGATAGAGAGGGGATATCTTCTCCCTGTTCACTATGTCCATTATCCACTGTCCACTATCATCCTGCAGTGGAAAGCTACATGGACTTTGAGATTTGAGTTTGATATATGTGTTAACATATGATTAAGTACATTTAAATTCTAGCTTTACTTTGCCTTTTAAATGAATAAAACTCTCTATACAGTAACTATATTCTGTACAGACAAGAATACTTACAAATAAAATATGTGATCAAATGGTATATATTATATATGTAAATGCATTTCTCTTTTTAAAACATTCAGTATTTTTTTCTAAATTATTTTGTGTTTGTATACTTAATTACATTGTGCATTCAACATAGTTAAATGTTTTATCTTACTCATTTGAAGATAATTTTTCCTAGTATATATCACATGGATAACAGTGAGTCTTTATTTAAAATATAAAGAATAAATAAACTTACATTAAAAAGTAAGTAAAACAGAATGAAATCTTTTGACAAATGTCATTTACGTCAACAGGTTAAGAATTTATACCTTAAAAATATAACAAAGTTAATGTTTACTACTTATTTCAATAAACATCCATGTGTAAATTATGAGATGCTGTGTATTGATTCCTGATACTCAAGATACTGATTTATAAGCCATTCAGAGAAAAGAAGGATTCACTGATTATTTATTTATCAGTGATACAGTCAGAGTAGCATTTTAGACATTTCAGAAATAGTTTTCCACTCCAGTGGTAATGGCAGTGGATGAAATTCTTAAATATATTTCCCTGCTTTCTAGTACTATGTGCTGTATTTACCTGTGGATGCATAGAAATGGAACCACACAACAGTTTCTATTCACCCATCATTTCTGTTACTTGTAATGCAGTAACACATTTCATTTTGAAGGAAGGTAACAACTTGGGATCAATATTTCACGTGCCTGTGTTATTCAGCAATTCCTATGAAAAGAAGTGGCATGAATAAAAAAGTAATTTGAGAAGCTGGTGAGTAAAATAGCAAAGGGAAGAAGAAAAGGATGCAAGAAATGGATTGGAAAGACCCATAGTGAAAGAACCAAGTTAAAGTTGAACTTGAGCAGGAACAGAGGTTCGCTTCGTCCTGATTAAGTTTCCTTAATTTCTGGAATTAACCCTACATTTGAGAACTGTCATCAATTTATTAAGGTAAACTATAAATAGATACTCATACATATATTCATACATTTAAAATTTTTTTGAACTCCTACTGTGTATAAGCCATTGTCCTAAGCACTGGAGATACATTAGATAAAATCAATGAGTAATTAAAATAGATGAACAATAAAAACCTTCAAGATGTGAAAAGGAAATGAGTGATAACTTTTCCGAGGATGTATACTTGAACTAGACAAAAATTTTAAAGCAATATGTAGACTTAAGGAGTGATTTAGGTATAATTTTTTAAATGAAATAATTTCTAATTGTTCTTTCAGTTGAAGGTATACCTACCAGAATAAAAACTTCCATCTTGAGAACTCATTTGTACTGGACCCTATAGAAAGTGACAATCTCTCACCTGCTGTTCTCCAGAGGACATTGTTTCTTTTGTACCATAAACAGAGGATTGCTTCCTCATTGCTAAATCTCAGAAGAAAAAGAAACTGGTCCCTCTAAGGTCATGGTTTAATAATAGTCCAAGAGAAAAAATATTCGCTTAAAAAAATTGTTGCTCTTTGAAAAGAGTTTTTCAACTTTACAAAATTTCTTAAATAAAAATCTTTAAATACTAGCTAAAAGTCTAAGAATGGGCAATTGCTATAAATTCGAAAGGCCCAAAGAAATTATTATAGGTCATTTTTTATACTAATGATAAAATCACCTATATTTTATTATTGAAAAACATTCCTTAAAAACATTTAAGCTTAATGTTCAACAAAGATAAATAGAATAAGTAGCATTTTATTGATGTTGTTATCAACTTAAATAATATTTTTTAAAAGTGTAGTAATCTCATTTAACTTCATTAGTGACTGGTTCATGCCCATATATGGTAAGGTATGTAAACTTCTAAACTATGTTTGAATTTTACAAGTTTATATTTTCTGAAGTTAAGCATGAAGAGACAATGCTTTTCCAGAGTAAAATTGTAACTCAGAGATAAAATCAGTGGTCTTCTAGGGAGGAGGTGCTGATTTTTAATTTTTACTCACTTGTATGGTGTTAAAAATCCCATCCTAGCTAACATCAAGCCACCAACTTGGTGCCACTGGGAATGGAGTTGGGAAGAGATGCATACACTCTACTTTATGAGCCCTGAGAAGAAGGTGGCTGCTGCAAATCACTGGATCATTTGTTCAGATAGAAGTTGCTATCAATTTGATCAGATATAGGTTACTATCAATTGTACAAAACCATTTAAGCTATCAGAAAGAAAGAACTAATGCTGCCAATTAAGTTATGGCAAAATGTTTTCTTATTAATTGATTTTTTTCATTTATTAAAAAAGCTCTTTCAAAGATTTTCTGGCTCTAGAAGGGTTCCCTATCCTAACTTGAGAAACTGAAAGAGACAGAAAGATATACAGAGAAAGAGAGTTCTAGATGGATGTGCTGTGACAGCTGATACCAGAACTGTGTAGCAGCCCAGAGAAATCTACGTGGCCATTCAGTGTTCTTGGTGTAAAAGTAAGTCCACGTGATGTTAATGCTTGCGTTTGACAGAAGGGAGATGGCACAAAGGGACTGTGGGGTTTGTGTTGGAGAGGGTAATTGCCAAGGTCTTACCCTAACAGCAGCTGGACTTCTTCTTTAGTTGAATCAAGGTCAGAAATGGCAGGCATCATATGCAAACCAACTGTAAGAGACCACATCATGATTTCAAGACTGTTGAAATATTAATAAACACAGCCCACTGGGGGTCATCAATAAGATATGGCCTATTAAATATAACAATAATGATAGCTAAAAATGATAGGAAGCATAATATGTAGACGGCTCCTTCTAAAAAAGTCTGATGGGGCGCCTGGGTGGCTCAGTGGCTTAAGCCTCTGCCTTTGGCTCTGGTCATGATCTCAGGGGCTGGCCGCATCCCGCTTTCTGCTCAGCAGGGAGCCTGCTGCCCCCTCTCTCTGCCTGCCTCTCTGCCTACTTGTGATCTCTCTCTCTGTCAAATAAATAAATCAAATCTTAAATAAATAAATAAATAAATAAATAAATAAATAAATAAAGGAGTCTTGCAACTTCTTACGTATTAAATGTATCCATCAGAGACTGCTAGTTTCTGGTCCAGCTTGTAAGGAAATGGGAAGTAGTCAGTCCCGTCTTTACAAGAAAAAAGGCTGAACTAAAAATCAGCGACTTTCATCAGATTTGTCAAAGAATTAAGGTCACGGGGCAGCAGGCTGCTGCCCCCCTCACCCCCGCCCTCGCCAAAACTGGACAAAGAAGTGATACAGAGATTCACAAATTACCAGGGCGAAAATCTCCACTGGAACCAATACCAGGGCAGAAAGACAAACTGTAACTGCTGAATTGCTGGAGGCTCAGGCTGAAGGAGTCTAAAAGTTAAAAACTCCAGGGAGTCTTAGCCTTACGGAAGTTCCCGTACTTTTGTGAGTTTTACCTCCAGGTGCCTTGACCAGGAAGAAATCAGAATGAAAGGACCAAAGAGATGGTAGAAATCCAAAAGCAGGGGAAGAAAGGATGGTGGGAAGGAGGAAGGAAATAATGGAAGAGAAAATAAAAAGAAAGCATCACATCTGCCTCTGACTCTGAAAATAATTCTAAAATTTTGGATCAAAGCTCTTCAGGGCAACTGCAGCACGAGGGAAAGGAGAGCGCTGCCTTTTAAGGTGACAGCATTCAAGCCACCGACATGTATTTGTTTAGATAAGTTATCACATGGCCAGCGACAAAATTTGCCTTTGGGGGGATATTCCTCCTTTATGTTCAAAGGAAATGATAATGAAAAGGGAAAACTAGAGCACATTTCTTTCCTTTCTACTGTTACCCACATTGATGTGCTTCAGATTTCAAAACAAAAAGTGATCATTAGGTAAAGAGCAAGATTTTTGTCTTCGCTTCTTTTGCAGCTTTGAGAGTTAAGAGAAATCAGCATCTAGGGGAATGAAACTAAAAAAGAGAAACAGATACACCTGCTCTGGCTCTATAAAATCAGAGAACCCTGGAAAGCAATTTAATCTGAACAACATTTAGAATCTTGATTAAAGTCATCGTTTACTGCCCAGCACAGAAACCATCCTATCAATGAATCCAGGTTCACCACCGGCCACATCAGCACAACATTGCCTTCAGGAAAATTTTAAGAGACCCGTTCACTTATGTCCTAAAAGTGTTTTAATATCCAGGTTACATAATTATGATGATGAATATATGAAAAAGAAAAAAGTTGCAAAGCACACACAATATTTTGAAAGAGTTCAAAATATTGCCGTCAGCTCCAAACCAATGAGCAGAAACAAACTGCGGTGCTCCAAGAAACTGTTAAGCTAGAAGATAAAAGAAGAAAGAAGTTTTTTTTGGAGAAAAAAGAAACTTTTCTAGAAAAAAAAATTAGTTTTATTCTTCTGCTTATATCTTTTATGCTATTGTTTAATTTTGCAAAATGCACAAAAATGTTGTAAGCTGTTTTTTTTTTTTTTTTTTGTACTCTTCTAACATTTCTCCCTCTCTTTAAAATGTTATGTACCCCCAGGAAAAAAATACACATGTATGGGAATGTTCAGTATGCATTCCTACACTGTGTTCCTTTGTTATCAGATGGAATTTTAAACCACAAAATACAGAGATAAATATAAGTCTCACTGAGCGATAAGAGGGAGTTTCAAGAGGACAGCATAAGAAGATCCTGAATCACCTCCTCCCACACATACATCAAATCTACAGCTACATACATATAAGTTCCTTCTGAGAAAAACCTGAAGATTAGCTGAACAGCTCCTGCAGAGCAAAGGATAAAAGGACCACATTAAGGTTAGGAAAACCAGAGACACAGTTTTGCCAAAAACCTCATTCCTGTCATAGTGACCCACAATCAAGATGGGTATCACAAATATAGAGCCTATCCCTGAGGACCGAAGCATTTATGTCCACAGCCCTTGGAACCCACAGTGGGTGGATGATCCCTTAAAACACCAAGCTTTGAAAACCAGTGGGACTTAAATCCTTTAGACCCAACAGTCTGTGGGGAATGTAAAGTCCACTCTTGACAGGCTCATACACAGATTCACTCACCCTGGGAACCAGTGCAAAAGCATCAGTTTGAAAAACACCTGGACCATACATGAAGATTTATTAGCTAATCTCAAGGCATCTGCCAGGGGTGCAGAGATTGGTTGGGTTCCTCTGGGGACAAAGGCACTGGTTAGCACATTTTTTGTCTTTTCACTATACCTTGCTAACATCAGTAGGCTTGCTGAAGCCAGGTGATTTATCCAATCCACACAGAGGACACCTTTTGATCACCTGAATCTGGTGGCTGGGGTGATGAGGAGAGGTGGTTGGGTGGGAGAAGGTTATGTTTCTAGGCACCATAGGACTGAAACAATCAGAAAAACAGTTCTTGGCAAGCTACCCCCCCCCCCGGGGGGGGAGGCACAACACAGACAACCATCTGAAACACATTCCCACTCTTCCTGTGAAAAAGGTCTATTTACCTTTCCTGGAGCTTTAGACTGAGGGTAAAGAATCAGATTTACCACAGATCTAGGAGCTACTCAGGTGGTCTCAGGCCTGCGGATGCCATGGTTGCACTCTCCCTTGGCCTCTGTGATTTCATGGGTGCCTCTCAGAACAGAGCTTATACACTTTCTTGGAGCCCCTATTTTTGCACTGTTGCCAAGGAGATATATCCAGATTACCTGGTCTGAAGGCCAGCAGAGGTTGCGATGTAGTCTCATGGGACTATACATATTTGCATACTTTAAAAACTGTTGTCTGAGAGACTGGCTTCCAATAAGCCTACACCTAGGTGGGGACTGAGATCTCTTCCTTTGGAACACTGACAAGGGCTTGGCACACCTTCAGCAACTGGGAACTATCAAGAGTAAATCGCACAGCTCAGACAATCACAAAGATTTGAGAGATAACCAAGAGCTACAGTAAGGATGAATGAGAAGTTTCATTGCCTACACAAAGTCATCCCTTCAAGACTGAGGAAAGGTAGTTGTTTTACCTAATATATAAAAAGAGAGAGTCATGCAAAATAAGAAAACAAAGGACTATGTTCCAAATGAAAGAACAAGGTGAAACCCCAAGAAAAAGCCTCAATGAAATGGAGATAAGTAATTTATCTGATAAAGAGCTCAAAGTAATGGTCATGAAGATGCTCAGCCATCTCAGAAGAATGGATGAACACAGAACTTCAAGAAAAAGATGAAAAATCCAATAAAGTATCAAACAAGTCATACCTAACTGAACTGAAAAATATAATAGAGGGCTTCAACAGGAGACTAGATGAAGCAGAAGAATAGAACAGTGACCTGGAAGACGGAGCAAGGAGGTTGATCCAAACAGAGCAGCTTTAAATGATACATAAACTCATAAGCACTTAATAGATACATACAGAACATTGCATCCAAAAACAATAGCATACACATTCTTCTCAACTGCACATGGAACATTCTCCAGGACAGTTTATAGTGCTGAAAGAAATTCAAGAAGACACACATAAATGAAAAGATATCCCATGCTCATGAACTGGATGAAGGAATATTTTTCAAATGTCCGTATGACCCAAGCAACTGACTGATTCAATGCGACCCCCATCAAAATTTCAATGATATTTCTTACAGAATTAGAGCAAATCCTTCTAAAATTTGTATGAAAATCCAAAAGATACCAAATAACCAAAGTCATCTTGAGAAAGAAGAATAAAACAGGAGGTTTCATGTTCCTCAAATTCATACTTTATTACAAAGCTATAGTAAACAAAGCAGTGTGGTATTGGCATAAAATCAGACACACAGATCAATAGAACAGAAGAGAAACCACAGAAATAAACCCATGCTTACACTGGGCCAAGAATACACAATAAAGAAGGGATGGTCTCATCAATAAATGATGTTGGGAAAACTGGAAAGACACATGCAAAAGAATAAAACTCAGTCACTAGCTTATACGACACACAAGAAATTGACTCAAATTACTGGATTTGAATGTAAGACCTGAAAGCATAAAGCTCTGGAGAAAACATAGGCAGTAAGCTCCTTAACATTAGTCTGGGTGATAATTTTTGGATTTGACAACAAAAATGATGGCAAAAAAAAAAGAAAAAAGAAAAACAAATGAGACTACATTGAATCAAGAAGCTTCTGTACAGCAAAGAAAATAATCAACAAAATGGGAAGGCAACCTACTGAATAGGAGAAAAAATTTCAAGCCATTTATCTGATAAAAAGTGAATATTCAAAAATATAAAGAACTTCAAACAACTTAACAGTGAAAAACACACAATCCAATTTAGAAATGGACAGAAGACCTGAATAGACTTTTTCCAAAGATGGTATATAGATGGTCAATAAGTACATGAAAAGATGCTCAACTTCTGTAATCATGGTGGATATGCAAATCACAGCCACAATGAGATATCACCTTACAACTGTTAGAATAGCTAGTATCGAAGAAGTAAGAAATAACAAAGGTTCCTGAGGATTTGTAGAAAAGATATCCTTCATACACTGTTGGGAATGTAAACTGGCACAGCCATTATGGAAATCAGTATGGTGGTTCCTCAAAAAATTAAAATGGAACTACCATATGAACCATCTATTATACTTCAGAATATTTTTCCCAAAAAGTGAATACACAAATTTGCAAAGATATATGCACCCCTATGTTTATAGCAGCATTACTCACAGTAGCCAAGATATGGAACCTAATTGTGCATTGACAGATGAATGGATAAAGGAGATGTGATTATACACTCTCTCTCTCTATCTCCCTCTCTCATACACACATACACACACACACACACACACACATCCCAGAATACTACTCAGTCATAAAAATGAATGAAATCTTGCTTCCTGTGACAACATGAATGGAACTTGAGAACATTATGTTAAGTGAAATAAGTGATACAATGAAAGAAATATATAATTTCACTTTTATATGGGATATAAAAAAACAAAACAATCAAAACAAATTTCAAGAAGATTGGTAGTTACCAGAAGGAAAGGGAATTGGGTTAGCAATATGGCAGAAGAAAGTCAATTGTATAGTGATGAGTGGGATATTTTGTGGTGATCCCTTTGCAGTATATACGAAGATCAAATCATTATGAGATGCCCTTGAAAGTAATATAATGTTATATACCAATCTTACCTCAATTAATATATGTATTCATAAATATATATATAAATATATATGTATGCTTAATTAGCATTTAGATATGCAATTGCTTCCAAGTATATCATAAAAATAATCGCTTTAAGTAAGCAGATGGAGTAGGTTAAAGTAACAATTTAAAGTCTAAAATCTAAAAAGCAAGAAAAGAAGGGAGCTTTCTGTGTTAAGAAGCCGATATAAGACACAATAGATAATTGAAATCAGGTTAAATACATAATTTATAGTCTAAATTAGACTTTACTGAGCACAGCTTTCTAAAACCACAATTCTGAAAAATGCTTAAACATTTATTAACTAAATATGCTTTTTTCCAAGGTCTATGTTAAACAGTAGCCAAGGTATGAAAGTAGATGGTTATACCTACCTCATTACAAAACATGTTCTCAATGCCAGCGACAGGCATTGTATTGTGCTGAAATAGCATTCATCACTGCCACATCTAAACACAGGAAAAGAACAAATAGGTTCACAGGTTGATGGGATTTTGATCCCTTATGCACTCCCACCATGCTTCACCCTCACTGAACTACACGCTTAACTTTTCCTTTCTATGATACACAACAGAAGAGAACAAAGCAACCTTCTGCTTCTCCTAATTCCATTTTCTGTTTTATGACAACTCATATTTAGGAACATTCTTAATTCTTCAGAAATTCTGAAGAAAAATCTTAAATTCTAAACTACATACGCACACACACGTATACACATATATATATATACATATATATGTTAATGTATACACTTACATAACAGCCCATGTTAATTGTAGAGGAATTTCTGTTTCAAAGTTTGCTTAATGGGGCCCAAATAGCCATGGCATTTTAGGAAGAAACTGGGTTATTAGATTGCCAATCTTCAGTCACTGATGTATGAATAGGTCAACTCTACCTATAAAGAAATCATAAGACTGTATCTTGTTATTGACTTGGAAAAAACCTGTCTTTCTTCCTGGAATATCTGAGTGGAAATATTTCCCCAGAGAGAGAAAAAAGTAAGTTTATTTCAGAGGCAATTCAGAAAGGATTCTCCTTGGGAAACAGAGGAAACAAGAGCTGTTATTAGCAGAGGTGATATTGAAATGCTAATGAAAATGCAAATCCTGGTTCTTGGACTGCTCACCTAAACTTATTTGAAGTGCTTGTTAAAAGTTCAGTTTCCTGACCTTTAGCATGAGAAACTCTGAAGTTTCCTCCAGGAATCTGAAATTTTACTACATCTTCTAGTTGATTTTTATATTCACCAAAGTTAGAGAACCCGTGTACTTTATGTAAGGATCAACGTAATGGAAGCAATCAGGAACAAAAATTCCCACGTAAGTTATCTCTGTAGAGAAGAGTCACTGGCATTAGTTAGGGAGAACAGATACAACCATGATAGAGCCAAAAGGGACTAAGTCTAAAAAAGAGTCTTCATGTTAGAGCAATGAGAATAAAACCATATTTTATTCTCCCTGAGGTGGTTTTTTTTTTTTTTTTTTTTTTTTGGTAGATAAACTATACCTCCGTAAACTCTGCTTAGTGTGATGTTTCCCAAATTTTGGGGTCAGAACTTAAGCCAATTAAAGTATGGACTACTTAATCAATTACACGGATATAACCAATGCATGTCATTGAGGCTCATTCCTTTACAGTCCTCTACAAAAGCTGATAATATACACATCATAATCTTTCTACTCCTCCCTGCCTCACCTGGTGGACAAGAACTTAACAATCACTGGAGCTATATGCTTTGTTATAGCAGTGGGTAATTCATTCTAGAGAGAAAAAGGACATCCCTGAAAGTTCCACTTTCTCTGTTGTGATTTCATACAGACCAAGTAACTCCTTGGTTACAAATTTGTTTTCTAAATTCTCTAATATTGGGCAAGTCTGTGTAGTGACATAATGTTAAACTATTCATTGATATTGTTATTTATACATGAGTCTCCTGTGAGATTGTTTGTGTTAATTCCATTACGCTAAGCAACTTTCAACAACGAGGCAATAATTATTTTTCTAGATTTCTTATCTAGAATATTAAGTCTAATTGATGATTCAAGGAAGATACTGCTCAGGAATGAGATACACTGTTCACCTAGCATCCATAGATGACATCACTAAGTCTTTACTTTCTAAGTGTATTATCTCTTCCACTGTTCAAGAGACTGATGGGGGGCCTGGGTGGCTCAGTCTGTTAAACATCCAACTCTTGATTTGGGGTCAGGTACTGGGATTGAGCCCTGAGTCAGGCTCCCTGCTCAGTGGGAAATCTACTTGTCTCCTTCTCCCTTTGCCCCTCCCTCTGCTCGCTCAGTGTCTCTCAAATAAATAAATAAATCTTCAAAAAAAGGGATAGAGACTGGCAAAGGGTTTATTTGTAAAATCTTTTACAGTACAAGATCAAATACAACAGCTTTAAATTACTGTTACATGGGTTCCTGGGCTAAGGCACCACCTATAATAAAATGAACCTTTTCAAGAAGAAACAATTCCTTTTCTCTCTTACTTTCACATTAACAATGTGGTATTGCCTGTTTTCCAATATTTAAATATTTATCATAGTCTTAACTGTGTAACCTTAGAGCAATATGTATGAAGTTCTGAGATGCATTATTTTATCATAATCCTCATTACCTAGCAATAGAAAAAAATAGTAACTGTGCTTCTCAAAGAATATGTTTCACCTATTTAGCATGGTATAATTTTTTTGTGCCACCATAATGCACTTTAATATTTAGAATCTAATGGCTATTTTTAAATTTATTCATTTTTTTTCTTCCAGTAAACAATCACTCACACAGTAAACATATTTAAGCACTCACTAGATTACCAGGCCCTAAGAACTGAGTAATGCTAGTGAGGACTTCCTTCTCTGTTACAATTCACAAAAAGAGTAATACTGACTTTAAAAAACAAAAACTAACTGCATTCATTTGTTCAAGCAAAAGCTGGAGTTGTACAAAATTTGCCCTTTTGCATCTGGCTTGTTTCAAGGAGCAAGAGGTCTTCAGGGTTAATTCATGCTCTAGCATGTGTCAGAACTTTATTTCTTTGTATAGGGAGTAATAGTCCATCGTATTCTACACTTTATCTGTCTTGTTTGTCAAGTATATACCAGGCTTAGGCCATATTCTAGGTCTTCGACATGTTCTAAATGTTAGGGTAATATAACATCAATATTTCTATACTCTCTTCTATTTCCTCAACAAATAGTAGATTCTGATAATTTCTAGGGAAATCAAAAGATTTTTTTTGCATGTGTCCATTCTCTTACATTATGTTATATTGCACTTAAATACATACAATATTTATATAGTCCTTACATATATAAACACTATAGTGTGGAGTATGGACTTTATGATATTTTGCCAGTGAGGTCCCCTGAGGTGTACATTCTCATTTAGGACAATTCACTGCCCTCAAAGTTGAAGTGTGAAATAACTAACACAAAAAATACCATAGTGTCCACATGTTAAACAGAGACATTATAGGAAGGTGTCCTTATTTCTTTTAATCTTGATCCTTCCTTCTCAGGTTTGCACACCACCCATCCTCCACAAAATGCCACATTCTTCTATAAATCTCTGTGTTCCACAAATTCTACTGCTTCCCTGGGGAAAATTCAACCTTCTACTAACAATAGAAAACCTTTCCCATTGTTTCTTTTCCACACCACAGACTTGAAATTGAACTCAGGCCTTCTGTTGTATAAGTATGTATGGACAATTCAGCTCAGATTTATAGATCACAAGCGGAGCCTGGGCTTTACACTGTGAGCAGAGCTTCCTGATGGCATAGTCATTAAATAACACACCCCTCATTGATAAACATTTTTCAGAGACCACCAAGTTTAATGTCATAGAGGCAATTACAGTGGTCCTCTAATACTATCCAAAGCATTACTGGGCTATTTCCTGCTCATCCCAAGGCTCAATACACCGCAACGTAAGTATTCTACCTTTCTGATGTTTGCTCATTTACTGAGTCATACAATGAACAAAAAAATTCACTGTGTACCGAGTACCACTGTTCTAGGCTTTGGGTGTCAACGTATCTAGAGCATATTAAAGGCATAGTCTTAGAAGAGATTTGTTTGGATAACAAACAAGAAGAAATGCAGGCCTCAGATCATGTCATGGAGAATTCAAAGTTTTAAAGGCAGTGGAAGAGGCTGACCTGGGAAAGTAGGGTACAAATTGGTGAGAGGAATACCAAGAGAGAGTAGAGACACAGATACAAAGGGAAGGGAATGCTTCAACATTATTCAATGTAGGTAACAAGTGTAGCAAGTTAAGAAAAGGGTGAAGTTCATTAGATTTACTGACTTGGAGATTATTGGTGACCTGGGTGATGATTGCTTAGTGTTGTGATGGAGATGGTGGTGGATCCAGATTGAAAAAGGCTTAAGAGTAATTGAAGATAAAGTAGACACATGGAGTATAGAAAACTCATGGACAAGGGGGCAGAAAGCAGTGGCTTTGTATAGATAGGGTGATGAAATCACCCTATTGTGCATAATAAAGGAAATTTTGCATATGTTTAATAATAAATGATGGGTGATTATATACTTTTGAGAGGAAGTGGATGTTGCCTTTACCAATGTAACTATTTTGAGTCAGGGTCTCCGTATTTATTCTACTTAGTCTATGATTAAATTGTTTTGATTTAATAATGTTCTCTGAGATTAAATATGGAGAACTATGCAAGTAAGACATATTCCATACTCTCAGAGTAGTGGTGAGACAAATCTATAAGTCCAAAGGGCTTTATATTGTATTAAATGCTGAGATGGAGAAATAGATATCACACTCTGAGAGCAGAAAAAGCATTAATTCAAATTGGGTAAGCAAAAGCTTCCCGGAAATGTTCTTTTTGAAAGACAACAAGTTTCATAGCCAGAATAGGGCAGTTCTGGGAAAAGAATAGTATGCATGAAGGCACTGAGACTTTTTAAAAAATATTACATATTCGGAAACTGGAAGCAGTCTACGTCCATACCACCCTGAACGTGCCCGATCTCGTCAGAAACTGGAAGCAGGTAGATGTAATTCATAAATATCTCTATATGTAGAAGAAGGAAAGAAGGGTTTCGAAGAAAGAAGACAAAACCCTGTTAATGCAGGCCTTTGTGGCATAAACTATGGAGTTTGATCTGCGTCTTGAAAAATGTGGGGAACCATGGAAGGATTTAATGAGATATTATCATCACCATCATCATCATCATTTCACTGAAAGCTAACATACTGAAGACTTAATTCTGTGCCGTGCATACTTTTTTAGCATTTTTTAATGCATTATCTAATTTAATTCTCTTAAACACGCACAGAAGTAAGTATGAATCGTATCCCCAGATTAATAACCTGGAAATGAGTCTGTTGCTTACAAAATTGATGCTTGGAAATGAAGGCCAGAATCTTCACCCGCGCCAGCTATAAAAGCCAGCCACCTTTAAGACACCATGCTCTCTCAAAAGGTGGCTTCTGTGAGGGCTTGCTTGCTTCTTTACATCACTCCTCTGTAGAAAAGTCTCTCATTTTAGTTTCTGGATCCTGGATTATATTCTTGTGCCTGAGCTCTTAGGAAGACTAAAAAAGCCAGGTCTAGTTCCCGTCTTAGAAAGGCAGGATTCATAAAGAGGGATATTTTTCAATCAGAGAAGAATTCTTCAAAATATCCTGAGAGGCTACACGATGTGTCAAATGATCTCTAAAGCCCCCCAAAGATGGTATTCAAACATTGTCGAGGGCAGATGCTCCAGAGGCCCTGAGATCCTTCAACCGCAGAGCTTTGCAAAATGGCTCCTGGCGATTTGCCAGAAGGTGTGTCTAGAGTGACTGATCGTAAACAGGAAGTACTACCTATTGGCTGTTGAACTATTGCTATGCTGTGAGTACTTGGTAACAAGCTTAAGATTGGTGGATGCATATCACTGTCTATGCTGATTGGCTTAGCTCCCCTATATAAGCGATGGCCATATGAAATAAAGAGACCCTCTTTTTTGAAACCCAACCAGAGGGAGGGTCGTTATTATTGCTGCTGGATGGCGATAAAACAGAAGACGAAATTTGGCACTATAGAAGCTTTTTTTTAAAAATAGAAGAATGGAATAGTATAAAAAACATGTATTTTGAGATGTGTGGGAGATGCATGGTGGGAGGTGAGTTCTGCCATGCAATAATTATGTGACCTCTAAAAATTATTGAGTCTTCAGGCTTAACTTCCTCTTCTATAAAATAGCTTAGAATGACATGTAAACTAGATGTAATGTATCGATAAGGTAGGGAGAAAACAAAGCTGATTTTTTTTAAAGATTTTTTTTTTTTTTTTTTGTAATCTCTACACCCAACATGGGGCTCAAACTTACAACTCCAAAATCAAAAGTCTCATACTCTCCTGACTGAGCCAACCAGGTGTCCCCAGAGCTGATTTTTAAAAAACAACAGTTTCTGCATTCTAAGGTTGAAGCTAAAATGTCTTAGACAAGCTTTTCATGTGAATATTTAGTTGTACAGAAGTAAGGCAAGTCTCTAGTACTATTCCTTTAAAAAGGAATGTAGAGGGGCGCCTGGGTGGCTCAGTGGTTAAGCCTCTGCCTTCGGCTCAGGTCATGATCCCAGGGTCCTGGGATCCAGCCCCGCATCAGACTCTGCTTCACAGGGAGCCTGCTTCCTCCTCTCCCTTTGCCTGACTCTCTGCCTACTTGTGATCTCTGTCAAATAAATAAATAAAATTAAATTCAAAAGGAATATAGGGAATGATATTCATAAACATACTTGAGTCTGGACCCCAAGAATTCTGTTTAGTAAATGATGTTATTATCTTTTTTTTTTCCCTCTGAAAAGATAATTATAACTTTAAAACAAAACAAGACAAAACAAAACTTCTTACAGTGCCTTAAATTGTGTTTGTTAAATGTGACACATCAGAGGAAGATTGTTATTTTATTTGGGGGTAGAGAACAAGTAGATCTCAAGGACGTGGAGACAGAACAGGGGGAAAGCCCAGAAAGGAAGTTAGGCTTTCCTTGTCTGCTTTGTAAACCTGTTATCTTAAAGATTTGCTTCAATCAATTCACTGCACAACCTCTTACTGAGTGTCATTGTGATTAAGGAGAAAGTATTGTGTCTACCCTCAGGGCAGAGCTAACTGGGGAAGAGGGGTTGTAGCTTGGAGCAGCTGTCACCAGACGGTTGCAAGAGCCAACTGACAAACTACAGGAGGTACTGTGAAGGGATAGGAAACAAGCAATAGCCAGGAAGAGACAGACTCTTACTAGGATTCCTCAGAAATAACTGAGGGGGAGCTTGACCTAGATGCTCATGCATGATGGAGCCCTGGTGGACACTAGTGGTGCTCCCTAAGTCAGACTCGTGGACCTTCTCTCTGCAAACACCTACCAGCTTCAGTGCACTTTGCAGCTGACTACCTGTGTTTGCTCTTCTCCGAGGACTCTTGCCCACACTTACTTATTCCCTCCATCCAGCCACAGTCCTTAACAATGACTGATCAGTGTGAGAGCACAGAGGCTCCTCTCCTCTGCCTCAAGTCTTGACAGTCCTGGGCTGTTTTTACATCATAGAGCTCCCTGAGGACTGGGGCTGAGTCTGGGATTCCACTTAAACTACAGGATTGTGTGCCTGCTTCTCCCGCTCTCTCCTGGGGGATCTTCCTTAACAAATCACTTGTACCTGAATCCTTGCCTCGGGGACGGCTTCTGGAAGGATTAATAGAAGACCTGGTTCTGCTCAGCATGATTAGATAAGTTAGATCTCATTACCTGGAGAATTTAGGCATCATGGATTTAGTTACATAAAGATGCCTAACACGCGGTTAATAATTGCTAATCTATATCTTTCATGCCTCCCCACCAACTTCCAAGTTCAGGCGGAACCTTAAATTAATCAATCCCCTGTTCTCCCTCCACTAAAATGATCATAGTTTTTGGACAGACTTTTTTATTTTAAGGGAACAAAAGGAGACGATTTGCAAAAGCTTTTTTTAAGTGCCACTTTTTTTAAAATAAGGAAATTTTCAAATGGAAATATTTAAATTATATTTAAATAGATTGTAGATATGAATTATTATTTCAGAAATAGGAACTGGGAGAACTTTTCAAAATGTAAAAAAATGCAAAAACTTTAAAAGTTCCCTTTTTATAGTATTTACTATACATTAGTTGTATTTTTAATTATAATGGCCCTTCTTTGTGGGGTGATTATGTAAACATCTAAATATGAAGTTCTTGGTATCAAGGAAAGCAAATGATGTTTGCCAAGTAAATAGACATAACAGTTTGTAAACCAGTGTATACTAAATACTAAATACATTTTCTTTTCTTCCTGCCTGCCAAATATTGACTAATTCTTTTATTAATCATATTTAAATATCACTAGGCAATAATTACAAATGTAAACCTTCTTTTTGAACCCAACTGTGTAACAACTAATTCACAAAGCTGAACTTTAAAAGTAGTATCTTAATATATCTCTTTCTTCATGTACAACTGCAAAAATATATGAAATATAGATTCTTTGAATGATATAACTCTTCAATATTTTGGTTTGGTACTACTCATTATAATCTAATTATTGACAAAAATGAAGCTTTCATTTCAACATGATTATCATCTATCATTTTGTGTGAGCTGGTCTGTACCATAAATATTTTACTATTATCAGATCATGATAAAACAGAGTTCTCTATTAAGAGCTTCTATCATACCAGAAAAAATAGACGTTACTAAAAGCTTTCAAGTTAAAAATAGAAATCACCAATGAAATTTAGTATCTGTATAATTTTTATAATGACGTTTGTCAAAACCATAAGTATACGTTACATTTTGAAAATGGTTTTAAAAGCACATAGGGGGTGCCTGGGTTGTTCAGTGGGTTAAGCCTCTGCCTTTGGCTCAGGTCATGATCCCAGGGTCCTGGGATTGAGCCCCACATCCGGCTCTCTGCTCAGCAGGGAGCCTGCTTCCCCCCCACCTCTGTCTGTTGCTCTGTCTACTTGTGATCTCTCTCTGTCAAATGAATAAATAAAATATAAAATAAATAAAAGCACATAAGGATGGGTTTGTGCTGCCTCATTTCTTAAGGAAGGAGTAGGAAGCAAAGGCATCTGTATCACGATTGTGATAGTAAATACTTAATACCATTCCCTATGATATTAAACACCGAATACTGTCTGTGGTATAAAATCTCTAGTTGTGACATTAAATGCTACTGGCCAATGGTGCTACCACAAAAGTATATTTGCCGGCTTGAGCTGCAGCTCCTGCTGTTCCTAGAAATAACATTTCCTGGACTGCCAAAAGAGCACATGGCCCAATGATGGATAGGATGGGTTTAACAATTAAGCCATCTGCTTGCTTTCTGCTTTTGCCTCTGCTTTGCTACACAGCTCAAGCATGGCTGCCATTTAGAAGGACTGGACAAGGAAACGAATCTCTACCATATTTCCTAGATGATTTTAGCTAATACCTTCCTAGACTGAAATAGAAATTTGGACATGGTATTTGTACATGCTAGGCCATTAATGCTTGGAAGATGTTAAAAATATTTCTAACCAAATTTATACACATAGAAAAACACTGGGCTGGGAATTCAAATAGATTCTTCTTATAGAACAAAACCACTGAGTCACTTAGATCTGGTTCTACTGACACAATATTGTCTACTTCATGGAACCATTTCAAACCAACTGTAACAAGAAGAAATAAGATATAACTCTTTTTATTTTTTCTTCCAACTTATTTTGTAGACCAAACTATACCAAAAACAAAACAAAACAAAACAAAAGCACAAAGAACCCTAGAAATTATATTTACTTTGTTATATTGACCTTCTAAGAGTTAGCAATACAGTGCCTAAAGACTGGATTTAATATATCCCATCATGTTCTCTCATGAGGTGGAATTACTTAGTTGATTGATTATATTTTTTTCTCCTTGTGAAACATTTTTCTAGCCCATTGGCCTGTTCTCTATTTCTGAGGCAAAAGTTGGCAGCCATTGATATATTCTGGAGTATTACCTATCAATCCAATGGAATTCAGTAATTTTAGGCTATGGCTCTGTATTGATTTGGAGTTTAGGGTAGAGCTACCAATTTCTCTTAGAAATTTTTTCCTATTCCAAAAGAAGAATTCATACTTTAGCCTTAGTTATAGATTTGAAAACTCAAGAATATTTCAAAAATGTTTATTTACTCTAAACAGAATAACACAAGTACTTATATTATAGAGAACAAAAAATATTCCTGTACCTCAGGAATACTAGATTTTTAATATAATTAAGGGACAAATCAGTATTAAAGGTATCATTTTATAGATTAAATGCAAAAATAGAGATTCTGACTACTTATTATTGCATGATTTGGGAAAATTGAGATGTCAGCATTTTATTCATTTCAAACACAAACACTCAGTAAGCACCTACTTTGGCTTATAGTTATTTTAAGGTTGAGAATAAGTACTTCCCCACCCAAAGAACCTAGATAGAGTCAAGCTGTGTAAATGAAATTAGCATACATACAAAATGCAAGGTAGAAAAGACAAACACGTGGGGCACCTGGGTGACTCAGTCAGTTAAGTGTCTGCCTTTGGCTTGGGTCATGATCCTGGGGTCCTGGGATCCAGCCCCATGCTGGGCTCTCTGTTCAACAGGGAGTCTGCTTTTACCTCTTTCTCTGCCTGCTCCTCCCCCTGCTTGTGCTCTCTCTCTTTCTGAAATAAATAAATAAATAAATAAATAAATAAATAAAACCTTTAAAAAAAGGCATGTATAAATGCCAATCCATAATTAGCATAACATGTAGTCTATTTTATTAACTTTCTCCTATAATTCAAAAGTCACATATATGAAATTCTTTTATTTTCTCTGCCAAATATTTGTGGTGTTTCTTTAGTCACTTTAGGAGAGAAAATATATTTTGTGCAATCTCTAAAATAGTTTGAGCCCTGAAATTGAAAGCTGTGGGAAGAAAAGCATTGTGACATATGATTATGGATAGATCATCCTCAGATTACACATTGTTTATTTTCAGTGGAGTTTTGTTACATTAGCACGGAAGATCCCAGATAAGATGGAGATAATATGTACTAATGAGGAACAGGCATTTATAAAAAACATTTCGTTGTAAATGCTTTTGTATCACTTGTAAAAACATTTTTCCCCTAAGCAGCTCATCAGATATTTTTCAACGGTTGACTATCAAAAGATGTACAACACCAATCACACTTAACTCACAAATTCATGGACAAGTTAAAAAATAAACAATGGAGTCAGAGAAGTCATGCACAACAGAGGGCTTGCTGCATAGTCTGTTTCTATGAAGTTTAAAATCAGGCAGGCTTCTATGATGTTAAATGTGTTGATGGAGATCCCCCTTGCAAGTGGGCAGTGACTGTAGGGACTCTAACAGCATTTTCTACAGTCCTGATAATATTCTATTTTCTGATATATTTATAGGGATGCATTCACATGGTGACGATTTATTGAACTATACACTTATGATTTGTGCCATTTTCAGTTAACAGGAAGAGGGAAAGAAGCAAGCAAAAGCCAAATGTTTCAAAAAAAATTTTTAATAGCATTGTAGATCTTTAAAAGGAAAACATACTAAATATAGAGCTTTAAGGATTTAACATGCTTATAGCAAAGTTTCATTACCTAGAGTCCTAAAAGGCAAAATGGGAAAGAAAAAATATTAAATTTCATAGTCATAAAAATCCACAAAGCAATAAACATGTAGTCATAGATTTTGAGAAAACATACTCTGTTTTCCATAAATGCATTCAATGAACTTTCTCAAAAAATTATAAATTTGGCAAGTAATGAAACTATAAATGATAAAGAACCAGATTTGTTTTTTAATTGTGGAGTAATATGAAGATATAATTGGACACCTTTGAGAAATTTATGAATTCTTTAAATCCTTTCAGGCTTCTACAGAAGCTAGTAAGTGCTTAAGACACTACTGATAGTTCAGTGGGCCTGAAAATTTCTTAGTTTAGATGAAACGATCCTACTCACAAATACTATTCACTAGAAACAAACATGAAGGTACTTATAAATATCTGAATAATTGAGTTTAATTTTGCAATATTAAATGTCACGTTGACTAACAGTGTTATATGAGGTAATTATTTGTTATTAATATAGGAAAACTGAGCTATAATATAATCTTCAAAGAACAATTACAACTTATTTGTGATCATTGATGTTAACTTCATTATTAAATTTTTTTGTTTTTTAAAGCTAGAAGTGATTAAAAAAAAATGATCCAACATTCTTTTTTTGTCATAGATGCAGAACCTTAGCCCCCAAAGTTCACATCAAGGTAGATACAAAATCAGATGTTTAACTCAAAGCTTCTAACAATTTGTCTAATACATTCATATGCTTCCAAAAAGAAATGTTCTAAGATACTAAAATGAATATGGGATATACCATGACTTTTTCTCTCCTTATTATTCTAACTCAAGGGACTTAAAAATTTTGGAGTTTGAGTTTGGTTTCTAAGCTCTCTGTTTAAGGAATGTCTGATTTGCCAATGGATTATGGCAAGTTAGCTCTTTGTCCACCCATCTTAGGCATGGATCTCACTGAATCACTAGTTCTCCCTAGAGCAAAGTTTGAAAACAAGTTTATTCTAGAAGTAATTTCTGGAATTCTACTATTTTAAGGCAGTAAACTAAATAGCAGTTATAATGAAACTTGTCTAAAGCAGAGTCATAAACAAGAGAAAGTGATTCATGAAATAAGGCTTGGTATCCAAGAGTATGAATTATCCCTGTGGAAAAAAATTATTTACATGAGAACCAAATACTTATCTATGAGGCAAAATGATGGCAAGACATCTAGTTCCAGACAACTGAAACTATTTACTTATATTTTTAACTGTTACTAATTAGGCCCATCTTTCTCCTAAAAGTAGATTTCTTTCTAAGTGCTTGATGGCTTTCGGGTAGAACAAATACAGTAAGGGCACACAGCAATTACTTGTATTTGAAATTGCAACTTTTATTCCTTGAACCACACCACTGAAACTCCATATTAATCAATAATTTAAGTTTTGTTGGGAAGACACTCATTATCTGGATAGAGATCTGCTCTGTCTTTGAAGAATGACAAACATCAAGAGTAGGTAGATTGATATAGCTGACCCATGTTTTTGAAGTTTCATTGACAGTGTCATGTGGGTTGAACTTAAATCACTGTCATTTCAAATTGTTTGTTTCTTACTAGGGAACGGAATATTCTTGAGTTAATTTTTTCTGCAGGAAACACACTCAGTGCAAAAAAAAAAAAAGAATTTTTGTCGTAGTTTAATGGTTTTCCTGTTTTAATTGTTTATGACTCTGAACCACGTGGGGTTTGAATCTAGTTTTCTCACCTACCTTGTATTGATCTTAGGTAAGTTATTTAGAGCTCAGTTTTCTCATCTGTAGAATGAGGAGAATAATAGCAGTCATCTCATATAATTTTTAGGAGAATTCAGTGAAATAAAACATGACGGGGCTGGGAGAATTGTAAGCTTTCAATATGTGTATACTGTTATTGTTATTATGATTATAACTAATAAATCATCATTAATTTCTCCCAGCACAACTTCTCACTCCAGACTGACCCAGAAAAACAGCAAAGCAAAACACAATATTATTTTATCCTGCTGCATTTCTGGCACTTACCTCACTCAAATATTAATAAGGTTGATGATTTAAAGTCTTTCCATTGTTACAGAAAATACTGTTATTATCTGGTAGAAAAATTCTAAGACGTTGCACCTTTCTTTGTATTTTTATTCTAATTAGGTTTTAGAGGATTGTTTATTGTATCTATTTGAAGGAATGTGTTTCATGCTGTGTCCTTCATTAAAAAGATTAAGTACTTGATCAATCCTTAACCTCTTAGTGTGTCTCATTAGTTTGGTAATTTATTCATCAAAAATACACTCTGAGATACATTGGGATTGAAGAGCTGGTGTTGATCCAAGAAAGCATGCTGTGTAGTGCCATGAACCTCATCACTTAGAGTAATGTGCCTGAACAAGGAGAAGGAGGAGGTTGTGTTTATAATATGAGAAGTATAGAAATGTTTATATCATTCTGCTACCAATTCAAATGAAATCTTTTGAGATCTGCTGATCTATCAATCTTATAGATGTAAAAATGCTATAAAGCTATGGTATGTGGAAACAGATTTATAGAAATCAAAAATTCTAGTAAATAACATTTATTTTTTACTGGGTTACTTATAGATTAAAGGAATATGAGATAGAATAATCCTTAAGCTAGAAGAACTTCATTAAAACTGTAAACTTCTTAATTTTGATATACTGAATTGCTCTTCAATTTGATAAAATGGTTATAATAAATTTATGTATGATTGTACAGATGTCAAACATATTATATATATATGTGTATGTATATATAACACAACATAAATATCTGCACACATACATACACACACACACACACACACACACACACACACACACATATAAATATACCTTTAATTGATTTGCATAATTTGGATCTCTTTAACCTGCAGGACTTTATAGTCAGAAATAAATATGTATTAAATATATCACACACAAACTCACATATATACTTTTATTTAAGTTGACAACTTTGAATGTCAGTTATTTTAAATCCAAGCTTTCTTAACAATAGACCTAAGTTAAATTATTCTTTCATAACCAAATGTTATGTGGTCCTTAAAATGCTATTCAGATCAGAAGCATTATCTTTTCAGTATGTAATTAATCTTTTCTTTTCCCATTTTAGTAGACACCTGCCCATCTGCCACTAATCATTCTTACTGTTTAGGAAGTCAAGAGAAGTGTCTTCTCTGTGCTTCAAGCCTCATCTTGAATAAAATCTGAGAAAACCTATGGATATCCATTAACAATTAAAGAGAAAAACAGGAAGAAGAAGGAGAAGAATAGAAGGCAATGGCAAAGACAAAACAAGTGAAGAGATTGATTTTATGTAGGCTATTACAATAGGGAGATCCAAAAATTAGTATCTAAGCAGTATAGTTTTACCCTAGACTTTTATAGGGAGGAATAAAGTTAAAGGTAGAGTTATCTACACTTGAGTTGCTGTTTTGTTTTTTGTTTTTTGTTTTTTTCAATCATGGAAGTCTCAGTCAGTTAGCTAAAATGGAAGTGTTTATCCCTGTGTCTCACTAGTTTCACAGGAGACAGTTCTAATCTCAGCTAATCACTCATGAGACAAAGAATGGGAAGAGAAGGGTCTATGTCTGGTTCAGCAAGGTCTGTGTCAGCACAGTCAGGCAAAAGGGGGAAAGGTCTGTGTTTGACCTGTCACAGGTACACAAGGGAGTCATTTGCAAATTGTGAAGTGGTCATGAGAAAGGGTGGACAGAAGGTCCTATCTAAGGTTGGTGGTTTTTTTGAGGTAAATTTTTTCCCATAAAACAATAAGGGAGATTCTGGATAACAAAACCTTGGGAAGATATCTTAACCATTATTTGCTAATGGTGAAATAAAGTTCACCATTAGCAAAAGGACAAGAAAAAAGAAAAAGAAAAAGCCAGATTCTTATCTAGGAGCATTACATTTTTTCCTCTATGTTAAATGTGTTAAGTTGAATACATTTCACAAGCTAAAGCTTTTTTCTTCAAGTATTCTCTCAGATATGTAGATTTCTATTAATTTTTATTTGATTTTTAAATTTAAATTTTAATTTGACCTTTGGTTTCTCCTTCCTATTTTATATATATTCCATTATATCATCCTAGATTCAACAATACATTAAAAGCAACATGGTTTAGCTTCTTAACATACTTTTCCATATGCAATCTAATTTACAATGGATATTTTTAAATTAAGCTAAATTAAACCTTCATAGACATGAAAAAACTTTATCAGTCAAATAGGCTAACACCTTCATTTGTTCAAATAAGCAACATTAGTACCATAGAGCTTTCCTAAATTTACACAATTAGCTAATTAGCGGTTTGTTTGTTTTTTCAATTAGCTGTTTTTATTGCTAGGACTAGAACTCAGATTGTGTGACTCATAGTCCCATTTTAGGAAGAAATGCCATGACCATTAAAACAGATTAAAACTAGAAGAGAGAGGTGTAAACACTAAAAATCTATTTATGGTTAATGGAGTTAACCATAAAATCAGCAATACTACTGAAAACATCCAAAAAAGGAAAAAAAAAAAATACAACTAAATGTTACAGTCTATAAAAAATAGTGACAAAATAAGACCAAGCCAACAGTTTTATCATTCTTAACAGGTTAACATTAGCTTCGATTTCCTAAATGCTTGTTTTTAAAGTTCTTACTAGCCAGTCTACTACTGATAATTATTCACCCAAAGTAACCCAAGGGTCTGAATCTAAGGGGAAACTGCTTCCACAGGAGTTGGAAAGCAGCTAGAGCTGATCCACTTCTCCAAACTGCTTTTGTGTACCTAATGCAGATTTATTTTGGAGTCAAATAAAGAAAGGACAAGGGTGTTATTGGCACGTCAATTTTAGCTCAAGGGCAGCTTCTGGGTAGTTTTCTAAAGCTGAGTCTGAGGCAAAGGAACTTTAATTCTTTATTTTCTTTACTTACAGGAAGTCAGTCTTATGGCAGGATTGTACCTGGTCAAAAGCAGAAAATCAAAATCAATCACAAATCCCGGCATTCTAAAGATTGTGCTCTTTATTATTGAATGTGTTATTCCTTCACTCATAGATTTATCTAGAGGTCAAGACATTCAAGAAAAAAAAAAATATTGGTTAAAAAAATCAATGTATAGAAACATGAGATATCAGTATAGCTGGTAGGAAGGGAAGAGTAATTGGAACATTTGATTGTGTAGGTACTTATTTGCATATAAATGATAAGAGGATTAAACTGTTGCTTCCTTTCTTCTTAAATGAACTATAAATAAATAGCCTTCAGCTTCTCTACAACAGTGATTTATTAGAAGAAAAAAAATTGAGGTTCAATTAAGAACTTTAATCATCATACTTTTCTGTTTTCATGATCAACTATTTTGGTACAAAGAATACATTCCTGATTTTGTGCTAAACAATCTAACGGACACAGAAATTTGGTAAAAAAGAAAAAAAAAATCTAGCTACCAGGGTACCTGGGTAGCTCAGTTGGTTAAGTAACCGACTTTTGATTTCAGCTCAAGTCATGAGATCCAGCGCCCCCCACCCTGCCCCGCCCTTGGCTTTAACCTGGGTGTGGAACCTTCTTAAGGTTCTCTGTCTCCCTTTCCCTCTGCCCCTCCTCTCTCTATGAAAAATAAATAAATAAATGAATAAAATAACCTAGATGCCTTTTCAAAAATACTTGTTCCTGGAAAATATGAAAATAACCTACTAACATAGCTTACTTAGCAGTATGCAATTAAAGAATATTTTCTGGCTAAGCCTGCCAATCCCAAACCACTATGTCACAAATTCTGCCAATACCAACTAGTATTCCACCTTGCAAGATTCACCCTAAAGTCATCCAACCCAGGTCCTAAACCTCTCAAAAGTATTAAAACAAACAAACAAACAAACAAACAAAAAACCCAAGGCCTTAAACATGTCTATATCCTCCTCAGAGTTCTCATTTCTGAAATACTACAAAGATAGCCCCAGGAGAGTATTTACTGCATTAAGTCTAACTAACTTAGATTTTTTTGAATCAACAGGTTTTCCTGGTGAGATTTTTTGAGAGTTATCAGTCAACCCAGCAGTATTATTTACTGTATTTAAAATATCTGAATCTCAGTTTCTCATATGAAATTAAGTATTATGATTATTCTTTGCATAGATAACTCATATCTTTGCATATTGTAAACAATTAAAGTATTTTCAATTCAAAAATCATTGGAGTCTACCAACTTGAATTTACATATATTTTTAAGATATTACATGAGGGGAAGCCTGGGTGGCTCAGTTCGTTGAGCATCTGACTCTTGATTTCAGTTCAGGTCATGATCTCATGGGTCTTGGGATCAAGCCTTTCATGGTTTTCACACCCAGCAGGGAGTCAGTCTGAGATTCTCTCTCTCCCCCTCCTTCTGGTTGCTGCTGTTCATGCTTTCCCTATCTCTCCCTAAAATAAATAAATAAATCTTTTAAAAATTTTTTAATTAAAATATTACAAGAATTTGGCAATTCTAATAAATTCCTGGTTTATACTTTTATTAAAAAGTAGTTCAGAATATCAAATTAATTAAGATATCAGAATCAAGATCAAGAACAGTTCAAAATATAACATTATTTTCCTTTATTTTTCTCCTGGCTTTAAAAGAAATAATCCATTTGAAATAGTGATTTCTTCCATATAGAATAAATTAATGGAAAATATTTTCCCAGCTGGAATTTTTACTATCTTGGGAAGGTGCCATATATCCAATTGAATAAAAGTCAGATGAAAACTATAGCCCACAATGAAAGAAATTGAACTGTCCATCAGTGGATATGTTTAAGCTTTCTTCAGACAGCAGGTGTTAGGCATCTTATAGAAGGGACTCAAGAATCCATTAGAATATAAGCTCCGTAAGAATGAAGGCTCAGTCTGATTTTTCACCAGTGTATCCCAAATCTGTAAACTAATACTGGCTATTTAGCTCAAAAATTACTTAGAGAATAAATGAACAAACCAGCCAGAAGCTTAGACTAGATAATATTTAAATTTTCAGGTTCACACACAGGATAGCTCCATGAGTCTCTGCGTTGGGCCTGTGCTTTATCAAATCCTGGGCTGGCCCCAGGAGGTCTCAGGTCACGGGGACAGGCTTCCAAGAGCCTGTCACACTCCCTCTGAAAGTACACTGGAGACTCTATACCCACATAAAATAGACTATAGTTCACTTCCATAAGATGCAAGGGCCTTTTCCTCCAGGGACTAATGTGCGGTCAAAAGACTTCCATGGCCAAGGAGAAGGTCTTTGTATGGTTAGGGAAGATGGCTCTTGTACTTTCAGGTTGTGGTGTCTGCAGCTCTATGTGTGAAGTATAAGTTTAGGCTTGGGCAGAATGAGACAAGAAGGGGTGGGCTAGGGCTAGGGGCTAAGGATGTGGAGCTGACTCCCTAGCCACCAAGTACCTCACATAGAACTTCAAGGACTCTGAAAATACTAAATTGGACCTGACTTCCCAGGACAGTCTAAACGAATGACTATCAAAGACGGAGATGAAACATTTTAATAGCTTATTAGTTTCATTTATCACTTTTAAGTATGTAGACATAGGGCAGGCATATTTCCTTGAATTTTAGAGTAGGTCTGTGCCTGAAACTCATCTTCTCCATCCCCCCTAAGGATGAAGAAAACAATGAAACACTAGGTGGAAACTCAGTAAGATGAGTTTAACTACTGGTAGATTTAGACAAATACTCCTAATTTCCTTTGATAAGTCTCTTTATGCCTAAGGGTGAGACCTTAAACACCACAGTGAGGGGTTCTTGAGGCAGAGCTATGAGCAGTCTTCAATCTGCTGAGTCACCCTAATAGATTGTTGAAGCTACAGATTTTCAGAAACCACCTCCACAGACCTTCATTCATTATATGTGAACAGGGCGGAAGTGAAGGATATGGAGCGGGTGTACTTTTAGCATGCATCCCCGAGGATTCCGATGCCTTTGACCTCTGGATCACATTTTGAAAAACATCATACTAGGGAAAGTAATGAATGGTGATACTTTGTTTGCTTTTATTTTGGGCCTTAGGCAAAAGGATCCATCACAAATATCCTTGGAGATAATATGTGGTCCAACTTAGCTTACCAGTGTGACATACCACATCAGAACTGGAAGCCAAATCTTTAGCCAAAATAAAGTATGTACTTGTCTGGGAGCTCTTCTTGACTTTTGAGGGGTAGATGACCCTTATGAATTTCCCTTTCCCCTTTACTTATTGACTGTATAAAGTACTTAGAACTAGAAGGTCCATATCAGAGTACAGGATTTGGGAAGGACAAAAGAGACACAACTCTGAATGTGAAGGAGGAAATGCCAAACCCTGAGCTAATATTGCGCAACTGATATTTTCCTGGATTCCCCCCTTTGTCTTTAGTTTTGTTTGTTGTTGCTGTTATTCTTGTTGTTTTATTTAGCCTTTAGTTAGAACCACAATAACATTGAACAACTGAGTTTCAAGCTATAGGATCTACTTGCTCCTTAAGTTTGCTATTTTTATTCTTCCACCCTCTTTTTCAAACCAAATCATTCAAATCAGAGGTATGTTGAGGTTTCAAAAATCAGTGTTAGAGAGGCTAGGGAGGGAAATCCAAGTCTTTAGTTAGGAAAAATTGTATAAGAAAGGCTCTACCTTTTAACTTTTTCCTCTCCTGTCTTACACATACCGCTTTCTCCAATTTTATAATAACATGTAAGTTTCTACAAAAGAATACTATTCGAAAATGTACTCAAAGTGATCAGCTTGTATCTGCCATGCTTCCTGGTCATGTTTCTGATTCCATTCCTTTGTATTTTTTCTATCTAAAAGTTTATTAGCCAAGAGTTTAATGTGTTCCCTTAGAGTTTCTGAAAATGTCCAAGTTTTATATATCCTGTTTTAGAAACACTGAAGAATACAGAACTCTCAAAATATTGGACACAATTTTTTTTTTCCTCCAAAAATGCTTACCCTCCTCTTGCTGGTCTCCTCTTAGTCACGTAAAACTCTCAAGTTTAGATGCTGAACCTGACTTTCCTGAGATCCTGTTCCCAGTGTTAATATATTTTGCTAAATGTCTGATTTCTTGTTTTTTTTTTTTTTCTTCCCATAAAAAATAGTATCACTTGACATAGGAATGGATATTTAGATGTTCAAATATTGAATAGATAGAGACAGAATTAGTATAATTTGAAAGAATCTATAGAGCCATATCCTTCTTTCTATATAACCTGCTCACAAATCTTTAAAACGTTTACCTTTCAAAGGTGTGTCCCAGTGCTTCTCATTTTCAACATTTGGACAAAAAATAAAAACTCACTACTTTTTAGGGACTTAAAAAATGTTCTCATGGTGTTTGCACGTTTTAGTTTAGCCTTTAATCTGTTTTTAGGAAATCTCGTTAACTGGTATACAAATATACAAAAATTAGCATAGCTACCAATCACAAAGATGTCATGGATTCTAACTCATGTTATATAACCCCATACTTTTATTAAAGGATTGTGGACACCTTGGGAAAATAGAAAATGTACACTTAGAATTAGTAATCTGTGAATCAATTATTACCTTTTTCAAGGTCTTTTAACTACTTATCTTTAATGTCAAAAAATTGACACTAGAATTGTCAAAAAATTCCTGCTGGGCAGACTCATATTTTAATATGAAGTACTACAGAAGTCTCACTGGTAATATGTCTGACTTAGAGAAGATTTTTATTTGGAGACAAGGTACTTGAATTGAGGATGTGAACATGAGGTGGAATTTCTTACCACGGTCCTAACGTTACTTTTGCAATAATCAAAAAATGTTCATTTATATCAGGCATGACTAACATTGAATGTAAAAATACCTATTCTGGAATCATTGGGTTAAGATACTTTTGAGTGTGGGAGGTTTGTTTGTTCAAGCCTAAAGGAATATTTTAGATTCTGAAAATAATTCAAATATCACAACCTCTCTTTAACCTTTTTTAACACAGATGTTGCTGAAGTGACCCTAAAGAAAGGCACGCATACTGTCAGCAACACACACAGTCTGGGATCTTCCAAATATAACTATTTCAGCTGCATACCATTTCTGGTTCATAAGTCAAAACTCAAAGAGTCTCATTAGATCTGTGAAGCCATGTATTGTCAATGAAATAGGACTAGGCTAGGTCTACTTGCTTCAGCTCTCTGAATAAACCATCTGTTCATAACACTGTAAATAACTGACTGACAAAAATGATATTATTAAAAACTAAATATGTCCACTTACCTCACGGACATTATTTCACTCAGAAATCTAGTGGTAAGAATAAAAAAGATCTCAAATTTTGACAAAGGAAAGTATAGTAGGAACTTGGTGTGGGTTTCCATTAATGATTGGGCTATTCTAATTTTTCTTGAAATAAAAACAATGCTCTTTGGTAAACATCCAGTGTTTCCAATAATCCTTCAAAATTACCATATGCAATTTATTCTAGGTATAATATAATTAAGGAAACAATATCACTCTGATTTCTGCATCAAAAACTAGTTTTTCTTAAGAGATGACTGCAATTCTTAAAGCTTGCTTTAAGTAGTTGAAGCTATCCATATTGAAGATTTGTTTAAAAAGGTTCCAAAGTCATTTTTTTTCCCCATCAGGATGTACTAAGAGCTTTAAGAGTCTATAAGGCAGTAAGTGGAAAAGTGCTGTAAATCATTACAATTTTAGCCCTTACATAACTAACAAATTGATATTCAGTTCACTGCTCACAATTTAATTCAAAATGTTATTCATTTTATGCGACACAATGAACAGTTTCATTTGCCTTCCTCTTTCACCCCTTTGGTAATCATAAAATGTAGTTATGTTGTTTTCTGTTTTCCTAAGGTCAAACCTGTAATGTCCTTCTAAGCAAAGCTGGTTAGAATCAATAGCCTCTTTAATGCTCCCAAGTCTTTTAGGAAAAAAAAAATTGTTTATAAACTAAATTATAATAAAATTCCTCCCGTAAATTTATAGCTACATAAAGGGGATTTATTTTATTAAGTATGAATTAGACTTCTAAGATGCTAACTCCCTACCGTACACTCTTGGTGATTTCTTACAACAGATTTATAAATATATTTATTTTTTAAATCAAACACCAGATCTATTTTAATGTCCTCACTTCTTTGGTCCAGCTCAGAGCCATCTTATCACTAGCGACTAGCGGTGACAGACAACTACTGGTGCTATACCACCGTGTTTACGAAAATTGTTGTCCATGCCTTAACTTTTGTTGGTGGAGAACCACCACTGAATTTATGAAAGCGTTTTGTGTTATGTGTTTTCAACAGAACACTTTTAGACCAGGCAATTATTGTGTCTGCACTGCTTCCTCCCTTCATCCTGCTCTCTGTTTAATTGTCCACTGATCAGCAAGGCCTTCCTTAGCAACAAGAACGGCATCCATTTACTCCCATCTCCACCTCTACCCATCCCTTTACCTACTTTATTTTTCTCTGTATCACTTATTACCACTTAATGTATTTTCTTTTTAAATATTTTAATTTGAAGATAGTTGATAAATAATGTTCCATCAGTTTCAGGTGAAAAACAGGGATTCAACTTCTCTATACATTATATGCTATGCTCATTACAAGTGTACGCACTGTCACTGCCCAACACTACTACAATGTCATTGACTATATTCCCTATGCTGTGCCTTTTATTCCTGGGACTTATTCATTCCATAACCAGAGACCTGTGTCTCCAAGTCCCCTTCAGCCATTTTGCCCATCCCTCCACCCTCTGCCCCTCTGGCAACAATGAGTTTTTTTCTCTGTATATATTTATAGGTCTGATTAAGCTTTTTGTTTGTTCGTTTATTCATTTGTTTTACTTATATTTCACACATGAGTAGAATCGTATTGTATTTGTCTTTCTCAATCTGACTTATTTCACGTGAGCATTATACCCTCCAGATCCATCCATATTATCACAAATAGCATGATCTTTTTTATAACTGCATAATAATTTACCCCACATCTTCCTTATCCATTGCTCTACTGATGGACACTTAAGTTGTTTTTATATCTTGGCTTTCATAAATAATGCTTCAATAAATTAGAGGTACATATATTATTTTAGTTAAAATTTCATTTCTTTGGGTAAATAAAGTATTGTGTTTTGATTTTTACTTCCTTTCTCTCTTAACTATAATGAAAGCTCCATGAGAATTATCTCCAGGAATCATCTGTTTTCCATATTTGTTTATCTCCAGATTATATAACATTGTAAAGTATATACAAGGTATGCAATAAATAATGGTTGAATAAATGAATAGATAGAACCTATAATATATTTATGTTTGGATTTTTGTTTCTCAGTTAAAAAAACAACACAGAAAAAGGAGTTAGCCACATGAAATTTACTTTTTATTTTGGAACCAGGAGATCTTATTTTAGTGAACTGATTACCACCAGCCTTCATTGGGTATATGTGATAAATCTCCCTGAAAATGACAGGGAAGCTTTGATTATAAATAGCTAAAGTGATGAAAAATGCAGATACCTAATGTTATATTGCCAGTTTTCATTCCCTGATTCAATTATGTTTAAAACAGAATGCTGCATCTGAAAGCATCAAAAGAAATAATTACAGTGCACATGCCAATGAACACTGCTGGTAGTCTGCCCAGATCCCCTTACCAGTGGGTGCACTGGTCCCCTAGTTACCGTATATGTGGCTGACAACAGACCAAATTCCAGAGAATTGTGCTTAACCCAACAGAATCTCAGGAGACTTTTGTCCCCCTCAAATGAGCCAATAACTGGTTACAAGGGAGTCTAAAATTTGGTCCCCACCATTGCTTCAAGGTGGACCTTTATCTGCCCTGTAATTTGGTGTCCAGAATATCCCTTACAAGATAGGACTAAAGCTAGTCTCCACTTAAAGACCACACTCTTGCTTGTTTTTTTTTTTTTTCTCTGCAATACCTTGCTTTTCTTGCTCCTTGTCTTCTAAGAGGAGCCCCTAAAAGATCTTTGGAATAAGAATCATGTGGAAAACCCTACTTCTGAGGAACATGACCCAGAACATCCACTCATAACATTTTTGACCAAATTTAAGTCCTTTGTATACTAGTCTAAGGTTAAATGCTCTCTTTTAAGTCCTCCTATGATTGGAATTGGTTCAAAACATATGGTGGTGTTAGATCTATAGGTTACAGATGGACAATGAGTCAAGCCTGCTGTTCAATCCAGAGCAGTTAGTGTAGCACCATATGCCAACAGAAATGAAACTTGCCCAAGGATGTCTTACATGATGGAGGATAATATCTAGCTTCCTAGTAAACTGGTGCAATGCCTGGACCCATATAAAATTATATTGGTATTTTAATCATCAGTTTATCAGAGAATAACTTAGCTAATTATCTTTCCTTTATACAGTTTGTTTTAATGATCAATCATGTTCTTAGTACTCTAAACCAATGGAGCAGTGTCCTAAGACATTTTTTCCCTGTATCCTCTCCCTCTCTATATGCTCCAATTTTATGGCCATGTGAATAATTGGGCAAGAATCCAGGTGTGGTAAACTCTTATACATACTACTGGGCTTGGTTCTAGTGGACTCTCAAGGACAGTTGCTTTGGATTAGTTGAATTTAGATTAGTGTTGTTTGTTTTGTTTTGTTTTGTTTTGTTTTCTGCATATTAGAATCCCTTGGGGCAACTTCTCTAAATAAAAATCTCTGGGTTCCCGACTGGAATTTCTGATATAATTTTCCTAGATTGTGGCCTAAGTATTAATATATTTCTTAATTCTCTCGGATTATTCTAGTTGTACATCACATTGAGAATACTCCTTAGGATGATTTTCCAGTCAAAACGTATGATGCCAAATTCCTACAAAACATAGATTAATCCTTTTTACTTTATTATTTTAAAAGATTTTATTTATTTATCCATTAGAGAGAAAGAGAGAGAGAGAGAGCAAGCACGGAGAGAGAGAGGGAGAGGGACAAGCAGACTCCATGCTGCATAGCTCAGAGCCGACTCTAGGCTGGGTCTGAGATCATGACTTGAGCTGAAACCAAGCGTCAGACACATAAGCAACTGAGCCACCTGTGTGTTCCAATATTAGCCCTTTTTAGATTAGTAGAATTTTGTCCCTTAGGTCTTATCTGGCAATCTTCTACAATATGTATTTAGGGGTTCTGTTAAATCCATTGTCCAGAATTTTCTTTTTTTTTTTTTTTCTTTTAAGATTTTATTTTTAGGTACTGTCTACACTCATGGGGCTCAAAACTACAACCCTGAGACCAAGAGTCACATGCTCCACCAGCTGAGCCAGACAGGCACCCCCAGAATTCCCTGTTTTTGTCTATAATAGTAGTTCTCAACCAGGGACTTTTCGCTCCCAGCAGCACATTTCACAATGTCTGGAAACATTTGTGATTATCTCAGCTGGAACAGTACTACTGGCATTTAATAAGTAGAGGCTAGAGATTCTGGTAGCATTCTATAATGCACAAGACAGACTCCACACATGGAGCAAAGAATTATCTATCTCAAAATATCAATAGTGCCAAGATTGAGAAATCCTAGTTTATACAAAACATTTATTTCAGAGGTTTACCTCTAAACTCAAGGTCTTTTTAAAGGTACTATAAATATCAAAGTAATGCAAATAAAAGGCAACCCACCACTGTTAAGACAGATGACACTAATCTAACAATAATTTAATTAGGCATTCGATGGTTTTCATGACTTTTAAACTTCTGTGCAATGACTGATGGTACTATAAAGGGTGTGCTTTCAAAAGTCCCTTATTTGACCTAGTGAAAAACAATATTTGGATCCCTCAAACACTCTGGAGCATACTTCTACTCAGGGTCATCTGTTTGATTTGATTCAAGGTAGAAAGAGTAAAAGCCACTTAAAATGAATCCTAGATAGAAAGTTACTAACATAAGACTCTTCAATGTGCCCTCAAGTAATCTTTAAAGAAGATAATATGTTCAGGTTTCAGCAGGAAATCAATCCCTTCATTATTGTCATAATGGATTTACCTTGCCTGCTATTGCCTAACCCAACTATCCTTCCCCCCAAGAGACCAGGTCTCAAATGTAAAAGTATTTTTTGTCTCCTCACACCCCTTGCTCTACTCGCCCAACTCTATATATTTGTAATCTGGCTTTTAATCAACTGACTTCTACCCTACTTGCCCTCCCAACCACCAGCCCAGGAACAGGTACATGGCCCAGACTAGACCAATCTATTGTTCATTCCAGACATTGTGAATAAAGACTCATGGAGCAAAACTGGAGGTATCCGAAGTCCTCCTCCTGGGGGCCAAGTCCCACATAATCTGACAAGTTCCTGTCCCTCTTCTCAATTTCCAGTTTGTATGATTAATGGCATCTTTCCATTAAAACATATTTTTGCATTACTATGGCTCAAACTCCTAGCGGATTTTTATTTTTTTATGGAGAAAAAATTGTATGTACTATTTATATACCAGTTACCAGTTGTATGACCATAGAGAGGTTATTTACTTTATCTATATCTCAGTTTTTTTAATCTATAAAGTCAGATAATAATAATAATAAGTAACTCATAATGCTACTGTGGGATAGTCCATGTGAAATACCTCCACAAATTCTGGACTTAGTAAGAACTAAACAATTTTTATTATTATTATCATTATTGTATGAATAATACATGCTGTTCTATGGATTTAAAATTGACCTTTTAAATACTTACTTTATCAATTACATTATTTTGGGAATTAATTCTCTTTCAGTTTCTAAGTAGAAAAGCATACTGTCTACAATTAGTAGTAATTTAATTCCCTTCTTCTCTTACATGTTCCTACATTTTTTTTCCTTAATATATTTTTTGAGAATTTTAAAATTCAGAACTTTTATGGATTTTCAAAATTATTTTCCTTTTATTCTTTTTGAAATGAAATTTTAAAGTCTAAAACTTCAAGTTTTCCTTAAATTCTTTAAGCTATTAAATTTTGACTACTGGGGAGCCTGGGTACTTCAATCAGCTAAGTGTCTGACTTCAGCTAGGACCATGATCTTGGTGTCCTGGGATTGAGCCCCACATCACTCAGTGGAAAGTCTACTTTTCCCTCCCTCTCTTCCTCTTCCCCTCCCTCACTCATGCACTCCCTTACTCTTTCCAACAAATAAATAAAAATATTTAAAAATGTTTTTGATTACATGTACCTGTGTGACTCAGTTAGTTAAGTGGCTACCTTTGGCTCAGGTCATGATCCCAGGATCCTGGGATTGAGTCCCACCTTGGGCTCCCTGCTCAGCAGGGAGTCTACTTTTCTCTCTCCCCCACTTGTGCTCTCACTCTCTCTCTCAAATAAATAAATGAAATCTTAAAGAAAAAAAAATACTTTTTGGTAACTATTATTTATTAATTATTGTTTCTTTCCCATGCACTCTGACTGCCCTTCCAGCCTTCCAGTCCCCTCTAGAAATTATACTATGTGCATAGTCATTTCTTAGTGTGTCTAATGGGTTTGTTTTTGTTTGTTTGTTTCATTGTCCATTTCCTCCCTGTTCTCAATATTCTCCCATCCAAGTACTAACCAGGCCCAACCCTGCTTAGCTTCCGAGATCAGACGAGATCGGGCGCGTTCAGGGTGGTATGGCCGTAGACTGTTCTCAATTTTCTTAATGTATCTTCAAATCAGAAGGGTGTTGTGTAGCATGCACTTGGATCCTTAAGATTTTATTTTGAAAATTGTGTTATCATAATGCATTCTTTCTGGTAGGTCTTTGTATTCTGTGATTGTCCCATTTTTCCTTGTATATCATGTTTTATAATAGTCAGTGGAGAGTCAGAACATTCACTACTACTCAGTGGTAATGAGGTCATACCCCAAAGGGTGTCAGTGGAGACCATGTGGGGAGCAGTAAAAAGGGACCCCATATCTTTCAGTCTAGGTAGTAGTGTAGGTAGTAGTAGCAGTAGCTCAGTGAGAAGCCAGAACTTTCACCTCTTTCCAGTACAGGAGGGAGAAACTTCCTCACAAATACCAACAAGGAATGTGCATTGTATCCCAACCTGGATGTAATTAGGTAGCACTCTTTCCCTGACATTCTCTGCAAGAATAAAGTAAGAGAAAGCCAAATACAATAAAATATTTTAGTAAAATGAAGAGGCTAATTATACATTTTCAAAGATATCCAGTTTTAATAGAAAATTAATGATCATACCAAGAACCAAAAAGATCTCAGAGGAAGGTATGAAACAATTATTAATATCACTATAGCTTCTGAAGATCTCAAAAGAGAAATGAGGCAATACAGTGAACAATTCTACACAGAAGTTGGACAGTTTAGATAAAATGCATCAATTCTTTGAAAGTATAAGCAACCAAAATTCACCTAATATGCAATAGATGATTTGAATAGATCTGTAACAAGTATGGAAATTGAATTCACAAATTAAAAAGTCCAGAAAAAAAAATCTTTCAGCCCAGATGGTTTCACTGGCAAATATCAAATGTTTAAAGAAGATGGACTGAAAGCTTTCCCCTAAAGCACAGGAATACTACACGGATGTCTACTTGCAATAATCTCATGCAACATAGTAATGGAAGATTTCACAAAGGCAAGAAAAGGAAACAAAAGATGTATGAATTTTAAAAATTGTTTCTATTTACATATGACATGATTGTGTATGTAGGCATTTCTAAGAAACTTAATGGAAAAAAAATCCCTAGAACCAATAACTGAGTTCACCAATGTTGCAGCATACAAGATCAACAAAGAAATCAACTATATTATCTATATTCTAGCAATGAACACAAGAATACCAAAATTAAAATACAATGCCATTTATAAATGTCAATCTAACAAATCTAACAAAACACAGGATTTGTATGTTAAAAACTATAAAATGTGGACAAAGTAAATGAAAGGTAATCTAAGTAAATGTAGAGATACACTATGTTTTAAGGATTAGAAACTCAGCACAGGAAAGATCTATTCTACACAATTGATACAGATATTTTGCAAAATTCTTACTAAAATTCATTCAATATTTCTGGGAGACATGAATAAGATTATTCTAAAATGCATGTAGATAGGGAAATGAACTAGCATAGCTAGAACAATTTTGAAAAATAATAATAAAAGGATGAATTTATCTAATTTCAAAACTTACTATATAACTACAGTATTTAAAACTGTAATAAATTCTGTAAAAGTAGACACAAATCAGTAGAACAGAATAGACAACTCAGAATTAAGGCACAATAGCCTGCCAAATTTATTTTTAATAAAAGTGCAAAATTAATTCAATAGAGGGAAGATAGCATTTTCAACAAATAGTATTGAGGCATTTAGACTTCTTTAGACAAAAAACAAAACCCGAAACAAAAACCAACCACAAAAATTAAACCTTTACCTCACACAAAACTAATTCAAAATGTAACTCGTAAAACTTTAAAACTTGTAGAGAGAACCTAAGGGAAAATCATTGAAATCTAAGTGTAGGCAAAGAATTCTCAGACATGATACCAAAAGCATGATCCATAAAAGGAAAAATTGATAAATTGAACTTCATCACCATTGAAACCTTTAGTTCTACAAAAGACCCTGTAAAGAGGAAAACAAGACAAGCTACAGAGTGGGAGAAAAATATCTGCAAGCCACATATCCAAAGCAGAACTAGTATCTAGATTACATAAAGTACTTTCAATGCAACATTAAAAATAAATAAATAATTCAATTATGTAAAGGATAGAATACATGAAAGGAGACATTTCACTGAAGAAGGTATACAGATGGCAAATAAGCACATGAAAAGATGTTTGGCATCATTAGCCATTGGAGAAATGCAAATTAAACCACCTTGAGATATAACTACACACCTAACAGAACAGTTAAAATAAACAACAGTGATACCACCAAATGCTGGCAAAGGGTGCAGAGGATGTGTATCACTCATACATTACTTGGGGTTATGTAGAGTGGGAACAGTCACTCTAAAAAACAGTTTAGCAGTTTGCTTAAAAATTAAGCATGCAACTATCAGATGAGCCAGCAATTATGCTCCTGGGCATTTATCTCAGAAGAAAGAAAATTTATGTTAATGCAACAACCTAGATAAATCCCCCCATATATATATATATATATATATATATATATATATATATATATATATAGTGAAAGAAGCCATGCCAAAATGTATCTCACCCTGTAAAATTCCATTTGTTTAACACTTTGAATATAACTTATAGAGGTGGAGAACAGATTAGTAATTGCCAAGAGTTGAATCTAGATGGTAGTTGTGGCTATAAATGGGCAACAAGAGGGATCATTGTAGTGATGGCAATGTGTACCCTAACTGCATCAATGCCAGTATCTGGTTGTGATGTTACACTAAAGTTTTGCAAGGTATTACCATCGTAGGTAAAACTAGGTAAAGCATGCATGATGTAATGTATCTCTGTCTTATTTCCTACAACTGGATGTAAACCTACAGTTATCTCAAAATAAAAAAATTTAACAAAAAATCTGAATTAGAAATGATAATGAAAGTGATAATTTTTATAAAATTAAGACTCAATGTTAGATAAAATGTATTTATTGTTCAAGTCAGGATTAGTGACTTGGAAAAAACAAGTGACAGGACAGGACAGTGACAGGAAAAAATTCATATATTGTCTAAAAAGTCCTATCCAGTGAGTATTACCAGAAGCAATTTACTTGTAATAATCTAAACTCATATCATATTGCCTACCAATAGATTTTGCTAATTTGATTACAATAAGAAATTCTTTACTACACATTCTTTCAATAATCGACATCCATGCAAAGATTACATATTATTTATACCTAATGAGAGAGGAGAGAATCTCCGTCCCATATTTTTAAGTATCCCTCCTCTTTTCTTATCCTATAAATTTAACTACTTCAGTGATAATTATCAAAACTAATGAATTATAACTAATTTTTAGCAGCAACGAATAAAAATCTATAGCATTCCTATGGTTTGCAAAAACACATTGCTAACAACTTAGTGACTAAAAATGCCTGGTGCTCCATGAGTGTAGAAGACTAAAACAAATACTAACCCAGTAATGGAGAGTCATCGGAAACAGTTGGATTTCTAAGGAAGTATGTCTAAAAAGAAAATGGTGCAAACACATAGTTAAGATATCAAAAAGGACTGGTGGGGAATATCAAGTAGACAAAATGCAGAAATAACCTTTTCACATGTTCCAAAAAAGTAAAATTAATTTTTTTTTTTTGTTTCAAAGCAGTTTTCACTAAGGGAACAAAAATTACCATTTTGACAGAAAGCATTCACATAAAGGAATATTATAGACATCTGCATATGGCAAAGAAAATGAAAATTCTTGTTTACAACAAGAATTTATTCTTTTGTCATCACATAAATAATCTTTGTCAAAAAATTATTATGGAAGCATTAAACCAAATGTATATTTAAATATGGCTGTTTTATGGATCAAAATGACATAGTTTTTTCTGATAAAGCATATAAACAGAAAACACTAATCATATTGAACATTAAGTAGAGAGTCATATCTTCACACACATTTGTAACAAATATTCTCATTATGATTGTTTAAATCCTTTTCAATGATCAGCATATCACTTGCAAATCACTTAAGTTTCCTTCATCATCCCCTCTCTAGAGCCTCTATTCCACAATTTTGTCATGGGATGGTGTTTTAAATCTTTCTAGTGGGACGAACTAACAAGATAAATCAGGAACTTTTTATAATGGTACAGTATTCTCTTATTTTTGTAAAGGTTTATTTTATTTGAGTAATTCAAATATGATAAAACTATTTAAAATTTTTGCCATTTCCAAATTTTTTTCAGATTCTTTTTTACCTTTGGTTTTTAAATAAGTCAGCATCTGGCCTTCAAAACTCAAGCTTTTGCATATATATTTGTAAACTACCATACTGTAATAACGATGTGTGGCGACAAATGGTAGCTACACTTGTGGTCAGAACCCATAACATAGAGAGTTGTCGAATCACTATGCTGTACACCTGAAACAAATGTAACATTGTTTGTCAACTATACTTCTGGAAAAAAAATTTAAATAACAAATAAATACCATTACATTGTACTGAACCATCTCTAAGCACAAGTACATAAATCGAATTTATGACTTCTATGAAAATGTACTCAAAATAGCTAGAAATATATTAAGGGCTTAATGTTTAATCAGAAAAGGATGTTCTTTTCCAAGTTATCCATTCACATAAATTGACTAAGATACACTTATTTCAACCATAATAATGAAAAGTTCTTTTATTTTTGTCCATGTTTTAACCAATGAAATATTTTGTATGCCCCTAATTCGAACCCTGACTTGTATTTGAAGAACAGCCATGGTCACATCACCTTTAAACCTGGTCCCAATAAACACCCATTTTCAGTTTCCTCTCAAGCACATTAGATTAGGCTCTCAGCAGGGGAATACAGCATCGCTTGTCAGCTAGTTCATACCAACTCTTACCAAATCCTTCACCCAGCTGTACTATGTATGCAGACTCTACTTTAGTGGGCGAAATGATATCAACAATAAGGTGAAATGCCATCTATGAAATACAATCATTGTATTCAATGGCCAGAAGACAAAGCTCCAAGTGGAAGTCGAAAGCTGGGCTATTATCTGTGCTTCTTAAAATGCTGAACAATAACTAGGTTTTCCTACTGAAAGATAAACCCAGAACTGAAATTCACTCTTTCTATAGAAAATGTTCAAAGAACAAAGCTTGTACACACAGGGAGAAATTGAGCCTGATTATATCCTCCAAAATAAAAGGGGAAAAGAGATTCCAAATCCAGCACAAAGAAAGCATGTGCTCTGATAAGTATATAACTGCTGGCAGAACAGTTCAATCAACCATTCTTGCTAAGATGTATGTGTGACTTCTGAGAAACAGGGTACTTTTCTAACAAAGATTAAGTTGCTTCCACCATGAGTGGTAGCAGCTAGTCATATCCTGATGTGTCATAAAGAACAGACAGGAAGTAGGTCCAATACAAAAGAAGGAAGAAAAAAAAAAAAAAGGAAGCACTGATGATCAAACAGCTAGTTGTTCTCAGCAGTGATTTTTTTCCTTTAAATCTCCTTTTACAACTAAGCACTAGGATGTCTTCTAACAATGCACTACAAAAACACTGCAGAAAATTGTTTACCTTGAAACAAAAAAAAAAGATCATTCATTTCAAAGCAAAACTGCAGTGCACAGCATTCTGCAACAAGACTCAAATAACCATGTAAGCATTAAGGAAGGATTCCTTTGCACAATAGAAAAAAAAATATTAGCTAGGGATTTCTACTTTTGGCCTACTATGTTTAAGCATGTATTAAAGGTATGAGTGGAAGAAAAATTAAAAAGCAGAGACTAGCAATATTTGACAAGAGCTAAATTCTTTAATCCAGTTCCTATAAGATCCCATTTAGATTTCCACATGAGACATAAACAGCCTTGGAAATGGTTTTCAAAAATCATTAGGTCTACAAAATTTATGTACAGCTTGCAAAATTTCCATTGAACAAGTCCACATGTATCAATCCACATTTACCTCTTTTGTCCTGTCTAACCAGCTCTAAAGTCTATAATTTTATATATAGTTAAAAAATATTCACATACAGTTTACATGCCAGTAGACAATAAATTAAAACTGTTTTATTATTTCAGCATACATAAAATATGGCCTGTAAATGTATGTATCCGTACATATCTAGGTGTACATGTATACATGCACTAATGTATCAGAATTTAGTACTCAAATGCTGTATAAAATATGACATATATATGCACATATATACATACACATACATATATACATACACATATATACATATATAAAGTGTCCATAGACATGTTATATATATGTTATATATATAGTTTATATAAACTATAAACTATATATGTTTATAGTTTGCATATTGCTATATATATCTAGTTTGTGTGCATACTCTTTTTATACATATACATGAGGATGTGTGTATATATGTATATAGATACAGAGAAGATAGAGAGACAGAATGTGTTTATTTCTTTATTTGGTAAGATGCCCATCAACCTTCTCTACAGACAATCATCCTAACCAACATAAACATTTAAATTTTCAAGTGGTGACTTGCAGCTATAGATATTTATTCCCTTGCTTCCTAACTGGTTACATATTATAAGTAAATATTTGTATTATTTGTAGATGACCTCTTCCCAGAAATGATGAAACAATATCTTCAACTAGGTTTAGTAATTTCTGGATCAGTTTCCCTTCTTTCACTCCACTGTCAATAGATAGACTATAGCTCCATGAAAAAAGCTAAACTTTAGCCATATTGCTGTCTTCTATCTTGAGAGTTCTAAGACTCTAAATTTATACCAAAAATTGTTTGAAAGTTGAAACTTCTGTACGTGGAAAAGCAATAAAGTGAATAGAATCTCAAAGGAATTTTTTAACAATTAAAAAATAATTTACTGCTAATAGATAATATAAAAGATATATTCATTAGATTACCCAAGTACATTTAATTTATTAGAATATTAATTTTGATACGGATAATGAAGACCACTGTCAACCGAGTGGACAACTCTGGATTAAGGGGGGGAATCCTTTAAAGTGTATATTATAGGGGCGCCTGGGTGGCTCAGAGGGTTAAAGCCTCTGCCTTCGGCTCAGGTCATGATCCCAGGGTCCTGGGATTGAGCCCTGCATCGGGCTCTCTGCTCAGCAAGGAGCCTGCTTCCCTTCCTCTCTCTCTCTGCCTGCCTCTCTGCCTACTTGTGATCTCTCTCTGTAGAATAAATAAATAAAATCTTTAAAAAAAATGTAAAAAAAAGGTATATTATATATGTTTTAAAATTACCAAGAATACATAAAGGTACACATTCTGATCACATAAAACATCTAGAATTTGAGGACTGACTTACCTTGGGTCAAGTATTCTAAACACTTGAACTGCATTAACTTATTTAATTTTCATAACAGCTTTGTGAGATGGATACTATGTTTAAATCTGTTTCAGAATATCTCAGTATAGATATACCTACCTATATCTCAGTATAGATATACCTACCAAATCCAGACATATTTTCCTGGATTACAGATTAATCACCCTTACTAAAGTCATAACATACACACTTAACCCTCTTGTTCCTGAAATTTCAGTAAACATACTAGCTAAGGGGTAGATGCTATATATAACCGTCCATCTAAGTATGGTAGCTGCCTCTGAATTCAGCCTGGACAAATTTAGAGTGAACAATCTAACTAGTTTGGACATACATACATGTCTATAAAAATATCAGTGTAGTCAAAACAATAAACACCCCTCACCTCCAAAACTGTCTCATGTCCCATAGAGTTTATGCCTCCCACTGCTTCATGCCCACCCATGCACAGCCAACTACTTATTTGTTATTTGCTCTCTATCACAATTCCACCAGTCTTTTTAATTTTTGATATTCACATAAACAGGTAGTGATGTCTCATTATGGTTTCACTTTGCATTTCCCAAATAACAAAGGATGTTGAACATCACTTCATATGTATACATGCTATTTAGGTATCTTCAAAGTGTCCAGTAAAAGCTCCTTTCTACTTTTAATTGGGTTGTTCATTTTCTTATTTTTGAGTTTTTTATATATTATTGCATAGACATATTTTATATATATTCACATATACACATACATATATATGTGAATATATATACATATACATGTATATATGTATATATTCATGTATATTCATATATACATATATACATATACATATATACACATATATACGTATATGTGTATGTGTATATTGATGTATATATTCATATATATGTATATACATACACATATACGTATATATGTGTATATATGTATATGTATATATGTATATATGAATATACATGAATATATACATATATACATGTATATGTATATACATATATATGAATATATACGTGCTTAGTCTGCTTGGGCAGCTATAACAAAATACCATAGACTGGATGGCTAAATAGAAACTTATTTCTCATGGTTCTGGAGGTGGGAAGTCCAAGTTCAAGAATCTGGAGAGGTGCCATTCCTAGTGAGCGTTCTCTTTCTGACTTGCATATGGTCACCTTCTTGGGGAGTCCTTACAAGGCCTTGCATGTGCAGTGAGAGAGCTTTCTCTTCCTCTTCTACACAACCAATAATCCTATCTTGTAGGCCCCTCCCCACCATGACCTAATCTAACTCTAATTTCCTCCCAAAGTCTCTACCTCCAAATACAATCACACTGGGGCTTACGGCCTCAACATATGAATTTGGGAGGACACAAACATTTAGTCCCTAACAACTTGTACCCAGAACTTTACATATTCTGGATGCAAGGCTTTTAAAGGTAGATATTTATTCCATGGCTACTAGTCTTCTCTTCACTTATCAGAGTCTGAGTAGAAGTTATTAAAGTTGATGTAGTCCGAATTTCTACATTTTTTTAATTATCTTTTTTTTTTTCTTTTTTTGGTCATGTGTAAGAAATCTTTGCCTAGCTAAAAATCTCAGAAGTTTTCTCCTGACCCATTACATGGACTATTGATCTGGTTAGGACTTTCATTTCTCTCAGTACCGAGTTTTCAGTTTTCAGTGTGCAATCTTAAACAATCATTTCATGGTTTTTGTTACTATTATCTAGGATAATGTGTTTTATTTCAATGTTCAGTTGTTTGTAGTTACATGAATATAATCAGTTTTTTGTCCATTGGTCTTGTATACTGCAACCTTCCCAAAGTCACCTCAGAGTGCTAGTAATATTTTATAGATTCCATATGCTTTTTCTTATAAATAATCATTTTCAGAGTATAAACAGACAGGTTTACATTTTTATTTCCAATCTGAATGACACTTAGTTATGTTAACTGCTTTATTACACTGACTGGAAGCTCCAGTACAATTTTGACACCAAATGGAGACAGAAACCTACATGCCTTTTTCCTAATCTTAGGAGGAAAACAATTAATGTTTCCTTATTAAATTTGATGTCACCTGTAGGGGTTTTTTTGGACTCTAGTTATAAGGTTGAGAAACCTTCCTTCTTAGTTAGCTAAAACATTTTTTTTTAAATCATGAAAAGCATTTTCCTTTATTTTTATTTTATTTTGTTTTAAAATGATTTTGCTACACTGTTGAGGTGATCATGTTGCTTTTCTCTTTTGTTAGTATAATACTTACAATATAACATACATTGATTTATTTTCAAGTGTAAACCTATCATGCCTGAATAAACTCTACTTGATCATGATATATTATCAATTTTACATATGGTGAATTCTATAGCTAAAATTTTAGCAAGTGTTTTTTGTATTTATATACATGAGGAATATTGATCTATACATTTTCTTTCTCTCATTTATACTAAATTGAAATAAATACAGTTTTATCTCTATTTCATTTTGCTATGAAATTAATACAGTTTTCCTGAAATGAGTTACATTGCTTCTTCTTCAATTCTGGGGGGAGGAAAATTTGGCTAAAACTGGTCTTGTGTTTGTAAAATTGTTATGTGAAGCCAAATGAACCAAAACATTTTTGCTATTTATATTTTTATTAAAGATTTTAAACTGTAAATTTCATGTCTCTTGTAGATATAGTGCTATTCAGATTACTAATTTCTTCTTGGGGGTGCTTTGAGAGTTTGAATCTTGCAAGAACTTTGTCCATTTTACAAAAATTTGTATATGTATTAGAATAAGTTTTTAAATAATATTTTGTATTATATTTTGTAATATTTGTAGAATATATAGAATTATCACTTCTTTCATTCTTAATGCTGATAATTGATAACTTTTCTTGTTTTCCTTGATTGGTCTGGCCAGTTATCAATATTATTGATTTTTTTTAAAGAACCAAATTTTGATTTCATTGAGTTTCTCTACTTTCTGTATATGTTTTGTTTTCAGTTTCACTGAATTTCACTCTGATCTTCAATTTCATTGTATTAAATATTTTGGTTTTGTTTGCTCTTCTTTTTATTTTTTCATAAGTTAGAAGCCTAGGTCAATGAGTCAAGACCTCTCTCTCTCTCTCACTTTTTTTTTTCCTAATAGGTGTTTATTGTTAAAATTTTCCCTCTATGTCCTATTTTACCTGTGTCACATAAATTTTGCTATGTTGTTCTTTCAATTGCATTCTGTTCATAACACTTTCCAACTTCCTTTTGATTTCTTCTTTGACCTATGCACTATAGAGAATAGTGTTAGTGAATTTCCAAACATTTGAGGACTTTCAGAAATCTTGCAGGAGAGGAGGAAGGAGGGGTGGAGAGAATCCTAACCAGGCTCCATGAATTGGTTGATGTCACAACCCTGAGATCATAACCTAAGCCAAAATCAAGAGTTAGATGCTTAACCAACTGAGCCACCAAGGTGCCTCTGCTGTTGATTTCTAATTAAGTATTTTATGGTCAGGTAACTTACTTAGTAGGTCTTAAATTTTAAAAAATTTATTGAAAATTTTCCCATACCCCAAATGTGGTCTACCTATACATATTTTCTGGCAATTTAAAGTATGTATATTCTGTGTTGTTGAGTAAAGTGCTCTATAATACCCTTCAGGTCACATTGGTTGATAGTATTCAAGTTTGTTTTCTCTTGCTTATTATCTTTTTATTTATTTTATTGTTTATTTAGGTAAAGGTTTTAAATCTTTGGCTTTATTTGTAGATTTGTCTATTTCTTCTTGCCATTCTGTCAGTTGTTCTTCTTTGAAGTTACTACTTTGAAGTTCTATTATTTGGTGCATAAACATTTAGATGTTGATATGCTTTTATGAAATTAGTTTCTATAACTCTGGAATAATCTTTATTCTGATGTGCAATGTCTGATATCAATATAGCTACTCCAGTGTTCATGGTTAGCATTGGGATGGTCCATATTTTTTTTTCCCTTTCCTTTCCTTTTCACCTATTTGTACTTTTTTTAAATAATTATTTTTTTTAAGATTTTATTTAGTTATTAGAGAGAGAGAGATCACAAGTAGGCAGAAAGACAAGCATAGAGAGAAAGAGAGGAGGAAGCAGGCTCCCTGCCGAGCAGAGAGCCGGATGCGGGACTTGATCCCAGGACTCTGAGATCATGACCTGAGCCGAAGGCAGAGGCTTAACCCACTGAGCCACCCTGTAGCCCACCCAAATAGCCCCAAATATCCCCACCTATTTGTATTTTTATATTTATACTGAGTTTATTGGAGGATGCATGTAGAGTTGAGTCTTGCATTTTTATCTAATCCAACAATCTCTGCCTTTTAACTAAGATGTTTAGAACATTAATATTTATTTATTTTTTCAGAACATTAACATTTAATATGATTATTGATACAATTGATGTTAAATCTGCCATTTTTTTTATTTGTTTATTTTCCTATACCTATTCTCTTTCTCTCTTCTTTTGGATTGTATATTTTCATGATTCAATTTTATTTCATTTTTGCTCATTAGTTATGAATTTCCATGTTATTTGTTGCTGGAGGATTTATTGTATACATCTGCAAGTTAACTGAATGAATGTATGTTAAAGTGGTATCATGTTACTTCACATGCACATAACTTTTCATCAAAGGTGGAAAATTGTATTCTACTATTTCTTCTAACATTTTTCTGCCTCTCCTTCTTTCTCTACTGCTCCAATTATATATTATACAGTAATCTAGGACTAATTACTCTTTCACAAAAGACAAAACCCTCTTTAAGATTCTAACCAAAGCTCCCTGAGTTGTAAGAATGTCCACCCACTTCAACTGTGGGGAACAGATACTATACCCAGCTCTGCATGAGCTTGGGCTAGCATTCCCTTAGTCTTTCCATGTGGTTCTTTCTCAGCCTCAGGCATTTTCTTGATGCTTAAAAGTTAATCAGTACTCAATGAAATACTTGAGGGAACATTCCAAATCTCCAGTTTTCTCTCTATTCAGTCTCTCCTTTCCTATATTCTGACTAATGAACTTTTGGCTTCCCCAAACTCCCAGTTTAGTCCTTTCAACTCAGGGAGATGATCAGTTTCTCCCCTTGTCCTGCTACTGTCCACCTCCTTGGCTCTGCTTCATGGCCTGGACATTTTCTCTGGGCATTTAACTGTGGAAATGACAAGTATCTCCTTCTTTTTGTCCTGTCTCTCAGGAATTCCTGACCTTCGTTGTTTGATGTTCAAAGGCTTTAGAATGTTGTTATATGTATTTTATTCCTGTTGTTTAATTGTCTCAGGAAAGAAGATAAAGCCAGTTATTGTATTTCCATCTCTGCCAGAGCACATTTAAATACCTCTCTTTAAGTAATGGGATTACATTGGACATGCCATTTTGCATCTCTCTTTTTACTGTTATAAAATTTCTTTGAAGCTGAGTCATATCTGTTGACTTTTTTTGAGAAAATTCTTGAACTATTTCTAACTCCTTTAGAAAGAGTATAAATTTGTAAAAAAGCTAAGCCTTTCAATGTTCGTAGTACCTAGGAGTCGAAAATCAAAAGATATTAAAAGTAAAAGCTGTGAAAAAGTGAATGTACAAATCTTTTGTTTTAGACTACCAAAACACTTCTGCGAGTAACTGTGATCAATGAATGCACATTTTTGCAATTTCCATATTTCTTTTGCAACCATTAATTTAGCACTAAAGACATGGAATCCCTTTTCAGAACAAAAAAAGATTGGCACACCTATAATTAGGACCTAATTGAGTTATGTAGACTAGAGATTGAAGAAGTAGTATGGCCTACTATTATGTACTTTGAGTTCATCTTAGTAAGCAAAGAATTTTTAAAATCATTACCACTTCTTTCTATGAATTAATAATAATAGTATGTCAGAACTGTAAAGATTAGGTCGGTCATTAAGCCACCACTTTAAGTGTGGATCATATGAGAGCAGTTACATTTCAGAAGAAACAATATCTATGTTTAAAAATACATTGTGGAGTTCCCTAGGGGCTCAGGCAGTTAGGCATCTCCCTTCTGCTCAGGTTATGATCCCAGAATCCCAGGACCAAGCCCCAAACAAAGTCCATGCTCAACAAAGAGTCTGGTTCTCCCTCTGCCCCTTACCCCACTCATGTTCTCTCTCAGTGTCTCTGTCTCTCTCTCTCAAAAAAATAAATCCAATCTTTTAAAAAATGCCAGGTGGTGGGTATTATGGAGGGCACATATTGCATGGAGCACTGGGTGTGCTGTATAAACAATGAATTCTGTTACGCTGAAAAGAAATAAGTAAAAAAATGCATTATGCATCTATAGCATATAATAATCATAATCTTAAGAAGTCAGAATAACAGACTTTTACTTTATTTATTTATTTGACAAAGAGAGATCACAAGTAGGCAGAGAGGCAGGCAGAGAGAGAGAGAAAGAGGAGGAAGCAGGCCCCCCAATGAGCAGAGAGCCCAATGCAAGACTCAATCCCAGGACCCTGAGATCATGACCTGAGCTGAAGGCAGAGGTTTAACCCACTGAGCTACCCAGGTGCCCAGAATAACAGATTTTATTTGGAAAAAAATATTTATTTAGCAAATACATATTTATTTATTACCTACCTGTTTTTTATCTACCTTAATTTGGGATGCCATAACAAAATAATGTAGATGGGGTGGTTTATAAACAATAGAAATGTAATTTCTTCGAGTTCTAGAGGGTCTAAACCCAAGATTAGTGTGGCAGAAAGGTGGAGTTCTATTAAGAGCATCCTTCTGGGATTCAAAACTGCTGATTTCTTACAGTATTGTCACATGATGGAGAGCAGAGGGGAAGAAAGCTCTTTAGTGACTCTTAAGGGCACTAATCCCATTTATTGGGCCTGTATCCGCAAGAATTTGTCTAACCTTAATCAACTCCCAAAAGCCTCACTTCTTGATGCCTCAGACCTAATGCTTTGGGGGAGTATGATTTCAACATAAGAATCTTCTAGCGGGGGCACCTGGGTGGCTCAGTGGGTAAAGCCTCTGCCTTTGGCTCAGGTCATGGTCCCAGGGTCCTGGGATCTAGCCCCACATTGGTCTCTCTGCTCAACAAGGAGCCTGCTTCCCCCTCTATCTCTGCCTGCTGCTCGGCCTACTTGTGATTTCTCTCTTTGTCAAATAAATAAATACAATCTTAAAAAAAAAAAAAAAGAGTCTACCAGGTCACAAACATTTAGTTCATAATTCATTCTATCTATTTATCTATCATCTATCTATCATCACCTTTCTTTTTATTCTATTCTGTTTTGTTCTATTCTATATTTTCTATCCATTTATTTTTTTGTGTTTGATGTCTGACTCCCAGGGCTTGAAGCTAATTCACATTACTTATTACCTATGTGCCTTTATGGATTTCTCTGTGTTTCTATTTTCTCATTTAGAATACGAGAAAAATAATCATTCCTCTTTATAGAGCAAAGAAAAAAAATTGATGGAAGCCCGTAACACAATGTTTGACCCTTTTTCTCAGTAAATATAAGCTATTAATTTCTGTTTCTGCTAAAAGTTTGATCTCAGTCATTTCTCATTATCTGTGATTTTTTTCTCTGTAACATGTTAATCCAGGACTGAAACCCAGATTTTTGTTTGTCTGTTTTTAATTCATTCAATCTCACTTAACAAAAGATGATTTCATGTGAACATACTTTATTAAAATCTTTACATACTAGAAAGGCATTATATTACAGAAATACCCAGCAAACATTTTTAAAAATTGAAATATCATTGGTCAAACTCTGTAACTATTGTACAATGCCTCTGGGAATTCTTCACGGGTAGATATTTCAAAGCAATTGCTTAGGCCCTCCTAGTCTCCTAGAGGATGGTACCCACACACAAATCCTGTTAAATTCTTAGGTATAACAGTCTTACCCCAGCCAACTCTCCTTGCCTCATATTTTTAATTAAATAGCTTTATTAGGTGTGTTTCTCAACAATTCCTGAGATGACTTCTGTAATCAGTGTTAGACTGGGTTTTATCTTGTAGAAAAGGAGGAAAAGAGAGGATAGGAAAAAAGGAGGGAAAAAAATGAGAAGACGGAAGAAAAGGAAGTCAGAAACCAGCCCATTTAGGTGTAAACAAGAACATTTTAAAGAAATATCTTCATTTAATACAATATAAATGCTGTGTCCTCTGGCAAAATGCACAGAGCTCAAAACAATCTTTTTCTCTGAATAAATAATTTTATCTGAAACTTGCTATAGGAATTGTCATCAATTAAAGTGCCCCAGATGCTGAATTTCTGCCCAATTAGCAATTGTGTGTGAGTTTACAATAGACAGAACCTGATAATGCTGCTTTTTCCTAAACAACTCATTACAAGGTAACTGGGTAAACTGACCTTTAAGGTGCTTTCCAATCCAGAGATTTTAAAAGGCTGTGATTTCTTCATGTATACACAAACCTCACAGAAAGTTTAAGGGATTTTATTAAGTCTTATTCAAATTCATGGAAAAAGCTAAATGCTGAGTTCTGAATGGTTCCCACAAATGGATTTACATGCTAATCTTACCAGAGATGTAGTCAGTCTATATTTATTGACTTGATGGCTATTACCTACATAGACTTTTCTAAAATATTCATTACCATATTATCTAAGAAGTTCAAGCTGTAAAGGCCATTTAGGTTCAGAATTTATCTACATGTGGGTGTATTTGTCCCATTAGCTTAGGAAATGATCATCTAAAGGCTTAACATGGCTCTTGGGACACAATGTCTCTCCTTGAATTCACCTCCCAGACATTAAAATACACAGTCACCTAGTTTCCTTGCCTTCGTTAGGATTCTACCAACACTGCAGTATTTGGGTACACTCCATCTATTTGTGTCTTTTCCCAGGGCTTCTTTCACTAACTGTTCATATTTTTCTTTCTTTGTTATTTTGTGCCCTGTGGCATAGCTCAGTCAATCAATTATTGCTGTCAGGGCTGATACTACAGGATTCAAACAAAGGCCCACTAGCAACAAAGAAACAATGGCAAGAGCAAACTGTAGTCTGTGTCACCGGATCAGCTGATCAATCCACGATTGAATTGTTTTTAAATGTATGTCAATTCAAGAACAGGGCTCAGAGATATATTTGAGGCATGAAGGAGAGGGGGAGGTGTGATTCCAAAACAGTTTTCTTCATAGCAGTGCAGAGCTGACCTTGCATTTAAAGCTAGAGGATGGGGGAAAGCTCTATGAAAGTGTGAACGGTATGAATAAGTGCTGTTTATAGGAAGCTGTTTTAATACTCTTGCTAAAGCTGAAGAATAAAAAGACACAAAGCTCTGAAAATGCATTCCATTCCCTGTGATTGATCCTTTTATCTTTCCAGTCCTGCCCAGATGACAAAAAGCATTTACAGGGTAAACAAGCATCCATGCCTTTATTTTCCCCAAATAGGAGATATATCTTCCTTACTTAGAAATTTTTGCTATTAGAGTATTTGCTATGGTATATTTCAGCCCCCCTCCCCACCACTTTTTTCTGTTTAAAAAAAAGAAAAAAAGAATTTATAGTTTTGAAGTGAAAATCTGCAATTCCTGATAGAAACCTTTTTGTTTTACTTTGTTTTGTTTGTTTTTGCAATTAATGGACTCATCCTTGGCACAAAGGTACCTGGGGGGATGCTAAAAATAAAATAGACTTTGAAGTGAAAAGGGTCTTGTTTCAAACCTAGATGACGTTCTTGAAAAAACCCTGGACAATTGCCAGATGAAAATACATGCTCAGCTTCTATCAATTCCCATCCCACTGTCCCACCCCACTTTTAACTTTGTTATTTCTAAATTTCTCCAGGACAACCTAATTGCCTAATAGCAACACATTTTATCTTTTTTTCTTAATTTTTTATTTTTTATAAACATATATTTTTATCCCCAGGGGTACAGGTCTGTGAATCGCCAGGTCCACACACCTCACAGCACTCACCAAAGCACATACCCTCCCCAATGTCCATAACCCCACTGCCCTTCTCCCAACCCCCCTCCCCCCAGCAACCCTCAGTTTGTTTTGTGAGATTAAGAGTCACTTATGGTTTGTCTCCCTCCCAATCCCATCTTGTTTCATTGATTCTTCTTCTACCCACTTAAGCCCCCATGTTGCATCACCACTTCCTCATATCAGGGAGATCATGTGATAGTTGTCTTTCTCCGCTTGACTTATTTCGCTAAGCATGATACGCTCTAGTTCCATCCACGTCGTCGCAAATGGCAAGATTTCATTTCTTTTGATGGCTGCATAGTATTCCATTGTGTATATATACCACATCTTCTTGATCCATTCATCTGTTGATGGACATCTAGGTTCTTTCCATAGTTTGGCTATTGTGGACATTGCTGCTATAAACATTCGGGTGCACGTGCCCCTTTGGATCACTACGTTTGTATCTTTAGGGTAAATACCCAGTAGTGCGATTGCTGGGTCATAGGGCAGTTCTATTTTCAACATTTTGAGGAACCTCCATGCTGTTTTCCAGAGTGGTTGCACCAGCTTGCATTCCCACCAACAGTGTAGGAGGGTTCCCCTTTCTCCGCATCCTCGCCAGCATCTGTCATTTCCTGACTTGTTGATTTTAGCCATTCTGACTGGTGTGAGGTGATATCTCATTGTGGTTTTGATTTGTATTTCCCTGATGCCGAGTGATATGGAGCACTTTTTCATGTGTCTGTTGGCCATCTGGATGTCTTCTTTGCAGAAATGTCTGTTCATGTCCTCTGCCCATTTCTTGATTGGATTATTTGTTCTTTGGGTGTTGAGTTTGCTAAGTTCTTTATAGATTTTGGACTTTAGTCCTTTATCTGATATGTCTTTTGCAAATATCTTCTCCCATTCTGTCAGTTGTCTTTTGATTTTGTTAACTGTTTGCTTTGCTGTGCAAAAGCTTTTGATCTTGATAAAATCCCAATAGTTCATTTTTGCCCTTGCTTCCCTTGCGTTTGGTGATATTCCTAGGAAAATATTGCTGCGGCTGAGGTCGAAGAGGTTGCTGCCTGTGTTCTCCTCAAGGATTTTGATGGATTCCTTTCTCACATTGAGATCCTTTATCCATTTTGAGTCTATTTTTGTGTGTGGTGTAAGGAAATGGTCCAATTTCATTTTTCTGCATGTGGCTGTCCAATTTTCCCAACACCATTTATTGAAGAGGCTGTCTTTTTTCCATTGGACATTCTTTCCTGCTTTGTCGAAGATTAGTTGACCATAGAGTTGAGGGTCTATTTCTGGGCTCTCTATTCTGTTCCATTGATCTATGTGTCTGTTTTTGTGCCAGTACCATGCTGTCTTGATGATGACAGCTTTGCACTAAAGCTTGAAGTCCAGAATTCTGATGCCACCAACTTTGGCTTTCTTTTTCAATATCTCTTTGGCTATTCAAGGTCTTTCCTGGTTCCATATAAATTTTAAAATTATTTGTTCCATTTATTTGAAAAAGATGGATGGTACTTTGATAAAATTGCATTAAATGCGTAGATTGCTTTAAGTAGCATAGACATTTTCACAATGTTTATTCTTCCAATCCAGGAGCATGGAACATTTTTCCATTTCTTTGTGTCTTCCTCAATTTCTTTAATGAGTACTTTATAGTTCTCTGAGTATAGATTCTTTGCCTCTTTGGTTAGGTTTATTCCTCGGTACCTTATGGTTTGGGGTGCAATTGTAAATGGGATTGACTCCTTAATTTCTCTTTCTTCTGCCTTGTTGTTGGTGTAGAGAAATGCAACTGATTTCTGTGCATTGATTTTAGATCCTGACACTGTACTGAATTCCTGTACAAGTTCTAGCAGTTTTGGAGTGGAGTCTTTTGGGTTTTCCACATAGAGTATCATATCATCTGCGAAGAGTGATTTGACTTCTTCTTTGCCGATTTGGATGCCTTTAATTTCCTTTTGTTGTCTGATTGCTGAGGCTAGGACTTCTAGTACTATGTTGAATAGCAGTGGTGATAATGGACATCCCTGCTGTATTTGCTGACCTTAGCAGAAAAGCTTTCAGTTTTTCTCCATTGAGAATGATATTTGTGGTGGGTTTTTCATAAATGGCTTTGATAATATTGAGGTATGTGCCCTCTATCCCTACACTTTGAAAAGTTTTGATCAGGAAGGGATGCTGTACTTTGTCAATGCTTTTTCAGCATCTATTGAGAGTATTATATGGTTCTTGTTCTTTCTTTTATTGATGTGTTGTATCACATTGATTGATTTGCGGATGTTGAACCAAACTTGCAGCCCTGGAATAAATCCCACTTGGTCGTGGTAAATAATCCTTTTAATGTACTGTTGAATCCTATTGGCTAGCATTTTGGTGAGAATTTTCGCATCTGTGTTCATCAAGGATATGGTCTATAGCTCTCTTTTTTGATGGGATCCTTGTCTGGTTTTGGGATCAAGGTGATGCTGGCCTCATAAAATGAGTTTGGAAGTTTTCTTTCCATTTCTATTTTTTGGAACAGTTTCAGGAGAATAAGAATTAGTTCTTCTTTAAATGTTTGGTAGAATTCCCCCCGGGAAGCCATCTGGCCCTGGACTTTTGTTTGTTTGGAGATTTTTTAATGACTGTTTCAATCTCCTTACTGGTTATGGGTCTGTTCAGGCTTTCTATTTCTTCCTGGTTCAGTTGTGGTAGTTTATATGTTTCTAGGAATGCATCCATTTCTTCCAGATTGTCAAATTTGTTGGCGTAGAGTTGCTCATAGTATGTTCTTATAATAGTTTGTATTTCTTTGGTGTTAGTTGTGATCTCTCCTCTTTCATTCATGATTTTATTTATTTGGGTCCTTTCTCTTTTCTTTTTAATAAGTCTGGGCAGGGATTTATCAATTTTATTAATTCTTTCAAAGAACCAGCTCCTAGTTTCGTTGATTTGTTTTATTGTTTTTTTGGTTTCTATTTCATTGATTTCTACTCTGATCTTTATGATTTCTCTTCTCCTGCTGGGCTTAGGGTTTCTTTCTTGTGCTTTCTCCAGCTCCTTTAGGTGTAGGGTTAGGTTGTGTACCTGAGACCTTTCTTGTTTCTTGAGAAAGGCTTGTACTGCTATATATTTTCCTCTCAGGACTGCCTTTGTTGTGTCCCAGAGATTTTGAACCGTTGTGTTTTCATTATCATTTGTTTCCATGATTTTTTTCAATTCTTCTTTAATTTCCCGGTTGACCCATTCATTCTTTAGAAGGATGCTGTTTAGTCTCCATGTATTTGGATTCTTTCCAAACTTCCTCTTGTGATTGAGTTCTAGCTTCAGAGCATTGTGGTCTGAAAATATGCAGGGAATGATCCCAATCTTTTGATACTGGTTGAGTCCTGATTTAGGACCGAGGATGTGATCTATTCTGCAGAATGTTCCATGAGCCCTAGAGAAGAATGTGTATTCTGTTGCTTTGGGATGACATGTTCTGAATATATCTGTGATGTCCATCTGGTCCAGTGGCAACACATTGTATCTTAAATAGGAAAATCCACATGTAAAATGGACATTGCAGCAGGAAGTAGGCTAAAGGCTTCTGGCCCACTGGGTCACTCACTGGCTTCTTATCAAGACTCTTCTAGATGGTTCCACCCTCTTGCTTAAGGAAATTGCCCTCTGGAGTTCTTAATAACAGGCTGATGGACTACACGCAGTTTGTAAGTGACAAAAGTGAGATGGGGGAACAAGTTTGGTTAAATCCAAGGATTTTCTTGTTTCTCTTCATTGATGGTTCTCAAAGGGTAGGGCAAATTACAATCAAGGACAGGGGTTGAAAGAAAAAATGCAGACTGCAGGACCCCAACCCGGAGTTTCTACTCACTGGGTCTAGATGGGGCCTGTGAATTTGCATTTCTGAAAACCCCCCACTGGACCCCGGACCCCCTACTCCCACCCCCTCCCCACACCGGGTTGTTGACACTGCTAGTCTGCAGACCGTACTTTGAAAACCACTGCTCAACACTGTGCTGCCTTTCATTGGAAAGATATACTTGGGTTATTTTACATTTTACTACCAGTAAGATTTGTTATTCAAGAAGAAATACTTGAGAATCATTTGAAAGATGAAATACTATTTAGTGATGAGTTCAATTTTATTAAATTCTTGGTTTTTATGCATGTAGAAATCACACACTATGGGAATTAAAATAATGAATGAAATATAACCATGTCCTCCAAGATCTCATCAGCTAGTTGAGATTATAGCCATAGATACATACTTAAATTTATCATTAACAAAGCAAACACAATGAATGCTTTAGCAGACTTTTAAAAAATGTACTCTGGGAATATGAAGTAGGAAATTCTATTTTAAAACAAGTCCTTACCTTCAACTTGCTTTACCATTGAATCACTTCTACCCTCTTTCTCTTTCTTCCAGATAAAACTAAATATATTCTGTTTACTGTGGCTGTTTCTTCACTCACGCACATATTAAAAAACAAAATTCAGCCAAGTCAATTTGATAATTTAATAGGCTTTATTCAACAACTCATGAGTTGGGCAGCATCCCATCTAGCCAGCAGAAAGGAGCTCCAAGTAACTGTCCAAACTGGAAGGCTTTTATAGGAAGAAGGGGGAAGGAATAAGGGAAGAGTGGATTACCTTACCTTCCTTTGAGGTATAGAGAGGACCTCGGCAGCAGAGGACTGCATTGGTACAGAACGGAAAATTCCAGATGGACCAGTTAAGACACCATCCCCAGGGAAAACAGAACCTACAATTAGGTTAGGTACTGAACCTTGGTTTGGCGATGTAGGCTTAGCACAAGTGACTCCATTTGGGGCCTGTTATTTCTTATTAACACAACTGTATCACAAAACAAGTTTTCCTCATCAAACCCAGCAATAAAACTGCAGTGGGAGAATTCACCCATAACCTTCTAAATGCCAAATCCAAAGGTCTGACAATAGCCCTTGTGTTTCTGAGGCATGGGCACACTACTGATCATTCAAGCACCCTTAACTCAGGTGACCCCAGCCTGTCCCTTGCTTCTCCCACTCACTCAAACCCTTAAGCTCACTTTTTCTTGTCTCAAGACCTCTTCTGTCTCAATCTAGACTTTACATCTGCTGTTCCTTGAGTTTTGCCACAGGCTCTTTTCTCATATCTTACAAGATTTTCTCCATCTCACGAAGGAGTGATTTTTATTAAAATGAGAGTCTGTACCTTACTCCCCTTTCAAAAAACATCCACTGAATCCCAGTTGCCTAAAGGCAAGTAAGGCTTCTCATCATCTGGTCTGGTTAATTTTCCATGTGATCTCTTGCTTCTCTTTTACTTGTTCTCTTCTTTGTCCATCTCCATAGACCTATTATTCCACTGGCTATTTTAACTTAAGGTACACATGATTGATTGTGATTAACACATTCCATGCTTACACAAGAGGCTTCTCCTTTGCTTTTCTCTATCTTCTACTCCTGTGATACTTTCCTGCCACCTTTGTGCTTTATTCCTCCTTGACTCTTCTCATGCCAACAGACAGATGCACTAATTAATTTAACATGATCTTCCATCCCATCTTACATATGGTTAGTGCAATATAAATTAACACTTGGAGATCATGCACTTTTTTTGTATCATATTCAGAGAGCATATTTTTACCCATTTATTCATTATCATTCTTAGTTCTGATTTGTTTTGCACAGTATTAAGAACTTGAAATTTATTCATTCTTCTACATGTAATTTTACTTCATTAATTTTTTCATTAATTTTTCAAAAACCTTTTCTATTTTTCATTCATGCTTGGTTGCATTGCTTTGTATTCCTAATGTAAACACATTTTTGCTAAAATACTTCAAGATTGTTACTTTCAAAAATGGGCTTTTTGTGATAAAAATTCTAAAGCATTTTCACTCAGAGAATATTTATTTCACTTTCATATTTAAATAGCAATTTAGCTACATATAATAATCTATTTAAATTTTCTGTGAAAAATTGAAAACAAATTAACCCCATTGTCTTCATTTTAATCTTATATTTAAGTGAAATATAGGTTTTATAGTTAACATATTATATATAATTATGTTTGATATATTACATTATATAAGTTATACATAATAATTATATAATATATTATATACAACTTAAACATTTTATATATTATATTGAATTATATATATGCTATATACATATTACATATTAAAAAAATACAAGGCTTCATATACTTTATCATCTAATTATCTAGATTTTTACTTTTCTGACATTAAAATTAATGGTATTAGTTGTATAAGTTAAGTGGCTTGCAATTTTACTCCATTTTATATTCTTAAGATCTTTATATCTGTAGGTGCATTTCATTTATTTTCATTTCTGTATAGTATTTATTGTAGGAATACTATAACATGTATTTATTTATTCTGCTATTGATGAGATCTTATTTTGAAGGGTTTTATTTTCTTTCATTTTGTTTTTAGAAATGAAGTGGCCATGAATATTCCTGAGCATGTCTTCTAGTACACATGCTGAAGTTTTCTCCAGGTTAAATGCCTAGGAAGGGTTGCTGGAATACAGTATATGCCCATGTTCAACTTTCTAAAATGATGCTAAGTTATTTATCAGGGTGATTGCTCAAATTTTTATTTTCATTAACAGTCTTTGTTGCTATACATCCTCATCAAAAGTTTATATTTCTTGACATTTTATTATTTGCCAATCTGATGATGAAATGTATTTTATTGTAGTTTTTCAATACCAATTGCCAGCTTTTCTTTTTTTAACACTTTTGTGGAGGACATTCATAGATCCGCTTCTTAGAAATGCCTTTCAAAACTTTTCACCATTAGTTTATCTTTTTCTCTGCCAATATATGAATTATTTTTATATCTTCTATGCTAATCTATTGTAGACATATATATTATATACAGAACAATCTATTTTACATATATATGTGCGTGGATGTGGGTAAGTACACACAATGCAAATATCTCCTCCAAATTTGTGAAAACTCTTAGTCTTCTGATGAATAGATGTTCTTAGTTTTTGTTTTATTTTTAAGATTTATTTATTTATTTATTTGACAGAGATCACAAGCAGGTAGTGAAGCAAGTAGAGGCGGGGGTGGGGGGGAAGCAGGCCCTCCACTGGGCAGAGAACCTGATGCGTGGCTCAATCCCAGGACCCTGAGATTATGACCTGAGCCAAAGGCAGAGGCACCCCAGAGGTTCTTAGTTTTAATGCAAGTGAAATTCTCAAACTTTTCACTTATGTTTTATGCCCCTGTACCTTGTTTAAGGAAGTCATTTCCCTTACCCCAAGATTATACAGTTTAAGGAAGTCATTTCCCCACCCCAAGATTATACAGTCTCCATGTTGTCTTCTGAAACCTTTATAGTTATACATCTCACATTTAAATCTTTGGTCCTTTTGGAAATAACAATAAAATTGGAATGATATGAGGATTGATAAATCTGTCATATAAACAGTCAGTTTTATCACCACCATTCATTTAATGCTCCATCTTTCTTACAACTAATTTGCTTTGGTCTCTTTGTTAGGTATAAACTGTCCATATATGTTCAAATGTGTTCCTTAACCTTCTGCTTACTCAGTTGGTCTGTTCTTACTTTGTTCCACTGCAAAATGTCTTAGTCCTTTTAGATTTTTGGTAAGTCTGGATATTATATCCAGGTAAGAAAGTCTCTTACTTTTGTTTTTGCGTTTTTTAAGGTTTTTATTTATTTATTTGAGAAAGTAAGCAAGGGAGAGATAGAAAACACACAGAAGAGGAGAGGAGGGGCAGAGGGAGAGGGAGAAGCAGACTCCCCACTGAGCAGGGAGTTGGAGGTGGGACTTGATCCCAGGACCTTGGGATCATGATCTGAGCTGAAGGTAGTCACTTAACTGGTTGAGCCACCCAGGCACCCACTTACATTTGCTTCTTTGTGAAGAGTATCTTGGCTTTACTGTAATATTTGTTCTCACATACAATTTTTAGAATTATTAAACTTGATGTCAAATTTTATTAAATATTTTTTAAGATTATAATGGAATTAAAGTAAATATGTAAATCCATTTGTAAAGGATTCACAATATAATATTAAATCTCTTTCTCTATAAACATATTTCCACTTACTAAGTCTTTATATAAGTTTCTATCTAGTAAGCATTGTATGTTTTGTGAGAACTTTATGTTGGTTATTGTCAGTAATATACATTTTTAAATCAGATAAATAAAAACATTTGCAATTAATTATGTATCTAAAATTTGGCTGGTTTTATAAATTTTAATGATTTCTCTTAAATAACTGTAGGTTTTCTACTTAGGTAATGATATAATCTGTAAACAATGAGGGTAAGTATGAGGGTTTATGCTTTTCCTTTCCAATTTACCTAATTCTATTTTTTCCCTTGACTTACCATACTGATTAGACATATTCTTTGCTTTTTTTGTGACTATGAAGAGGATTCTAAAAATATTTTCCATTATATACAATGGGTGTATTAGATATTTGTGTATGTCCTTTATCAGATTAAGTAAAATTCCTTCTATCCATATTTGCTGATTTTTTTGAAATCCTAACTGGATGTTCACTTTTACTAAATGATGTTTTCTGCATCTTTTGAGATGGTTAAGAATCCAGAAAAAACAAAAACCAACAAACAAAAAAATACCCACATATAAGGTCCATTGAATTTTGATTAAAAAAGTGAAGACAATTAAAAAGAAAAAGAATAGTTTTTTCAACAAATGATGGTGTAAAAATTGACTATCATATGCTCTTAAAATAAATTTATATCTAGACTACATAGAAAAATTACTCAAAATAAATCATGTTCCCAAATAAAATATCTATAGCTATAAAGTTCCAGAGTTATGCAAAGACTTCTTGGGTATGACACAAAAAACACAGATTATAGAGAAAAAACATGATGAGTTGTACTTCATTGTGAAAAAGGAGTTCTGCTTTTCAAAAGAAGTGTTAAGACAATTAGTACACAAGCCATAGGTGGGGCAATACTTGCAAATCATGTATTTTAAAATGTGCTAAAAGGTGCATCTACAGGGTATGTAAAGGACCCATAAAAAGCAAGGAAGGCAAAGAAACAATTTAATTTAAAAAGAAAGGACAAGAGATCTGGCAGATAATTCACCAAAGATAATCTACTGATGGCAAGTCAGTATATAAAAAGAAGCTCAACACTACCAGTCATTAGGGAAATGTAAATTTCCATAGTGAGCCAGCACCACACACCAAATAAAATGGCTAAGATTAAAGAAAGTGATCATACCACGTGTTGGCAAGGATGAAGAGAGAATGGATTGTTAACACATTGCTCCTGGGAGTATCAAATGTATAACCACTTTGGAAAACAGTTCGGGAGTTTATTAAGAAGTTCAGTATGCACCTATCCGACCTAACCATCCAACTACTAGACATTTATCTAAGAGAAATGAAAACATACATTCACAATAAAACTTATACTTGAAACTTCATAGCAACTTTGTTTATAATAATAATTAAAAAAGGAAACAACCAAGATATCCATCAAAAGATGAATAGATGAACAAATTATGGTATATCCATATAAGGAAATATTATTCAGCAATAAAATAGAATGAACTATTGATTCATGCAGCAATGTGGGTGGGTCTATAAATAATTGTTTTGATAGAGATAAAAAAAGATCATGTACAATATTATTCCATTTATATAAAATCCTAGAAAATGTAAACATCAATACTGATAGAAAATAGATCTATAGTTGGTTAGGAGGAAAAGAAAAGAGACATAGGAAGGGTGGGTGATGAGGCACCTAGGTGGTTCGGTGGGTTAAAGCCTTTGCCTTCTGCTCAGGTCATGATCTCAAGGTCCTGGGATCAAGCCCCGCATCAGGCTGTCTGCTCAACAGGGAACCTGTTTCCTCCTCTCTCTCTCTGCCTACTTGTGATCTCTCTCTCTGTGTCAAATAAATAAATAAAATCTTTAAAAAAAAAGAAGGGTGTGAACAGATAAAGATGTTGTATATGTAAGAAACAAAACAGATGAACATAGGGATGGGGGCAAGATATAAAAGAAGAGAGAGAGAGAAGGAAACAAATCATTAGAGAATCTTAAAGAACAAACTCAGGGTTAGTGGAGGAAAGTCAGTGGGGGGTGGGCTAGATGGGTGACGGGTATGAAGGAGAGCACTGGGTGTGATATGTATGTGACGAATCACTGAATTCTCCTGAAACCAATATTATTGCACTCTCTGTAAACTAAATAGAATGTAAATAAAATTCTGAAAAGAAAAAAAAAAAAAAAAAAAAGAAGGGTGGGTGACATGAAGAAACTTTTGAGGGTAATGGATATGTTTACTATCTTGACCGTGATGACTTCACAGCTACATACGTATCTACAGACTTATCACATTATGCATAGTACTTTATTGTATGTCATTTATACCTCATTATAGGTATAACAAAAACTACTCATTGGTAAAATATTGAATGCTTTTACCCTGAAACTGAGGTTATAGCAGGATGACTAGTCTCATGACTTCTATTCAATTTTTCACAGCTGATTATAGCCAATGGCAATAAGGGAAGAAAAGGAATTAAATGTTCTTGATGCAACTTGGTGAAAAAAAGCAGTCTTTTTATTACATGGTGCTGGCTCTACTAGACAGTAATATGGGGAAAAAATACACCTTGGCCATTATTCACACTGCACACAAACATGAATCTGAGGTTGATTAATTAATCTAATAGTTAGTTAGATTAAGAAATCAATTGGGTTAATTGATTTGAGGTAGTCCTAAAATTAAAAAGCTAAAGTACAGAGCACCTGGAAGAAAACATAGTAGAATAGCTTTGTGATCTCATTTTAGGCAAAATTTCTTAATAAAAATAAACTAAAAGTACTAACCAAAAATTTAAAAAAATTATAAACTGTTCTTTTTAACATTAAAAAATTTTAACATTAAAAACATTAAATTAACATTAAAAACATTAACAAAAAATTTTAACATTAAAAAATGTCTGCTTCTCAAAAGAAATTTTATTTATTTATTTATTTTAAAGATTTTATTTATTTATTTGACAAAGAGAGAGACAATGAGAGAGGGAGTACAAGCGGGGGGAGTGGGAGCCTGATGCAGGGCTGGATCCCAGGACCCTGGGATCATGACCTAAGCCAAAGGCAGACACATAACGACTGAGCTACTGAGGTGTCCCCTCAATAAAAATTTAAAAGCAAGACACAGAGTAGGAGAAAATATTCACAATGACCTAGCATCCTGAATATATAATGATTCCCATAAACCAGTAATAAAAAGATAGCCTATTTTTTTTTTAAAGTGAGCAGAGGACTTGGAAAGGCATTTCCCAAAGGATATCATATAAATAAATGACCAACAAGCACATGAAAAGATGTTCAATGTCGTTGTTCTTCACTGAATTGCAAAGTAAAACCACAGCGCCCCTTGCGCACACATTAAAATGACTAAAATTTAAAGGACTCCATAATATCTAATGCTAGATGGGATGTGGGGTATCTAGAAAACGCCTATATTTTTGATGGAGGTGTAAAATGATACAGCCAGGTTCGGAAATCTGTTGGCAGTGTCTAATAAATTGCACCAACTATGAGATCTGGCCGTTCTACTCTGTGCCAGTCTTGTTTCAAGCAGAGGAAAGAAACCATGAGCAACTTGAACAGGGAAAGTTTAACAGAAATTGATTAACTATAGCAAGGAAATTAGAGACTAGACAAGTCAAGGCAATTCCAAAGAACACAAGAACAGCACGTAGAAGAAATAGCCACTACTTCTAAGGCTTAGATAAAACACCCAAAAAAGTGACACCTACCTCTCAGGAGAAGACACAGTGGGTGCTCACTGGATGGCAGAGTTGTGTGACCATTTCATGTCAGTGGAACATGGTGGAAACAGACTCCTTATGAGTCCTGAGAAAAAAGCACAACAGCATATCATTAATTTACGCATCTTATATAACTATTTTATACCCATTGAACAACTTCCTATTTTTGCTCTCCTCATCCCCTGGCAACCACCATTCTATTTTCTACTTTTATAAGTTCGCCTATTTTAGATGTCTCATATAAGTGGAATCATGCCGTATGTGTTCTTTGGTACCTGACTTCTTTCACTTAATATCATGGTTTTGTTTATTACCTTGACTGGGGTCATGGGATTACAGGCATGTGCATATGTCCAAACTCATCAAATTGTACACATTAAGTATGTGCAGAATTTTTTGTGTATCAATTATGCCTCAATAAAGTTGTATAAGAAAAAAAAATTCTGGGGAAGCTTGTTCATGGAGATGTACTTCACTGGAGACAATCTCTTACAAAACTTACTGTGGGTGCGGGGTGCCCTGCCAGGGTAAACTGTTGGTTTGAGCACAGCTGCTTGCCACCTAGCAGCAGTTAGGTGCTGGGGAAGCTCCATGTGCTGTTTACAAGGCAGAGGTTGGAGCACTTGTTTACACTGCAGAAACTTGCAGAGAAGCTAACTGGAACCCAAAGGCAAACCTTCCTCCTGCCATGTTTCTCTAGTGCCCTCTGTTGACAAAATTTAACCTGGTGAAATTGACGAAGAAAGATTTAATTGACCCAGATCATTTCCACAGAGCAGGCCAGATTTTCCAACGTGGAACTGAGAGGTGCTTAGTTTCTAAAGTAAAAATTTCCAAAGGAAATTAAAATATATTTATCACCAACACTTCACAAGGATGTTCATTACAACTTTGTAATAACAAAGAAAGAGAAACAACAAAAAATAACGAAATAAAAATAATAACAAAAATATAAGTATATATATTTTACATATATATAAAATAACAAAAGAACAAAAAATTTGTTTTAAAAATAATAACAAAAGAAGAGAAAACATGGAAACAGCACAACATAAATGGCTTTAACACAAGATTAGTTCTATATGTTCTGGTATATTTATACAAAGGCACACAATGCAGCAATAACAAAGATGATTTCACATGACATAGGCGAATCTGAAAAATACATTGATCCAAATGTACATAGTGTATGATTCCACTTTCATGAAATATTATAGATCAACAAAATTGATTTTGGGAGAAAGAAATAAGAATAGTGGCTGAGTCCAGGCGGGGAACGTGGATGAGGATTAACTGGAAAGGTACAGAGGGAACTTTTTAGTGTTACAGTAGAGTTCAATATTCTGATTAGATGTTAGTTAAATTACTGCACATTCATCAAAACCCATCAGACTGTACTCTTAACATGCATGCATTTCACTAGATATAATTTTGCAACAATTAAAAAATTATACATCTAAGGTAACCTGACTAGTTTAGATCAAATTAGCAAAATAAGATTGTAATTTAAGAAAATGCATAAAGTCTATTTTTTTCTATACTAAAATATTCTGACAGAACTTTAGTAACATTTATTCTTAGTTTATGGTCACATCATTTCCTAAGTCATAAAATACAAGACAAATAAATTTTTTTAAGATGATCAAAAAAATTATAGTGTGGTATATATTCATACAGCTATATAGCCTGTCTTAATTACTAATTTCCAGGGGCTTTTATATCTCTAGAAACAAAGAAAATGGGTCACATATGTAAAAGATTTTTATCTCTGTTGAAAGATTTATGTTTTGGCCTTCAAACAATAGACAGTAAAAAGACCTGCTGACAAATACAAACTTTTCTAAAATAGGAAGCCAAGCAGAACATGGGCCTTCTTTTCACATTTTTTGGTTATGTGAAGCACAACAAAAGGAATCAGAAAAAACTATCCAGTTACTGTGACCTATATAACCCACTGTTGCCAAGGGGAGTAAAAATGAGTTTAATCTAGTTGAAGGTATAATCAATGAGGAGTTTTAAAAGCTGCTGTTAGCTTTGAATGATTATATAGGGTTGATCTATTAGACATAGCATCATCATAATTTTTAAAATATAATGATGTGGTCATCAGAATTACAAAACTCTCTCCAGCATAAATTTTTGGAAGAAACTTTGATACATTATGTGCTCAGTTCCATTCGCTGATGTGCAAATTGCCAAGGCAAACTTCCTGTGGAACAAACGATGAATGAAGGTCAGTTATCAGATACAAAGTAATGTAACCAAGGCAGTCAAAACAAGGAATGATCTGATTTTGCGTCCAAATAAAAGAAAGGTGGAGCGGCAAGTGTTAATATTTTCATATTTCCTATTTTCATAGAAATGCGTGACTATGATCAGCGTTTCTGTAGCAACAAGCAAGAGTGTTATCAGAGTCCTGATATAGATAAATGGCTTCTCATATATCTTCTTTCTTGTAATCACAGAAGGATATGTTTCAGAAATGTTGTTATAGCTATATTTAAAGAACAAAGCAACAACTGTGTCCCAGCAGCAGACTTTTGTTCTTGTCAGAATAGAAGGTGCTAACTACAAGAGGGCTTGTGTCTGTAAGGAACAACACAAGTGATTCTATTATTACATGTACCGATTGATTATTTCTCTTACTTTCTATACCACTGTCAATCAGAACTTAACAAAAAAACTGACACTTTCTATATTGAACCTAATACTGGAATGTGGAGTAAGTATATTAGAAAGTAGATTTTGCACAAAGAGTAAGTGAAGTCCATATTTTGATTTTCATTTCCAATAGATATTTTCAGTACATGAGTGCCTGAGTAAAAAGTTCCATACATTTTGTAAATGAGAGCATGTCCCTATATTACTATAAGGGTAAATAAGAAATTTGCTTGGATTTTTTATTTTTATTAATAATAAAATATAAAATATGTATTTTTATTCTTAATAAAAATTATTTGCTCTTCTAAAGTAAACTTACGTTTTCAAAGAACATTTAACACATAATGTGTCATTATACTCTATTAAAAACTTAACATCAAAAAATGCATATGTAATATTGTATATTTATATTATTTTTTAGTCTTCTCATCTTACTGCATTAGAGAAACCTAAAAGTGGTCTAAAATTCTGAATTTTCAAGTAATGTCATGAGGGAAAGTAGGGTAATTTCAAATAGTATCAAAATGTTTTATTATTCTAATAAATAAAGTGAATACTTCAGAATTTATATTAATCACTTTGAGTAAACAATTTCATACCGCATTTATTTTTTCACTTATTATTGATTCTAGTATCATTATCTTGGTATAAATTAGAATGGAGGTATAAAATTAAATGGAAATTATTATAAGCAAGATGTTTATAAAGTTATATAGATAAAAATCTTAAAAATCATGACCAATATTTGATATTGAAACTTATTCTACTTTATGCCATGGAGACTAGGTTGACAAGACTTTAGTGATAAACCAAAGACATCACAATAAAATGAAAAGTTGAATTACCTTTCTTGACTGAAAGTATTCGTATCACTAATATTTCTAATACAGTAATTATTACAATCTATATTTACTTTCTGCCCTTAAAAATTATTACTTTATGAAAATGTATAATCGAAAGTTCTTTCCCTAATTATATGTTGACTACTGTATTAAACAGTGAAATGTAGGAGCACCTGGGTGACTCAGTTTCAGTTCAGGTCGTGATCTCAGAGTCATGAGATGGAACCCAGCGTCAGGCTATATGCTCAACACTGAGTCTCCTTGAGATACTCTCCCTCTCCCTCTGCCCTTCCCACCAACCCCCTTGTGCACGCGCCCATACACACTGTCTCTCAAATAGATAATAAATAAATAAATAAATAAATAAATAAAACTGTTAGAGATAAAAAGATTGAAATGCAGGTTAATTGTGAATTATTCTTAAGTGATCTACACATTCTTTTCTAAAAGTGTTTACAAACAATCATTTCAGAATTAATACCCTTCTCAAATTTTCCAGACTTTTATGTAGTTTACTTTCCCCTGCTTCCAGAATCTTTGCTCCTTTCTATAAGATTAGTTAACAGTTTCATCAGGAGAGAAGACCTTCCTCTGCCATTCAAGTTTCTTCTAGCTGAACTTAGAATCAAATTGACGAAAGACAGATTAACAGGAGAAAATCAAATTTAAGAGGTGTTCACATACGGAGAATCCACAGATTCATGAGATTCCAAAGACAATGAAGCAACATGAAGTTTATATGAGCTAAGGAAAGAAGTAGGGTCAGAGGATACAAAGGGAAGAAAGACCATTAGCAAGAAGGGGAAAGGAGATGTTTTCAAAAACAATGATTGACCTATCATGCAGGTAAGTTTCTTACATAAACAGAAGTCTGTTAATAGTTCTCTTCCTGGTACAGGCTCTCTTTCCAATGTAAACTTAGGCGGATGAGAACCAAGAAGAGAGATTTTTCTGAATCTGCTGGGTTTTGATTCTTTTAACTCAAATAAAGTTCATACCAAAGTGACCCATGTTGGGCAGTCTTCCCTTGGCCCCTCCAGTTTTCATATTGTCAGATTTTAAAGATTAATTTATTTTTATCATCTCTTCCTTTCTCCAAATATTCCTAGGATTAAGAATGTGATTTTTCAGGCACCTGGGTGGCTTAGTCGGTTAAGCTTCTGCCTTTGGGCCCAGGTCATTGATTCCAAGGTTCTGGGATCAAGTCCTGCATGGGGCTCCCTACTCAGTGGGGAGTCTGCTTCTCCTTCTGCCTCTATGCTTGGCTTCTGCTCATGCTTTCTCTCTCTTAAAGAAATAAATAAAATCTTAAAAAAAAAAAGAATGTGATTTTTCAATTACATCTTCAAATTATATTCTTTCAGTATATTTTGATCCATTGTATCTGAGTCTGAAGACTTGAAATTATTTAAACTGTTTAAGGTTTTCTTAGAAATTGAATTTTCTCTTAAAGATACTTATTCATCCTTTGAAGGATTATTATCCTTGTGAAAAGAGATAAAACAAAATGAGTTCAGTATTTCTACGTTCTTTCTGTGATGTCTTTTCTTAACCTACATACCACATCCACACCTAAATTAATGATTTAATTCTATTAATTTCCTTTTAAGAACTGCCAAAGCTTTGTTCCACAAATTTTGGTAGATTGTGTCTTTATTTTCACTCAATGAAAAATATATTCCAATTTTCTGAGTCCCTTACTTTTTGATCCATGAGATGTTAAAAGTATGTTTTTTATTTCCAAATATTTTAAAGATTTTTTTTTTCAGATATTTGTCTACTACTGATTTCTAGCATAATTCTGTCACAGTCAGAGAAAAATATTTGTATTTTCCTACTTTTTAGCATGCCCAATGATCTTTGCTAAGATGCCAGATTGTGATACTGTGATATAATTCCCAGTTCCGGGCATAAAGATCCTAAAATCCTTAAGATTTCCTGAGTAATGGAGGTGAGAGGAGCATCTTTTGTTATTCATAATAAGCCTCTTTCAACCACACCTAAGTTTATGTTAATAAAGTAATGAGGTGACTTTTGGAAAGTCCCTAATGTTGGGGGGTGCTGACAGTCTGAGGAATCAAGGATATGGTTAGAGAATTAGCACCCCCCACAGCTGTTTTTCCAGAGAAGGGAGAAGGGCTCGAGTTTGAGTTCATCACTAATGCCTAATGATTTAATTAATCATGTCTACATAATGCAACCTCCATAAAAACCCTCATCAAAGGGATTCAGACAGGTTCTGGAGTTCAGTGAACACATCAAGCTACTAGGAGGATATGTACCCAGAAAAGGCATGTAAGCTCTATGCCCCACCCCCAACTGGTCTTATGCATATCTCTTCCATTTGGTTGTTCCTGGGTTGTATTCTTTACAATAATCCAGTAACTGTAAGTGAAGTGTTTCCCTGAGTCCTCTGAACCGTCCTAGCAAATTTTTGAACCTGAGGAAGGGGGTTGGTTGTGAGAACCCCCAATTTATAGTTGGTCTGTTAAAAGTGCAGGTGACAACCTGGGACTTGCAACGAACATCTGAAGTTTGGGGGAAGTCTTATGGGACTAAGATGTTAACCCTGCAGAGTCTGTTAACCTACAGACTAAGATGTTAACTCATTCCAGGCAGTTAAGTCAGAATTGAGTTAAATCGTAGGACACTCTGTCAGAGTCCACCAAGATCTGGAGAATTGCTTGGTTTGGAAAAATTCACACATCTGGTGTCAAGAATGTAAGTAGTACAAAGGGGAAAAAAGGTGTTTTCCTTTATAGATATTGTTAATTTTACTTTTTTGAGTCCTGATTTCTTTCACTCCTATAAGTATTCTAGAGCCTTTTTCCTGGGATGCAGTTACTTGAAAGTAACTTGATGCTTTCTGGTTTTGCTCTTAAGATTCATTAATTAGGAGAAGAACAACATTTAGGCTAGGGCTAATTATGTCCCAATGTTAAAGTAAGATCTTTCTGTGTCTACTGTGTCCAATGCCCAGTGAATTATGTGGTTTTCTCCAGTGGGGGATGAGCTTTTTATAAGCACCAGATACCATTCTTTCTAACCCTTTTAGAGGGTTTTTCCTCCCCAGTCTCTGGCATTTTCTTCACAAGTATGCACTGATTAATACTCTACTAAAAACTCAAGATAGATTTTCTCTCTCTCTACAACTTTCTCCTTTCCAGCACTCTCTCCGGCAAACTCTAGCCTTGTTGGTTAGTTGGACTTTCATTTCCATCTTCTCACCTTTGGGAGTCCACTCTATGCTTGGCTTTCCTTCCTTGAACTCTTCCTCTGAAGGCAGTAAGCTGTGGTGATCACAGCGCTCAGCTCCCTTTCAGGGAACACTATTTATCATCTACTGTTTAGTGTTTTAAAAACCATTGTTTCATATATTTTGTCTTATTTTCCTTAGTTGATTAGGGAAAAATTTCTTGTTTCTATATCTTAGTCTAAGGCAAAAATCACAAGCCACTTTTTACATTTAATATGTATTGATCTTAAATGATACTCTCCTCACAAGTTTTCATCTCTATAGTGCATTTGAATGTTTAAATTCTTATGATGATATATTATTTCCTTTAAATAAAAATGTCAAAGTAGATGCAAAGTATAAAATATCACCTATTTCACCAGATCTCACTTTACTACTTGGTGGAAAGCAGCCTTTTGTTTTCCTAGTTTCGACATAAGTTCTAAGCCAATTGTTTTCCCGTACCAGTTTGGATGAAATATTTAGGAAACTCTTGAATTATATAATACAATGCCTAATTCAAGTGGGCTGATATATATATATATATACACACACACACACACACACACACACTTACACATATACCTTTGCTGAAGGCATTGATTTACCTCTACTATAAGTGGATATACTCACTTGTTAGGATCTGATAGTCTGTGTGAAATACCGTCAATAGCTCTAACTCCTGTATATGTTATTCATATATTTCATTCAACATGCATAATTTGGGGGGAATTTTAATTTTCATTCTTAATAAAAGGAATTTTCTGGGGCACCTGGTTGGCTCAATTAGTTAAATAGCTGGCTCTTGAATTTGGCTCAGATCATGATCTCAGGCTCATAAGATCGAGCCCCACATTTGGTTCCACACTCAGCAGGGAGTCTGCTTAAGATTCTCTCTCTCCTTCTGCCCCTTCCCACACTCATGCTTTCCCTCTAAAATAAATAAATATTTTAAAAATATATTTTTTAAAAAGATATTTTCTTATGCAAACTCTTTAAGCCTATCTGTGTTTGTCGTTTCATTTAGAAAAAGGATCTCCTGAAGATAATACTATTAGGCAGAAATGGACTTCTTGAATTACCCAGGAAAAAAAAAAAATAAAGGTGGAATACAAAATAAAAATGTATAGAAGTGTCCCTACACATGGTTTTCAGACTGATTCAGAAGCCCAAACTCATGTTTTACTTTTATAACCAGTCACCAGTAACTAACCATTTAAAAATGGTGACATTTACCGCTGGATGTGCAGCTCATATGCCAACTCATATTTTTATTTCTGAGATGTCAGTTACAGTTTTAATCTTTTCCAAAGGAATTAAAATATCAAGATTTTTATTTTCAATAACATGGCAGACTAAACATTATGTTTTTCTTTCAGAAACAATTTAAAATGGTGACTAAAAAGTTCCTCTTGCGTTAGACATATACTTCTGGCCCAGAATAATAAATGAGATTTCCACATAATTTTCATGTGGATACCTCACACAGAAGTCATAAAAATTATAAATACCCTCCAATTAATACTCCAGAGAGTTGTGTAGTTTACTTATTCTCTAGGTACCTATGCTCTATAGATTTTGGATCTAGTTCATCTTTTACCCAGAGATGTTCTGCTAAAGGCATTTAACAGATCAGGCTCTTCCTCTGAGAATATATCATTGGACATTTACTTAAAGGTCTGACAAGGAGGTTGGCTGAGTCCCCTTCTTTCTTTGCTTTCCCTAGAGGTATCTCCTCCCCTCTCATAAAGAGCATGCATATATCACAGGCCAGCTGTTTAACTTTGTACAAGGCATATACTGTAGAGGAACATGCATCAGCTATACTTTTATTTTCAAAGTCTGTATAGCACAAATTTTAAAATACTTTTATATTCATAATTTTAACAAGTGAATGGACCTTTTCCATATGGCTGTATAATTAAATCTCACAACAGGATAATACGGTCAGTCAGATAAATGTGATGTTCCCATGCTTCTCCAAGGCTCTGAATTAGCCTTACAGACATTGTGTCCTCACTGATCCACATGTGTACAGAAAGTTTTCCCAAATTCTCAAAACATTAAAAAAAATTAAAGTATTCAAATTCCAGCTATTTGTGTATAAGATAAGATCAACACACCATGAATACTTTCTTCCATACAACTCAGTAATAGAAATTAGTCTTCCGGGGCACCTAGGTGGCTCAGTGGGTTAAAGCCTCCGCCTTCAGCTCGGGTCATGATCCCAGGGTCCTGAGATTCAGCCCCACATCAGGCTCTCTGCTCTGCAGGGAGCCTGCTTTCTCCTCTCTCTCTCTGCCTGCCTCATAGCCTACCTGTGATCTCTGTCTGTCAAATAAATAAAAAAAATCTTAAAAAAAAAAAAGAAATTACTCTTTCAATCTGGGATCTTAGTTGAGGTTTTTTTTTTTTTTCCTTCCAAAGTGGTGTATTTCCTCATATCTGATTTTCATCACATTTATGACTGCTAAATATTATTCAGGTAATTTTTTATATTCTTTGAAGTGTATTTTTCATAACAAAAATACACAAACATTAGTTAAGAAATTATTAGGAACAATATATAGGAGGGATGTGGAGATACATTCCAGGAGTGGAAACATAATCAAATCAAAATGAACAAAAGAAACCAAGTTTTGTGGGGATACAGAGAATATAATTATAGTCCAGAGATTAAGGAAGGCTTTGAAGAACAAGAAGAAATGTAAGGGAAACTTTAAAAGATAAGTTGGATTTTAACAGGAAGAGAAGAACAAAACTCTAGGCAGATTTTAAAACACTCTGAATGTACAAGACATGTAATGCATAGTATTATTTGGGAATCATAAGTAATATGGTGGGATTATGGTGGGAAATAAGGTTGCAAAGGGGTCATTATTCATGGTAGGGAATAACGAATGCCAGTCTAAAGAGTCTGGGTTTTATTTTGTAGATTAAAGATATTTGCCAAAGTATTCTGAGTAAGATGAACTTTCAACAATTAAGTCTTAGAACTATTGTGTAAGGAAAGGAAAGAAATCAAAATAACATTTGTTGAATGCCAATCAATGTCTTTGGCACTTCCATTTATTCTAACACAGTTATCCCTGGCTCTGGTCCATGTTAAAACTATATTATGTAATTCACATGTGAGGAAAAAAGCATTCATTAAAGGTTTATCATTTACTCCAAGTTACACAAGTAGTAAGTGGATAGAATTGAAGTTTACAGATGAAGGGCAACTATAGAGCCATGAAAACTTTAAGGAGGTTCTAACAGCAATTCAGATGAGAGATGAGGAGAGTTATAACCAGGGTAATTGCTGTGGGGAATTTAAGGAAGTGAATCATTATGTTCCAGGAGTTTCATTGATGATACCTAGGGGACGAGGAAGTCAGATGGTAGTAAAATGTTTCTGAAGTCTCTATTGTCCCAAGTAATGAAGTAGAAATTCCAGTTTATTCTGAGAAACAAGCGCTGTCAAACTCTCTTGCTACTGACCAAGTTATTTAACCTTTTTGAACATAACTGGAATAGTTACTGTGAGGTTAGGAAAATATGCATAGTTTAGAGTACTGGGTCTGCTTAGTAGGTGAGATTCAATAAGGTAAATTGTTACGTCTATGACATAACCTGCTCTGTTGTTCATCACTTCTCCATTATCCAGCCTAGATAAAAAGAGGCATTAGAGTAACAGAACCACAAATCTGGTTGGCCACGCTTACATCCAAAATTTATGGATGGTACATTGTGTAATTTTCTGGAGCTTACTTCATAATTTGTGAAATAAGTATATTTATTGTGTAGGAGAGGGCTTAAATCGAACTGCCTTGTTTTCCTTTAGATTTTAAGCTATAGAAAAATTGTACAAAAGGAACTGATGACCAAGTGAGAGTCATGGGACACATTAGTGATAGGAAGGGAGGTAACCATAGTTCTCAAGGCAGAGGTGGGACTGATGAAGCTGGATCTGAAAATTTGACTTAGATCTGAAGCTAAAATTGCAGTCTCTTACTTCCCATCTAAATCTACATTTGTGACTCCCCCATGTGGAAAGTTGGGCACACGGGAGAGATCTGATTTACTAAGTTCACTGTATCATATATCGGTTTTCTAGAAATTACAGAGAGAAGGAGACAAATTGTGGGTCTCCCTCATCCTCTATGGAGTCCCTACCCATGTAGTCTGCCCACATGAAGGAATCAGGTCCATTCTGCTTGAGCACAGACAGGTTAAGTGAGAAATATAGCACGTATCTACAAATGATATTTCACTGTGATGCACGAACTGATGTATCTGTTAGAATTCTGGATCTCTTACCACTATGGACAACATCAACTACCTTATCATAAGGGGCTTCAGTACTCATGCAACCAATGAGGCAAGTCATCACATGGACCTCAGGGTTGGTATAAGTCCATAGGTGTAGGATATCATTAAGAATGTAGTTTATTTCCCTACTTTCACTCAGCTTTTTTGGGTTCAGTTATACCTCACAACTATCTTCTTTTGTGAGGAACATAACCATCAACCATTGCTGGAGCTATTTGATCTCCCATCCATATGCAGAAAAGTAAGAGAGGTAAGTGAGGCAACAGAGAGAGATTAAGAGAGTGTAGAAATCATGATACAGCACACCTCTCACACAATTGCTTCGCTCAAAGTTTCATTCTCATTATTAAAGGAATCACTATGGTCATTATTTATATCTGGTTACTATGTCCAACCTTGGGTGAAAACCTGTGAAAAGGAGTGTGAAACTACTCTGATTGGTTAAGCTAGAAATGATAATCCTTAAAACTGAGTGATCTCACTTATTTAGACATCAAAACTGGAATATTCTGGGTCTTTTTGACAGGAGGAGTGGAACTGGGTGCCAGGGGATATCAACTACAATGTTCTGCAGCTAATAAACCTGGGCAGGTGATGAGTGATTTCTAATATTAGGAGAGCTAAGAGATCCAAAATGTCCCCTCAAAAATTTTCCATTTGAAGTAAGGAGAATGGGAACTTCTGAAACATTATAAGGGACCGTGAAGTTTCCCTTCCTAACTCTCAATAATTATTATATTTTGTCATATTAATAGATATGAAGTCCTATGTTTTTACATAGAAACAAATAAATTGTTTTATAGCAGTTATAAATTATGGATAATAATAATGTGTGTTTTATCTTTAGATTTAAGGCTAGAAAGGATAAAAATTAAAATTGAAGAAATATATAGCAATATTACCACACTGGCCAAGGATCATAAGTAATATTTTTCATTATTCAAAGTAATGTAAGTTTATTAATCTTTGAAATAATTCTACATGTCCTCATTAAAATTTCATTGCAATTCTATGTAACATTTAAGCTTTATAAATGTCACAAAAAGGTCTTGTTTCAATTTGTGCGTGAACTTTCTATGGCCAACAATTTTCTCTACCAATACCTGCTAGAAATAACTTCACCCCTAAATATAACAAGCTTTCTTCTTTGGTTCATATTTTGTTTTATGACCCAATTAACTCCAAATTAAGTAGGCTATATGATGAAAGAACAACATGAAATTGATATATAAATAATGTTATAAATAAACTCCCAAAGGGTGAACGATGAAATCTGTTTAGTGCAACTCATTTTAAAAGCCGTCTAAGGCTTTTAAAAACTCTTTAAAAACTCTTCCAAGCATGATAGAAATGGTTTTGTTTCTATTTGAAGATTGCCATTCTATTTGAAAGGATATAAATAGTGATGGAAAATTAAGTTTAATTTTTCTGAAAGATGCTTGTTTCATGATGTGACATATATATATTGACCAAGTCTAATTCACAATTTTGGGGCTGTGTTATCAATAATTTCATGAGTCTTTAGCTTTATTTACACCATATACTTACACTTGGATCAGCTAAATTTAGAACTCTTATTCTGGGAGAAGTGCCCTTTACATTTAGAAAACAAATTTTCAATATATACCTTTTTTTGGGGGGGGGGTAAGTAAAATTTCTGTATCTATTTTTAAATGAACTTTTTAGTTAGAATGCTTTTAGGTTTACAGAAAAAATGTTAAAATAATACAGAGTTCTTACCTAGCCCTCAATATGTCTCTTACTATTAATATCTTACTTTCATATGGTACACAGTTAATGAACCAATACTGACACATTATGATTAATGTAAGTCCACCCTTCATTAGGATTTCCTTAGTTTTTACCTAATGTATGTTATCAGTTCCAGGATCCCATCTCAAATACAATACTACATTTAATAATTATGACTCCTTAAATTCCTCTAGGCTGTGATAATTTCTCTAGATTTTGCTTGTATTTAAGGTCTCACAGTTTTGAGGAATGCTAGCCAGGTATCTTGTGAGACGGCTCTCTATTTGAATTTATCTGATGGTTTCCTCATGATTACACTGGGGTTATCAGTTTGGTGAAAGAAAGCCACAGAGATAAACATGTTATTTTCATCACATCATATTAAGGGTACATACTATCTACATGATTTATGACTGTTGAAATTGACCTTGAACACCTGGTGTTGGGGAGTTTTTGTCATGTTTTTCCTCTATGAAGTTGTTTCTATTTTCCCCTTTTCAGACTGTACTCTTTGGAAGGAAGTCATTAGGCATACTAAATGAAAATTTTCTTTCTACTTTTTAATTCATATTCTTTTTAAAGTTTTATTTTACTTGCTATGATCTAAAGCAAATAGAAGCAGTGATAATGACTACCTTGTGTTGTTAAAAATCTCAGATAGAAGACTTAATAGTCCATCATTAAATACAGATATAGTATTTAATTATTAGATTAAGAAACTACTTCCTATTTACAGTGTAGTTTTATAGTTTTAAGTTATAAGTAGATATTCAACTGTCATCAAATATCTGTTCTACATCTTTGGGCATTTCCACATGATTTTTATCCTTATTACCTATATTTCGCGAATCATGCTGATTAATTTTCAATTTTTAAAAATTTCTTGCTACAAGAGCAAAAACAAAGAAGTGGAACTACATCAAAGCAAAAAGTTTCTGCACAGAAAATGACACCATCAACAAGGTGAAAAGGAACATGTAGAATGGGAGAAAGTATTTGCAATTCATGTAACTTATTTTTTAAAGATTTATTTATTCAGGGACGCCTGGGTGGCTCAGTTGGTTAAGCAGCTGCCTTCGGCTCAGGTCATGATCCCAGCGTCCTGGGATCGAGTCCCACGTCGGGCTCCTTGCTCCGTGGGGAGCCTGCTTCTCCCTCTGACTCTGCCTTCCACTCTGTCTGCCTGTGCTCGCTCTCGCTCGCTCTCTCTCTGACAAATAAATAAATTAAAAAAATTTATTTATTCATTTGAGAGAAAGAGAGAGAACAGAATGTAAGGGCAGAGAGAAGGGAGAGAGAATCTCGGGCCAATTCTATGCTGAGTGTGGAGTCCAGTGCAGGGTTCAATCTCACGACCCTGAGATCATGACTTGAGCCAGCACCAAGATTCAGATGCCAACCAAATGTGCCACCCAGGCAGGCGTGCAATTCATATATCTGATAAGGGACTAATATACAAAATGCATAAAGAACTCATACAACTCAATAGTAAAACAAAAACAATAAACAAAATCTCACTTAAAAATGAGCATGGAGTCGCTCAGTTGGTTAAGTGGCTGTCTTTGGCTCAGGTCATGATCTCAGTGTCCTGGGATTGAGCCCTGCACTGGGTTCCCTGCTCAGCAGGGAGCCTGATTCTCCCTCTTCCTCTGCCTGTCACTCTGCCTGCTTGTGTTCTCTCTCTCAAGTAAATAAATAAAATCTTAAAAAAAAAAATATGAGCATAAGATCTAAATAGGTGTTTTTCCAAAGAAGACATACAAATGACCAACAGACAAATGAAATGATGCCCAATATCACTAATCATCAGGAAAATGCAAATCAAACTCACAATAAGATGCGACTTCACACTTGTTAGAATGGCTAATATCAAAAGTAAATAACAAGTGTTGGTGAGGATGTAGAGTGAAGGACACCCTTGTGCACTCTTGGCAGGAACGTGAATGATACGAATGGGGATAAGGAAAATGTGAAGATCCTATGAATAGATAAGGAAAATGTGATTTTATATATACACACATACATATTTATAAAAATATATAAATTATATAAATATAAACCATACCTTATATAAATGTATATTTGTATAATGTATAAATATTAAATAATATATATTGCTATTCATATTTATCCATGAAAAAGAAACCCAGTCATTTGCAGCAAGTTGGATGGACTTTGAGGACATTATGCTAAGTGACATAAGCCCGTGAAAGACAAATACCTTATGATCTGATTTACATATGGAATCTAAAGAAAACCCAAAACCAAACACACAAAAAACGATTTACAGATTGAGAACAGAGAACAGATTGGTTGTTGCCAGAGATGAGGGAATGGGGGGGCCGGGTGGGAGAAATGGGTGGGTGTGGTCAGTAGGTACAGACTTCCAGTTATGAGGTAAGTCAGTCCTGGGAATGTAAGGTACAACATGGTGACTATGGTTAGCAATGCTGTAATTATATATTTGAATGTTGCAAAGAGACTTTAAAAGTTCTTTTTTTTTTTTAAATGAAAGATCTTAATTTTTTTTTCAAGATTTTATTTACTTATTTATCAGAGAGGAGGACAAGCAGGGACAGTAGCAGGCAGAGGCAGAGGGAGAAGCAGACTCTCCACTGAGCAAGGAGTCCAATGTGGGGCTTCATCCCAGGACCCTGGGATCATGACCTGAGCCAAAGGCAGACACTTAGCCAACTGAGCCACCTAGGCATCCCAAGATCTTAAAAGTTCTAATCACAAGGGAAAAAAACGTGTAACTTTGAGGGGTGATAGATGTTAACTAATGTGGTAATCATTTTGAAATATATATATATAATATATATATCAGTCATTATGTTGTACATCTAGTACCTAAAGCTAGTACAATGTTATATGTTGATTATATCTTCATTTTTTAAAAAAACATCCAAATTGTACACTTAAAATTACATATGTTTTAAGTCAATAATACCTCAGTGAAGCTGGGGGAAAATAAATGAAGATATGGTTAAGTTACTGAGAAGGAGAACACTGGGGAGCTTCCAAGGTGCTGGGACTGTTCTGGTTCTTGATTTGGTTGCTAATTGCACATGTGTGTTCACTTTGAGAAAACACATGAAGTAATTTTGGCTCTTTTCTTTCTTTCTTTTTTTTTTTTTAAGATTTTATTTACTTATTTGACAGACAAAGATCACAGGTAGGCAGAGAGGCAGACAGAGAGAGAGGAGGAAGTAGGCTCCCTGCTGAGCAGGGAGCCTAATGCGGGGCTTGATCCCAGGACCCTGAGATCATGACCTGAGCTGAAGGCAGAGGCTTTAACCCACTGAGCCACCCAGGCACCCCTTGTGCTCTTTTCTATATGCATGTTATAGACAACAAAAAGTAAAGCTTAAAAAAAAGCTTGCATTTCAACCAGAGGGAGAGGGATTTTGTTTTTGCTCTAGTCAATCAAATGAGAGAAAGTTTAAAAAACAAAATAAAACAAAACAGAAAACAACTTTCATTCTTCTTTTCCAAAAATATTTAATTTATTTATATATTTGAAAGAGAGGGAGAGAGAGAGCAAGCATGAACTGGTGAGGGAGGAGCAAAGGGAGAAGGAGAAGCAGACTCCCTGCTGAGCAGGGAGCCTCACATGGGGCTCTACCCTGGGGACTCGGGGACCCTGGGGTGGTGACTTAACTAACTGAACTACTCAGGTACCTCAGAAAACTTGCATTTTTTTAAAAACATTTTTTATTTATTTTTTTTTAACAGACAGAGATCACAAGTAGGCAGAGAGGCAGGCAGAGAGAGGAGGAAGCAGGCTCCATGCTGAGCAGACAGCCGGACTAGGGGCTCAATCCCAGGGTCCTGGGATCATGACCTGAGCCGAAGGCAAAGTCTTTAACCCACTGAACCACCCAGGCACCTCAAAAACTTGCATTCTTGAAATAATCTCAATTCAATCTGATACATGATCTTATGTACATTGCTGAATTTTACTTCCTAAGAATTCAATTTACTTAGGATTTTGTTTTATGTTGATGGGGATAATTAGCCTAAAATTGTCATTTGCTATTAAAATTGGAGCAACTTTGTAAAATAAGGTAAACAAGGTAAACAATGTTTTCTCTTTTTTAATTTTCTGGACAAGTTTGCATAATATTGTTTTGTATATTCAATAAATGTTTGGAAAACTCAGCACTGCAGCCAATATCTAGTCTAGAGATTTTATTGCAGGACTTTTTGCAATTGCAGATTCAATTTCTTTAATAGTTAAAGAGTATTTTTATATCCTACTTGTTTGTGAGTCAGTTTTGGTAAGTTTTGCTCTTCTAAGGATTTTCACATTTTATCAAAACAGTCAAATTTATAGACAAAGATTATATGATTACATACATCAAAAGAGAGAGAGAGAGAGACAAAAAGAGATGATAAAACCAAGGGCACCACAGGGGTGCCTGGGTGACTTAGTCACTTAAGCATCTGCCTTCAGCTTAGATCATGATCCCAGGGTCCTGGGATTAAGACCTACATTGGGTTCCCTGCTCAGTGGGGAACCTGCTTCTCCCTGTCCCTCTGCTGCTGCTCCTCCTGCTTGAGTTCTCTCTCTTTTTCAAATAAATAAATAAAATCTTAAAAAAGACAAACAAACAAGGGTGACATGCAAATAATTACTGGATTTGGATAATGGTTATGTTATGATTTTGTTAATTTAACATTTGCTAAATAGAGCACAGGGTGCCAGAGAGTGAGCTTCAGTTCAACAAAAGATGACCAGATATATTGAAATAGAGAAATATACTACCCACAGGTCTCAGAGAAAGTACATGGCACACTTTCAGGGCTACTTGGCAGAGTATGGACGGAGAGGCAGAAACTAGAGCAGTTGTCTTTTTTTTTTTTTAATAATTTTTTATTTTTTATAAACATATATTTTTATCCCCAGGGGTACAGGTCTGTGAATCGCCAGGTTTACACACTTCACAGCACTCACCAAAGCACATACCCTCCCCAATGTCCATAATCCCACCCCCTTCTCCCAAACCCCCTCCCCCCAGCAACCCTCAGTTTGTTTTGTGAGATTAAGAGTCACTTATGTTTTGTCTCCCTCCCAATCCCATCTTCTTTCATTTATTCTTCTCGTACCCACTTAAGCCCCCATGTTGCATCACCACTTCCTCATATCAGGGAGATCATATGATAGTTGTCTTTCTCCACTTGACTTATTTCGCTAAGCATGATACGCTCTAGTTCCATCCATGTTGTCACAAATGGCAAGATTTCATTTCTTTTGATGGCTGCATAGTATTCCATTGTGTGAGCAGTTGTCTTTATTAGGCCTATGGGTAGAATGCTTTGGGATTTCTAGGCTGACTGGATTGGTCAACGCGAGCCAAAAAGAGCATTGGTAAGCTCCTTAGAGGCCTAAGGTAGCGGGTACACCAGAAGAGGACCCTGAGGGGTGAGGGAGAATGTTGATCATAGGGGCTGTTGAGGAAGTCACCTCAGGAACTTAAATTTGCATGAGACTCTGCAGACTGTTACCTAGAGCTTGCATTCCCACGAGAACCTCCTCTATCAGTTTAACGTCCCTGAAGGCCAACAGTCAAATAAAATGGATGCCAAGACAGCAATACCACTAAGTAGCCTCCAACAGGGCATATGGGATTTTCTTTGTACTATTCTTGCAACATTTCTGTATTTTTGAAATTAAATAAAAACAGAATGTTACAGAAAATATAAGATTAATCCCCTATTTAAGAAAAAGAAAAACAAGAGAAGCAAGCATTAATTGTTTCATTCAAATATATTTTCTGAGTTACAACCATGATCTAGGTTCTTTAGTGCATATTATGGATGTGAAATTCAAAAGAGTAGATTTACTCTTTTTCCTAAGGAGGTTATTATCTTCTGGGTGCAAAAGACAAAAACAGACAAATATGTAAAATACAAATTCTAAAAAGCACTGTGAATGAAACATGTAGGATGCCGAAACAGCAAAACTGGCAGGACGGTGTTACATATCACCTTAGAAAGGATAGTTGAATTCCTCCCGCTGACCTACTGCATTTTAGGCCCACCCCTGAGGGCAGGACAGAATCTCTCCGAAGAAGGCCTCATCCATGAGACCCATGGACCTAAGGCCTACTTAAGGCTAAAGCCCACCACCACTGCTACTTCTAGGTTTATAAATGTTGAGGGATGTAACATTATTCTACTAAGGTAACCAAATGACAAATGTGGAGAGACCTTTTTACTGAGGCATAGGTGCAATGGACACCAGAAGCTGAGAGCAGAAGTGGCATGGAGAAAGACTACCTGACAGCCTAGGCCCACTCAGCAGAAGGTAGTACTGGGTAGAGTCGAAACCACTAATAAACCACATGCAACAAATGCAACAACAAAACCCAAATCTGGCTCAACTTTTGGATAGACTGGCTCAACTCCTACACTAAAGGCATAGCTAAAGAGGAGGGCGGGCCAATTACATCAAACAACAAGGATGAAATTGATTGTATATGTTATAGCCTCATTTTAAGAAAATAATGGTGACATAAAGACTTCAGCTAGATATATTCTGAAAAACATTTCTCTCCTTTAAACCTGCAACTCAAGTTAAGTGAAAAGTGTAAGGTTAAAGGACTATGACACCAAATGGAAATCTAATTCTGGAGAATAGATCAAAGAACATGAGGGGGTGTAAACATTAGGGACTATTAAAAATTATTTTATATGTGTACCTATATCATGTATGTCTATGTCTGTGTATCTTTAAATCTATTTAAAAAGGATTGTTTAAAGTAAAAAAAAAAATTGATGCAATGTGGAGTGTATAGGATAGCTAAAGGAATATTTTATGATAATAGGAAGATATATTAGTTTTATAAATATACTACTTCACAGTTTATACATTGTGAAAAAGTGGAATTCTTTTAGAAAGTAAGTTAGATGGGTTAAAATTGCATATTTAGCAAGCACTGAAAATAATACAAAGACGCATCACTAACATGGCAATAAGAGATATCAGGTGAAATATGAAAATATTCTTGATGAACCTCACAAAGAACACAGAAACAGACAGTAGGGTTTGTATCACAGTATATAAAAATCCCTAAAATTTAACAAGATGATGAACAAATTAAAAGGTGGCAAAAGGGGTGCCTGGGTGGCTCAGTGGGTGAAAGCCTCTGCCTTCGGCTCTGCTGATGATTCCAGGGTCCTGGGATTGAGCCCCATATAGGGCTCTCTGCTCGGCAGGGAGCCGGCTTCCTCCTCTCTCTCTCTGCCTGCCTCTCTGCCTATGTGATCTCTCTCTGTCAAATAAATTTAAAAAATATTTAAAAAAATTTTTTAAAAAGTGGCAAAAGTCTTGAGTGGTCACTTCCCAAAAGAAGCCAATGTCCACATGAACAAGTGTCCATCATCATAAGTCATCACTGGAAGTGGATCTGCAGCTGGGACTTAGGGTGTGATTTGTTTGGTTGGTTTGCAGCTTGTTCATTGCCAGTGTTCTTCAGTGTCAGGGGCAGCATCTTCTTAACACTGGGGACTAGCACGCAGTTGGGGTACCATAGATATTTGAATGAAGGGACTACAAGAAGCCACAGATAGCTAAATTGAAAGAGAAAAAGTAGAGGCGACCTCAAAGGGGAGAAGAAATGCTTTCTGAGGGGAAGAAAGCAAACATTTCCCCAGGACCTCTCTGAGTGCTGACGTTGTCAGGGAGAGAAGAACACCATGGCCCCCAGCTCTGTTTTGCTTGGCACTGTGTGTCTGTGCCTTTATATTTGATGTAACTTAGCACATTTCTTCTGCTTTCAAAAAGTGTCTTCCTTTAAATTATCCTGAAAAAGAGATCTCAAATGGTTATAAACCTCTTCAAAAATGTTGTACAGAGGCTGAACTCCTTTTACAGCTGGGGATTCATTTTTAACTTTCCTCCAACTCTTTACTCTCTTCTTGCTGTGAAACATAGCAACATTAAGATTTTGTAACTTTTTTTTTTCTCTAGGCTTCACAAAAACAAATCTAAAACACCTTCCACATGAAGACATCTTTTGCCTCTTCATGGCAGTTTTATTAAATGTCTTCTGTGACTATGATTCACAAACTAAAACTCACTTCCTGACACAGTTTTACTATAATGAAGCCTGATTCGGTTCTGATGAGTTAACCATATTGAGTTGGCGCTTTTTACGTCAAAAGACCTTGATAAGCTATTATAAGAAAATTGTAAATGTCTCCAAATTCATGTCAAAACATGAAATTATTTTGACATGAAACCCTGAAGGTAATATGAAAACCTTATCTATTTAATAATTATCATGCATGAGTCAATGTATACAAATTCTTTCAGAGCACTTATGAACCCTGCTGTGTTAAGTGCACTAACATCTTTTTTAAAAAAATTAGATGCCTTTATTTTTGCTGATTTGTGGGTTTCTTCCTTAAAATCTGAAACTCATGGGATGCCTGGGTGGCTCAGTTGGTTAAGCAGCTGCCTTCGGCTCAGGTCATGATCCCAGTATCCTGGGATCGAGTCCCACATCGGGCTCCTTGCTCTGCAGGGAGCCTGCTTCTCCCTCTGACTCTGCCTGCCATTCTGTCTGCCTGTGCTCGCTCTTGCTCTCTCTCTCTCTGACAAATAAATAAATAAAATCTTTAAAAAAAAAAAATCTGAAACTCAATTACTTTAAGATCTTTTCCCTCTGCAGTTTTTCCCTCTTCGGACTCTCCAACAACTTGTTTACTTTAAAATTGGGGCTACTTGCTAGAAAGGACTACAAAAAGAAACACAGAAAGGAACTTTGGAAGATCAACTAATCCCATGTCTTGGTAAACATAAATGAATTAAGAGTCTTATTATCTATTTGCCAAATATTAACTAGCATTTTGTTTTCTATACTCATCTGGAGGCTGAAAGACAATACACACTTAAGTATTTTAAGTCATGAAACTTCATTCTAACCTTTTCCAAGAGAGACTACAAAACGCATGCTCCTGTTATAGATAAAAAAGTGAAATAGTGGGAAATTTAACTTTTTTGAAGAAGGTTTGTATCAAAAGGTAGCTTATCCTCAAAAACTCTATTTTTCATCTCATTTAGGAAGAAGGGTAGAGCACAACAAACAAATATTTCTTTAACTCAATGTTGAATGCACAGTTGAAATCACTATGATGTTAATAAAATATTCTGTAGCTTTCAAGTAGCAAGGGCTCCTCTCTGACCCTGGGATTTTTACATTTTCCTATTATGGAGATTGACTACTGTGATAGACCAAGGTGACTGATGATGACTGGATCTCACAGAGTGAGAATGAATTTGATTGTCTGTGAATTGGGAGAGAAATGAATACTCAGAGCAATTGTCAGTCACGTTCTTGGCATCGCAATAGCTCCAGATCCAATAAAGCTTTGAAGCCTCTAATAATTTTCAAATGGTCATTGAATGACAATTTCAGCAAAATTGAAATGGTAGAAAGACAAAAATGAAAATGATAGGAAAATAAAAAGGAGATTTGGATGTTATTTCTGATCCATATCATTTTTATTGTCTTGCTGTGCCCCAGAATTTAATGAAACATTTCCCATGTGCTGAAAGGGTTTTTCTCACAAATCTGTTTGGAGGGGTTTTCTATGATGCTTCCTGTAAAGGACTTAAATTTGGCACAGCTAATATGAACACTAGTTTCTAAAACATACTTACATATGTATGTTCATAAATTTTCAGGAATTCATAAAACTGATGAAAGGATATATTGCTTATTTTTTAAAAAGTTGTATTTTAATTAATAAGAGAGGTTTAGAATCACAAAATATTACAAGAAAGCTTGTTCTTTATAACCGGGGTTCATTCCTTTTAGGAATGAGCACTTGAATAGTCATCAAAATGTAACATGTCACAACCATTTTGGAGGTTCTTTCTAACTCTTCTGATTTCTTTGTGTTTAGTGAGCAACCTTTGGTTTCTATCTTTCTTCAAATATAAATTGGTCAACACAGAAAGAATGTTCTGAATGCTAAGTACAAAAGATCTAGTTCATTTGGTAACTTTAATTCTTTTTTTTTTTTTTTTTAAGATAGTATTTATTTGAGAGAGAGAGAGTGAGTGCACGAGCAGGGGCAGTGGCAGAGGGAGAGAAAGAAGCAGGCTCTCCAATGAGCAGGAAGCCTGACCCAGAGCTCAGTCCCAAGACCCTGGAATCATGACCTGAGCTGAAGGCAGACGCTTAACCAACTGAGCCACCCAGGTGCCCCAGTAATTCTAATTATTACTATAAATTAGTTCCCTGGCATCTTCATAAAATAGTCTCTGTTGTGTTTGGAACCCAGAGAATAGTGTTCCTTGAACACAGTGACACAGTGAATTTCTGGAGACAAAAAGTAAGGAAAATGTCTTGGGTTGTGGTTATTCCAACCAGGTACTGCTTCTTTGTAAGGTTCTACATCTTTGTAAGGTTCTACCTGAGAAAACATTTGTCATTCCTTGATTTTATCAAGATAATATTGATGCAAAATTCTCATTTGAAAATTCTTCTTGAAAATCTACTTATAAATTGGGATCATTCTACCCTTTTAAATATGTCTTTCAAAAGCATTTTCTCCATAATGTCACATAAATTTCCAAAAAATGTTTTTAAAGCATTACTCTGTGTGTGTGTGTGTGAGAGAGAGCAAGAGAGAGAGAGAGCACGAGAGAGAGAGAGCATGAGCGCACACTAGAGAGAAAAGGATTTGCAACATTTTGAATGTATATATCTCCCAACACCAGTACCAAGTTGAACCAATGACAAAAACAAGGTATAGTGTCTGGGAAAGAGCCCTGATAAAATGGATAGTAATGCTATGGTCTGAATGTTTGTGTCCCCACCTCTCTCTAAATTAATGTATTGAAATCCTAACCACCAAAGGTGATGATATTAGTAGGTGGGACCTTTGGGAGGTTCTTAATTGGTGAGAGGGAACCCTCATAAACAGGTTAGACTTGTTTTAAAACACACTCCAGGGGCGCCCGGGTGGCTCAGTTGGTTGAGCAGCTGCCTTCGGCTCGGGTCATGATTCCAGGGTCCTGGGATCGAGCCCCACATCGGGCTCCCTGCTCAGCGGATAGCCTGCTTCTCTCTCTCCCCCTCTCCCTGCCGCTCTGCTTACTTGTGCTCTCTCTCTAGCTCTCTGTCAAATAAACAAATAAAATATTAAAAAAAAAAAAAAAGACACTCCAGATATAACCTCATCCCTTCCATTATGTGAGGCCACAATGAGAAGACTCCGGCTCTCACCAGATAGTTACCATGTTGGAACCTTCATCTTGGACCTCCTAGACTTCAGAACCCTGAGAAATAATTTTGTTTGTTTGTTTGTTTATAGGCTACACTGTCTGTGGTATTTTGTTATAGTAACCGCAAATAAAATAAAATAACCTCATTAACACATGGATGTAGTTTGAAAGAGCCATCAATGAGATAACACCATGATAGAGGAGAAAGTAGAGTAAAACAAGGTGATTAAGAGCATAAGCTCTACATTATGATTTTCTGTCTTGATTTCTAGCTCTCACCTTGGAATATTTACCAAAGTTCTTTTTGTCTCTGTTTCTCACCTCTGTGAAGGAGATGGCAATGGTGCTTCTAGAATATTGTGAATATCAAATGAGTTTATATAATGAAAGCTCCTAAGAGTGGGTAGGAAGTATTCTATTCATGTTAGCTTTCCTTGTGACAATGGCATATCCTAAGAATTTGTAACTCTGAAAGGCTCCAGGTTACAAATGATTGAATTGTTAAAACAGCTAATGTTTTCCTGGAATAATTTGGAGTGGGAGAAAAAAAAATAGCTGTAAGAGTTAGTTATCAGTAATAATGTGGAGAGCAAAGAAAAAAACTTTCTCAAGATCTCTTAAAACAGTATGCGAATCTATAATTGTTTATATAACAATACATCTTTAATGAGAGGCTCCATTATCCTACAAACTGTTGTACGTGACTATACCAGTGAGAAAGACTATACTTACCTAAGGAAATGTCTACAAAGGTACATACTAGCACATATATTAAGTTATATTTTCACATTTTTGTGAGCTTGTCAATGAAATGAAACATTGATACTTTAAGGTCTTTTTTCATACTAAACTTTAGTATAGAAATGTTTTCATAGCAGATATTCCAATGTTTCTTTGATATTTGTGACATTTTATTGTAGATTACAAGATTCTCCCAATGCATGGAACAGTAGATATATTAATGCAGTCCAATTTCTTACCACAAGTAATCTATCATCCAAAGTAAAATAAATGGCTTTCAAAGAGAGATTTAATCATAAGCTAAAGAGAAATGGAAGCTTCAAAGACAAGATTCAAAGAAAAGAAATAAAGCCATAGCTAGCAAGGAGAAGGGGATATGCAGAAGTGCATTTTCTCTGATTTTCCTGCCCTGGATTTTCCCTTACAAAGACCTAATGACCAAGGGATTGATCAATATTTGCTACTCACTGTCTTCAACTGCTTAAATTCAAATCATTAGGACATTAATTCCATTCCACAATTAAACATTTCCTATGGTGGTTAAAAAGTAGCATTTTTAACTTCAATTGATCCCACCATTAAATCTTGGTGAATGAAAGCAGAGATGCCACAGTATCATGAAGGAAAACAGAGATGGGAGATACCAAGATATTTCCAAATCATTCTAGAACCATCTAGTTAGAAAGTCAACTTCATTCATACCCAAGTACTTCTACCTTACAGCACCCTTCTCCTTCTGCCCTTGGGAGAATTATGAAAAACTTCAAGGACTTCTCATTTCTTCAAGTTTTCTAGAGATTTTCTAGTGTTGAGTTAAAAAGACTAAAATACTAAAAATTCTTTATAAATAGTAAATAAGGTCTAATAATCATGTCTATATATCTTCCCTCATATAGAGTATTACTCTTCCTTTCAAGTAGAATTTTTCTGAATAACCATTTAAATGTTACAATTCCAACACAGTGCAAGAATTTGAATCATTCTTAACCCCTTGCTTTCTCCGTAGAGTATCATTAAGACCAATGGTACATATCCTAGGGAAGAGGAAAATAATTCCAATAAAGGATTCTTCCCCACCCCCACCAAATTGTTACAGTTGCTGATTCCCCAGATAAATTCTGCTCTAAAACAGATGATTGTACAGTATGTGTTAATTGGTTCCAAAAAGCTTCTCTTCACCAAACTACGCAGATTCTTTTTACTCAAAAGATCCCTATTTTCCTTCTAAAACAACCTTTGGAATTCTGAGGGTCTATTAAATTATTTTCCTCTTTTGGAAAGGCTGCTGCTAAAATCACAACTCCATATCCAAAGGTGAAAGGACACTTAAAAATTCTACAATGTCAATTGAATTAATGAATGAGAGAGAAACATCCACATTCCAAAACATGGTTAAAATCTGATATCACTAGTTTTTCCTAAAGATGTATGAATTTTAACAAGCTACCAACAGTTTCCCTTAGGGAGATTTATGGTTTTTTAAGCATAAAAACATTTTTTTCCTATCTTCTTTTAAACCAACCAAATGTGTGTGGTTATCAAGAACTATGACTGAGTTAGCAGGGAAAACTACCAGGTTAAACTGGCTACATGCACTGTTTCAAGAGTATTTCATATTCTACACAATAATCTTTATTAGAGAAGTTAGCTTAGAACTGGTGGCGTAACTTCTGTATAGGGAGTAATGTTTGCTACGAGAATGTGCAATAAGTGGTAAAAATGGCAATAAATTACCATATATTAAAGCACATAATGCATTGTATCTTTTACATCACACCTTTTTGTATGTTTCAAAGCCCCAAGTTCATAAAACACAAGGAAACTGACATTCAAAACATTCTTTATGAACAGTTCTTTCTGCCTCATAGCTTTAAGATAAGAAGTTCCATATGCCGCAAAATATAGTCCGTCAACAGAATCCACTTGATCAAAGAGTTTTTGTCATTAAAAGAGGGAAAATCCACAAATGTGGGATTCTATGTTATCTTTTCTATTTTCTGTTTGTGGCTTACACAATTTTCATGCTTTCAAATTATAACAATAGTTTTAACATTTTTAATATATTTTAGGCACATCACTGAGGAACATTAAGGACATTTGCATTTTTTTCTGTTTTTTAGCAGCTCATTGATGATTTTCATCACCCTCCATTACCCCAAAGGAAATGTAGCCTTGCCTTTGCCTATATAGCTATTCATCATCTCTAGAAATTTAAGTCACCTGGCTCTGAATGATTTACCATCAGAGATGAATAATTCTCTGCCTGGGCTTTCCCACCTTAAGCAAAGATGCTGCCATTGCATTTAGGTTGGAATCAGTTTACTTAAGAAAAATCTCAAGACATTTATGCAATTAAAATAAAATCCTCTGTAGGTGAACTTAAAGATATATTAGTGGTGTGATATGAGAGAAAATTCTGAAGGCTTCTTCTGGCCATTTTTCTATTAAGTGGTAACTAGAATAAAATCATATGCTGTTCAGGAAAAGTGAACATAGTTATGAAAAATATATATATATATATACACACACACATATATATACACACATGTGTGTGTATATATATATTTTTTTTTAAAAAAACACGTTATTTATTTATTTGAGAGAGAGAGAGAGAGCACACAAGCAGGGGGAGGGACAGAGGAATAAGCAGAATTGTGGAGTCTGATGTGGGGCTGGACCCCAGGACCCTGAGATCATGACCTGAACTGAAGGCAGATTTTATCCAACTGAGTCACCCAGTCACTCTTGAAAAATATATATCAAAAAAAAAGAAAAGAAAAAAAAAGAAAAAAAGCTAGAATATTCTTTTATTTTGGTCCTGAAAGCATTGTGGCAAATTTTAATCACTTTGATAGACCCCCCCACATTGCTTTAAAATAGATCTGATACATTGATTTGCAAGTTTAGTTTGATGATTCACTCAAACTTCTCATTTCCTAATCATTATCATGTATTACAATGTCTAGAGAAGGTCTGGCCTTAAAAATGTAACCACCACCTATAAATCATGCTTCCCTGCTACACGATTAAACCTGCCTTAAGTAAAATCTGTCCTGTTTAACAACTTCAATGTCTTCTATCCCTTGAAAAATCAAACCCAGACTCCTTAACATGGATCCTACGGCTCTTCACCATCTGACTCAGGCTCTTCCCAAGTCTTCTCATCAGTCACATTCTTTATGCTGTGGACTGTCTTGGCAATTTTGGTTCTTAGAATTCACTATCATCTCACCTCATCGTCACACATGGTTCCTCTACCTGGCAAATTCTTTACCCTTTCTTTAGCTGGCTAATTGTACCTATTACAGTTAGCATTTTCATTTCAATATGTGTTTCCAGAAAAGCAATGCATATTTTTCATTAATTCCTTTTTCATTGAATTAAAAAATTCAGTGGGGTGGCACCTGGGTGGCTCAGTCAGTTAAGTGTCTAACTCATGACTTTGGCACAGGTTATAGTTTCAGGGTCATGAAATCTGTAATGGAGCTCCAAGTTGGTCTTCCCACTCTGTGAGGAGTCTGCTTGTGATTCTTTCTCTCTCTTTCTCCTTCTGCCCCTCCCCCTCTTGTGTATGCACTCTCTCTCTAAAATAAATAAACAAATCTTTAAAATATTTTTAATCCAATAGGATTATGTGGAAATAAAAGTTCCCCCTTTCCCTACCTTTATACCCCATCATCAATCCTCAAAACACAGCCAGCTACATAATCGGCACCCAGTGCAAAATGAAAATATGGGAATTTTTATTCTAAAAGCAAGAAAAAAAATACAGTTAAAAGTATTAAAATATAAAGATTTTTTCTTTTCTCTGTAGTCTCTCAACTTGTAGTGGTGTTTTATTTTTATTAATTAATGTCATTTTAAGTAAAAAAAATTATTTGATGTATCTTGCCATTCATCTTTATATTATGGAATGACAGTATTAAAATGTAAATATAAAAGCATTTAACTTCTATATGAATCACCGAAATTATGCAATTCATATTTCATAGCTTGTGTATGAATATGCATTCAATTCTTACCAGAATGGTGAACAGACTGCACAGAACTCCCTTGATTGCTTTTGTTTCATTTCTGCATATATACACATTCTACTAACACTCTCTACCTCTGGCTAATCTTCCCTTTCCTTCTATGTCATCATTTTCAGTGTAGGTGTTGGTTAATTCAGGAAAGTTCCACTATCACTAACTCAGTTCTAGACATAACACTCATCCTTTCCATCATTTGAATCATGCAGAACTCCACCAGGCATGGGTCCACCAGAAGTCTGAGCTCATGAGACATCTCAAGGACCCCTAAGTGTACACATGGGGTAGCAAGGAAAGCTGGATACCCATATTGTATATATCTACTGCTTTCACATGTGCTCTTTTGGCCCATTGACTTTACTCACAAGGCTTAAGTTCAAAGATGAAATTATTAAAAACTTCAAGATTACAACAGCAGAGCATTAAATTAAGCACAGGACCCCTCAGAGTCTGGGGTCCTGTGTAACTGCATGGGAATCACATGGCTTCATGGGAAACCAGCATGGACACAGAAACTGCCATTTTCAACTCTTTGAGCCTTCTTTTCTGAAATATCTAAATAATGCGTAAAAACTCACTCATTTTTATCACTATTATATATCATTAATTACAAACATAAAATGCAAGGATTTTTTATTTTTATAATGCACATGAATAGTTATGTCCTCCAATGTAATTATATAATAATTTTGTTAAATTAATAATCAGTGTTCATATTATTACTTCAAATATTATTTACAATTAAGCAAGGTAGCATATTATGATCATATAATCATTTCTTCTATAACTTTCTGTTTTCATTGGAGTTAATAAATTCCTTACTTATTTGTTTTCTCTTAGTTTAACTCCAAAATCTCCAATTAAATTCCTTCTTCACTTAGAAGACAAATATCAGTATCTTTTTTCATTCAGTCAGAGCCTGGATTTGCAGCTTTCTAGATTTGCTATACACATTCTAGAACATTCTACTCTTCATTCCTCCTATAATGAATCCTCCTTCTTCTGCATTCCAGTTCCCCCCCCCTTTTTTTTGGATTATAGCACAATACATCTTCAATGAATTCATAGGAATGAGAACATGGAGGTAAAAGTTTTGAGTCCTTGTATGGCTAAAAATACCTTTCTTTTACTTTCCAAATTTATCAGTGGTTTGAGTGCAGATTCAAGGTTAGAAATCATTTTCTATCAAAAGTTGAAGGACAATGCTACTGTCTTCAGATGAGGCAGCTAGAAATAGAATTTTTTAAAAATTATCAGTTATGTGTATGTGATTAATTCCCTTCCTTTCTGAATCACAACTCTCCTTTCTTTTAATATTTTGAAAATGTTCCCCGAATATCTTCTTGATGTCATTGCTTTGGACAATAAGGCTAAAATCATCCTTATATTTGTTTCTTCGTAGATAACATGTATTTTTACTCAGGCTGTTTTTAGTTTTGAAAAATTTGATAATGATATACCTTGGTCTAGCTTTTTTTTTTTTTTTTTCTGTTTCAAGGGAAAAAATTACTTAGCACATAGGATTCGTTGAGATTTATGGATCTGAGGGTTTTTAGTTTTTACCAAACATAGAAAAATTTTAGCCATTATTACCTAAAACATTTTCTGACCCCTCTAGTCCTTTCAGGAATTCCAATTATAGGCAAATTGGGGTATTTGAAGTTATCCTGTTCACTCTAATGTTCTTTTTTTTTTTAAATTCTCTTTTTTCTCTGTTCTTCATTTTGGATAGTTTCTTCTGTTTGCTGGCATTTTCTTCTGCAATGCGTCAGCTGCTGTTAATTTCATCAAGTGTATTTTTTCTTCTCAGGTATTTTGAAGATTTTATTTATTTATTTGTCAGAGAGCAAGAGAGAGAGAGCATAAGCAGGCAGAGTGGCAGACAGAGGCAGAGAGAAAAAGCAGGCTCCCCACTGAGCTAGGAGTCTAGTGTGGGGCTTGATTCCAAGACTCTGGGATCATGACCTGAGCCAAAGGTTGCAGCTTAACCAACTGAGCCACCCAGGGATCCCTCATCTCAGATACTTTGGTTTTCATTTTTTGGAGTTTGGTTTTGGTTTCCTGTCTCTTCTTGGCTTTTTCAACATGTGGAATACAATTGTAATAACTATTTCAATGTCCTTGTCTGCTAATTTTAACATCTAAATCAGTTCTGAGTCAACTTGGATTAATTTTTCTTGACATTATGGGTCTTATTTTCTTAATTTCCTTCATGCCTGTTAATTTTTTACTTAATACCCCACAGTGTGAATTTCACATTTTTGGATGCAAGATATGCTTGTCTTACTGTAAACATTTTTAGACTCGGATCTAAGATACGGTCTCATTGCTTAGAAATGGCTTCCTTTCAGTGCTTGTTTATAAAATTTGCTAAGTAGACTAGAGCAAAGTTTAATCTAGGATTAAGGTCCTATATTACTAAGGTGAGACCCAGGATTCTCTGTGTGCTCGGTTCACTACAAATCTTGAGGTTACTGTTACATATCATTCTTTAGGAGAACCCTCTCCCTGGTTACAGATCACTCCCTTTTACATAGCATTTCAGTACCCAGCTGAACACTTGAGGAGATCCTCTGCTCATCTCCTGGATTCTCTCTCCAAGCTTCTCTGTCCTCTTCAGTATATTTTCCTTAAGTTATATCTGGATTGTTCTCTCCAGAGCCTCAGTTCCTTTATTCCAAGTCTTCCTCCCAAGTGTTCCTGAGTTCTTCCTCCCTGTGCTACAGTCTGGTAACTTCTCAAAGCAATATCTGGGTTTCCTATAGGGCTCATTTTATTTGTTTCCCAATTTGGGGAATCATTGTCCTTTGTTGTCTGATGTCCAATGCCTTGTCTTTTGTTGTGTCATTATAATGTTCTTTTTTTTTTTTTTTTTTTTGGTTGTCTCAAGCAGGAGAGTAAAGCTGATTTTTGTTACTCGATCTTGAACTAAACAAAAGTCCCATCTATCAGACCTCATGTTTTAAATTCCAGAGCATCTATTTAATTATTTAGTTCAATTTTCTGTCTTTCCTTGCTCCTCCCCATGGAGTCAATATCTTATCTCATCTCTCTTAAGACTAGTTTGAGGATGGGTGGATCACGGGTTAAGCTTCTGCCTTCGGCTCAGGTCATGATCTCTGGATCCTGAGATTTAGCACCGCATCGGGCTCTCTGCTCAGCAGGGAGCCTGCTTCCCCCTCCATCTCTGCCTGCTGCTCTGCCTACTTCTGATCTCTGTCAAATAAATAAATAAAATCTTAAAAGAAAAGAAAAGACAAGACTAGTTTGATTCTACTTTTTATCCCATTCTAGTAAGTTGTCTTTGGACATCTCTGGTAGGTCATATGTGAGCTACCTGATGTGTGGCACATCCAGGCAGAGGCAGTAGGAAAGTTCTGAGTGATTCTCCAATCTCTCTCGTGCTTAGGAGACAAGCAATACTCCAGATGGCCCAACATCTCTCAGATTGGTTTTCTGAAAGACCTTGTGGAGGAAAGCCCTCCTAAACACTTAGAGTGGACTTTACATGAGTAAGAAATATATGTTTATTGGGGCGCCTGGGTGGCTCAGTGGGTTAAGCCGCTGCCTTCGGCTCAGGTCATGATCCCAGGGTCCTGGGATCGAGCCCCGCATTGGGCTTTCTGCTCAGCAGGGAGCCTGCTTCCTCCCCTCTCTCTGCCTGCTTCTCTGCCTGCTTGTCATCTCTCTCTGTCAAATAAATAAATAAAAAATCTTAAAAAAAAAAAAGAAATATATGTTTATATATTAAGCCTTGAGAGTTGGGGTTATTTTATATGCAGCTGAAATCTAGTCTATCTTGACTAATACCCTGATTCCCAAAGAAAAGTTTTGTTTCCTTAACTTTTTGCTTGTCAATCTCTATTGCAATGTGTTTTCTCCACTGAAAGCTCTTCGAAGGCACAGGTAATACCACATATCCCTAGTTACTTAGATTGGGGTGCCTGGGTGGCTCAGTCATTAAGTGTCTGCCTTCAGCTCAGGTCATAATCCCAGGGTCCTGGGATCAAGCCCCACATCAGGCTCTCTGCTCAGAGGGAAGCCTGCTTCTCCCTCTCCCACTCTCCCTGCTTGTGCTCCTTTTCTCACTGTTTTTCTCTCTCTGTGTCAAATAAAATCTAAAACAAAAAAATAGTTACTTGGAAAATATTGGCTGAAAAGATGAATGGCAGAGTTTAAGGCCTTTAGTGTAACATATCAAGTGTAATTGATGCTTATAATTATAATTACTATATGGATTGAAACAATATAGACACATTAGCAGTTAAAATGAAATATAATATTATAATTACACTCATGTATAATATTTGGGGAAAATCCTGAACTTTTCCTTTCTCTAGCTTTTTCAAATTCATTTATGTGGGAAGGATTTATTGTACACCTGGTAATCATATGCTGTGCTTCTTTCTAGGATATGGCCCTAAGAATAAGAGTATTTGAATTGAATTCTAGGACTTACAACCTTATCTTGGATTTTAGAAAAAAAAATGGCATAGTAGACTTTCTTTATTAAAAAAGATATATGGCCACATCAATTCAATGTTTTCTGGAATGACTTTAAATTATACTTTCTATATTGGAAAGATTATGTCCAAATACAAATGCAGTTGTCCATGAGCTAGTTATGTGGAAACACTAAATAGGGATATAGCTTTAAATATGTTAGCTCCAAAACTATATGTGGCAGAGCTCTTACTTAATTTCATTCTATCTTTTTTTTTTTTCTTCCATGGAAATTAACTCTTACCCCAATAAAATATCCATTTATTTGTCAACATGGATTCATTACTACCATCTAGCCAACAAATTTGAACAGTCGAATTTTGGTTCCACTGTTTCCTGTGTCATGTATAGAACTGTAGCTCCTCAAAGACAGGGCAAAGACCACATAGGGAAAAGACATGGTAAAAGATTGACCAGTTTAGCAGGTACAGTACCTAAGCATAACATAAGCATTCATTATGTAGTTATACACATAGGTAATTTACAAAGAGTTCTTTTAAATATATGAATCCAGAAAAGTTTTGATTAAATTAATCTATCAAAATTTCTTATATTCATTTCATATAGTCAATATTTTAAAATGTGTACTATATGCAAATCACTTTTGTAAGTGCAGGGGCCATAAAAAGGAAAAATAAACATAACTCTCCTCTTTTGTGGAGCTTACAATTCTAAAATATGAAGTTCAGATTATGACAAGTACTATTTGTTAAAATAAATCTGGAAAGGAACAGTAGTGCCAGAGGATGTCTATGATGATATTTCTCATAATTTGATACTGTAAGGTCTTACGATGTGAATGAGTATCCAATAGACTAAGTAAAATGTTAAACATTTTCTGTCATAGAGTGTTGCTGTTTATTCTCCTAAGACTGCTTATGTATCTTCCCTTTTAATCTATACCCTTAAAATCATAGTGACCTGTAACTATTCCTGGATGGATGGATCCTATGAAACAGACACTCTAATGTGATTAAAGTGTACTGGTTTTAAACAGGAAAATAATTGAGCCTTTAAAATATATATGAATTTTAAGCATTTAAAGTCTAAATAATTAAAATGATTAAGCCAACATCTATTGATTTAGTTAAATCTAGAAATAGAATTCCTATCTTTTAATTTCAGCAAGGGTGCTAAGCACAACTCGAACATAATTGAAAAGGTGCTTTCTGAGGGCTCCACATGTCATTTACTATTATAAAGCGAATACTTTTCAAGTTATATAAGTTTCTGCAGTCTGCTATTTTATTTACCCTGACTTCAAGTGGTCAAAATCTGGAAGAATAAATTTAGAGATATTTTCTTTCAATTATTACATTTCTGCATGATTTGGTACCATGTCTTTTTGGAACTCAAGTTTTGACCTCAGGAGATCTAATGTTTGTTTTCAACCTGCTGATTTCTTGACTGATCTTACCCAAGTCATATAACCTCCTGCTTGAGTTTCCTCATCTGAAAAGCAGAGATAAGAACAGTTTCTTGCTGTTACCATTACGATCAAGATGTGAATAACTCTATGCCAAGGTATACAGAAGAATCAGGCCATGGTAAGACAGTATAATAAAATACTGTAACTTTAACCTGATCTGGCCGGTGGGGTACTTGCCCTCCATTGCCAAAGTAATTTATCCCACAAGTCACAACTATTACTTAAAGCTTGACCTTTTCAAAGGTCAAAGTCAAGTCATCTGTTATGTTTGGCTGGGATCCCACTCTCATGCATTCTTTGAAATTTTGAAGTCAGAGATAAAAGCTGTAGGTAGTGAAGAGGATAGCTGAAATGTTAGCAACAAAGCTGGCTCTGCATTCTGTCTCACCCAGAACCTTCTCTGTCCCATCGACATTCTGCACCCAGGTCTGTCAGGCCCCAGAGTGTTTGACACATGTAACTTACCAGCATGGTGATGTGCATAAGTGATGTTCCTGGTCCCTTTACTTTAGGAACTTGGAGTCAATTAGGGGAGAGTATACTAACAGGAAATAGCAACAGATTACTCAGAAATACATACTAAGTCTTTCTGATATAGATTAAAATTGGTGTAGAAGCCATCAGGTATATCTTGTTATGAGGTATATTAAGACAAACTGTATTTCTAACCATCCCATTTAATCTCTTTAAGTTAATACTACCCGTATTGCCCTATACATTTAGCCTCTCCTCCAATGCCACTTCTGCCGGTATCTATAGAACTAAGACCTTCTCAATGTCCCAACTTTACATTAAATTAAAATCATTTAAAAATATACTCTTAATTACCATCATATTCTTCTTTTCACAAGTTTCTAAAACAGTGATTCTAGACTCTATCAGACTTAACACCTTCTTTCTATTATAAATATTTTAACACCTAATTTCTCTCCTAAAATGAAATTCAGAGATAATAGCCTGCATATTGCATATATTTTAAAAAATCAGTACAAATCTCTAAATAGAATATAAAGCAAATATAATAAAAAAATACTTTATAACACCACACTTTTCAGTTTGAAAATGTTTGGATATGACCTCACAGAGAAGACATGATGAAATAATAAGGTACTTGCTCTGGTTTGTAGAATATTTGTTAACTCAACAGTTGTAAAAGCAGACTGATACAAATGTGTTGTCCTGGAATCTCAAACATTAACATTATTATTAGTGTTGTGTTTCTTAAAGTAGTGAGCAATTCTTGGCATAGTAAAACTTCTGAGATGGTTGCTTTGCTGGAAAATACAGTGTGTATTAAAAATTACACAAAAACATTTTTATTTACATTAAATGAAGTAAGGTTTTAGGCAAAGAGAGTTCTTAATTTATTTTAAACTATTTGACTATATCACAGATATTTCTAAAGCTGGTTCGAATGTAGGAAAAGGTCCAAATGTGGTACTGTCCTGTGAATTGCCAAATGTGTAGCTTCCCTGACTCACTTCTGTACTAAATATCAGAAGTACCTTCAAATGAATGTGAAACCACACAAACACACATGTGCCTCAGATGTGCCACCTAGAGAGTAACAGTGTCCAACTGAGAACAAATTGTATAAAAGGTAGAGTTTGCTTCCCCTTCCCTGTATTTCTCAACACAATGTATCTGGCTTCTGTCCTCACCATTTCTATGTAATATTCTATTGTGTAATTTACCACTTTGTTTAACCATTTATTACCTTGCTGGGCTATTGGGTAGCTTTCAAATTACAAAAGTAATGGACATATGTTTAAGGACATATGTTTTTTATTCATCTCGGGAATTTCAGAACTGAAAGTAGTAGAATTGCTGGGTTCTAGAGGAGGTGTGTGTTTAACTTCAAAAGAAATTGGCCGATGTTTTCTAAAGCAATTCTCCCATTTTACGCTCCCATCAACAAAAGTATAAGCCACGTTTGAAATACCCACTATCATCTAAAGTTTTTCATCTTTTTACTTTAAGGCAGTTTTAATTAGTGTGTTGTTTCTAATTGTGGTTTTAATTTGCATTTCTCTGATGACTTATGACTTAAAAATATTTTGACATATTCACTGGTCACTTGGATATTTTCTCATGTCAAATTTCTTTTCAAGACTTTGTCCAATTTTAAGTGAATTGTTTTGTCTTATTCTTGAATTCTTCTTTATATAGTCTGGACACAAGTCTGAAAGATATATTACAGCGCATTTTCTCTCAGTCTATAACTTGCCTTTTAACTTTCTTAATATTATAGTTTCTAATACATAACTTTTTAAAATTTTGATGAAATCAAGTTTTATTAATTTTATAATAGAGTACTTGCTTTATTTCCATTTTAGAAATATTTACCTATCCAAAGTTCTTGAAAACATTTATGTTTTCTTCTAAAATAATATTATTTTAGTTTTCACATGAAGTCTGTTAAACATTTTGATTTAATGCCTGTGTATGCTATGAGGCGAGGATGAAGGCTTACTTTTTTTCCCATTTAGATATCCAGTTGCCATAGCACTGTTATGGATCCTCAATGAATTATAGTGATAGATCTCTCAAAAATCAATTGTGTGGCTCTATTCCTAGACTCTATTCTGTTTATTGATCCATATGTCTATCTCGATGGTCATACCTTACTCTCTTAATTAGTATTGATTAGTCAAAATAGTCTTAGAAAGAAAATCCTGAAGAAAATCAAAATTGGAAGACTTAAGAAGTCTCTGAAATTTCAATAGTTCAAATCATCAATATGGTTCTTTTCATAAAATGCAAAGTTTTCAAGATTCTATCTTATTCCCTCCCTCTACTTTTTTTTATACTTCTTGCTTTGAAATAATTTTGAAATTAAAGAAAAGTAGCTAAAATAGTAAGATAGTTCCTGAATACCCTTCACATACTCTCATACTCACATACTCTCATACTTCACATACTCTCACAAATTGTCAACACAATTTGAAGAATTGATAGTTCTTCTATTAATGTTATAATTAATTAGTAAAATCGTCTGGCTTTGGAATTTTCTTACTGGAATAATTTAAAGTGGTAATTCAACTTTTCTCATTGAAGTAGGATGATTCAAGTTATTTTCTTCTTGTATAGGTTTTAGTAGATTCTGTCTTCAAAGGAGCAAGTCCCTTTCATCTAAGTTGTTCAATTTATGGGCACTGAATTGTTCATAGGATTTATTTATTATCCTTGTAATGTCTATGGGGTTGTAGTAATGTCCTGGCTTTCATTCTTATTAATAATTTGCATCTTCTTTCTTATCTAATATTCAGTCTGTGTAGAGGCTTAGCCATTTAACTGAATTTTAAAAAAAACAAAACATAGCTTTTAGTTATATTGATTTTCTGTACTATTTTCCTGTTTTCAATTTCATTGATTTCTGCTTTTAACTTTATTATTTTCTTCCTTCCACTTGCTTTAAGTTCAATTTGCCCTTAAAAGTAAAAGCCTAGAGGCTTAAGTGGGTAGAAGAAGAATAAATGAAACAAGATGGGATTGGGAGGGAGAGAAACCATAAGTGACTCTTAATTATGGACATTGGGGAGGGCATGTGATTTGGTGAGTGCTGTGAAGTGTGTAAACCTGGTGATTCACAGACCTGTACCCCTGGGGATAAAAATATATGTTTATAAAAAATAAAAAAATTATAAAAAAAAAAAAGCCTAGAATTCTAATTTGAGACATATCTTATAATATAAATATTTATTACTATAAACTACCCTCTAAGCAATGTTTTAGCTGCATACCAATAATTTGATCTGCTATATTTTCATTTTAATTCAGCTTAAAATATTTTTAATTTCCCTGGAGACCTCTCTCTGACTCAGAGGTTATTCAGAAATATACTGTGTAATTTTCAAATATTTGGGTATTTCCAGACATCTTATTAATGTT